>NC_139042.1:15123941-15715338 GCF_965140915.1 Aythya marila
CCAATTAAGTTTTTGTGCATGGTGGAAAAATTATGGAGATGTGTTTGACATAGTGACAAAAAAAACAACTCACCACCACCACCAAAAGCAACAAAGTCCACAACACAATGCTTGTATGATATTCACTTGTATTTTGGATGATTTTTTCAGTCTGAGATGCTTCTATGAAATTAGGTTATCAGCAGTTCAAAGAGTATAGTATAGTAGTTTTCAAATGAGACATGAATGCGTGGTAGGTGCTTTGTGTAATGAGAGCATAGCCTCACTAATATTCAGTAACTAGAGTGGTTTCATAATCTTCTAGTAACTGATAATTTATAGAAGAGTGTTTTATCTTTCTCTGTTCAGTGATAGCACATGGAAACTTAGTATCTGAGTATTTTTTGTCTTAATATGAAGTGTTAACCTGTGCAGAAGCATATGACTTGCTGGCACTCAAGGAGGCAACTTAATGTTTATCCTACAGTACCACAGTTATACCATGCTGTATACTCTGTAAAGAAATTGTATCAAGCATATACAATACATGTATATGACTCAAAACTTTCAAAACATCAGATTTTGGGTGTGGACTGTTATGTAACCACTTGTGGTTACATACCACTTGTGTACATAAATAACTGGTCTGAACAAATTCTTTAGTCTGAAATTGTTAGTGTTTAGAGGATTAAACTGTTAAAAAAAAAAAAAAAAAAAAAAAAAAAAGAAAAAGAAAAAAAAAAAAAAGAGAGAGAATAAGAGTGCCAAATGTGAGAAAACAGTAGGTAGTGCTATTTTTTTTTTCAAGTTGAAAACCAAATCCAGGTATTTAAAAGTAAATGAAAATTAATAAATGAAATTTAATGATTTGACTATATACATTGGTAATTTTTTTAGAGCTTACTGTTTGCATATTTACAGGAGTGGGAAAATAACATGTCCTTAACGCAAACACAGACAACCATTGGAATTTTCTTCACAAGACAGTAAAGCACATAGTCCACCCTGATGAAAAGTTACCTGTTTATGTATAGTGAGCTATTTGAGGGTTTTTTTGGTTGAGGTTCCTTCCCATCCTCCTAGCTTTCTGGATTTGGGAAAGAATTTCATATAGACTGTTTAAAATGGGAGTAGATCTTCCACATCCCACCTGGTCTACAAGAAGGCTGCGAAACAGACTTTGGCAAACTTTGCTTCTTTAGTTTTGAAGACGGTGGATTGTTACAAGACTTATAAGAACAGAGTGCATCCTTGATAAAGTGATAGAAAATGCGGGAGTTAGCAGTTGAGGTTTCATTTATTAATACACATGGTTTATCGAGATTGCAAAGTAGGGTAGAATGTGTGTGTCTTCTTCTCTCGATGGCACAAAAGGTAATGTTGTTGATGGGAAGTTTCAGGCTTGCTGTTCGTAGTGACAGGCTACATAGCTGTGTGAAAAAGTAGGCTGGGGCAACATGTTTGGTAAGGATAAATGAGACTAGTTATTCCCTCCACTCCTGTTATTTTCATTTACAACCAGCTGTAAAAGAGGTCAGTTTTTACCTTATCAGAAATTCTGTGAATTCATGTCTTCAACTAGTACATCTGAAACATCCTTTGAAATTTCACCCACTAAAAATGACAGTGTCAGCTCAATACTGAAAGATTTCAAAAAAAATTGTTGGCTATTACTTACAAAAACTCTTGCTGCAGATTGAAAACTAAGTGCTTCTTGAATTTAATATGCAGTTTACACAAAAGAGAAGGACAGTCTTAAAGCATGCTTGAAAGGAACTCAATTATTTGTCTGAACTCATTAAAGCAAAGACGGTAATGATAACCATTTTTATGGAAAACATGAACTTGCTTTTTAGTAAAGGTGAAATAGCATTTCAACAGATTATTAGGAACTTGGTAAAAGTTTCGTCATACAAAGTAAGCTGCAGTGCACAAAGAATGGAAAAGAAGCTTATTTATTTAGAATAGGTGAGTCACACTGCACATTACACAACTGCTAGCTTTCTTTCAAATTGTGTTAATTTTCTGTTTGCCAGTTTGAAGCAATGGAAATCAATATTCATCTTTGACATTACAGTATATTTACATAATAATTTGTCATTAATCATACCATTTGACAAATCCACATCAACTCAAAATGATGAAAAATCAGGCAATAACTTCAAGATTAATTTTTCCTCTTTTTTTTTTTTTTTTTTCTCTTTTAGAACTGGGTAGAAAAATCAGAGAGACAGAAACTACTGTCAGATACCCTTGACCTTTCAGAGCTATTTCATCCAGACACATTTCTCAATGCCTTACGCCAGGAGACTGCAAGGTGAGGGAAAAATAATCTACCTACTTACGTGTGCAAATGTGCCATTACTCCACATCATGAGGATGGTTACCTTATTTTCAGGACACAGAACCAACAAATCATGTCAATTACTGTCATTAGTCATCTCTATTTTATCACTTGCACTGAAGTAGAATAGTTAAGAGTATCTTGTTTAAGTGCTTATTATTATTATTATTTTTAAATAGATAAAATTCATAATGTATTTTTCTTCAGAGTAATCCATGATATGGTACACACTGAAAATACATCGGTTTTGTTTTGTATTTTATTTTCTGTGGTTATATGTCTCTAAGATTTACTGTATATGTGTTTCCCTTGCAGAGTAATGAGCTGTTCAGTGGACAGTCTTAAATTTACAGCATCATGGAAAGGGCGAATACAGGAAGGCAAACTCCAAGTGAAGGTATTGTGTTTAGCAGTATTTATCTTTTTCATTTGCTCCTAAATGTTTTGCATATAATAATAATTAAAAAAAAAAAAAAAGATTATTAGAGGATTATTTGAGGTATTGTAGTATTTTACTGAGATATTTTATTAGTAGTCCAAGTTGTAGTCGTAGTCCTAGTCCAAGTCATCTGTCTATAAACCTTCTGGAAGAAAGAACTAGAAAGAACTATAAATATATAGTGATATAGTGGTGTATCAGGAATACAAAAGCTTGTTAATTGTAGACAACTACAAAAATGGTAGTACAAAAATTCTATAGTAAATTCTGCAGAGAAGAAAGGGGATTATATTTTTATCCCTCCTTAGTCAGATTGCTTATTTAAAATTTCAGAATTAAAATTATTCTTGCTCCATTATCTTCACTGGCCTCTTATATAAAATTGAAGGTGATATTACATTAGCTAATATCAGTTGTCCGGAAAGTAGTTAAAAGAGTTGTGGCACATAGCAAGGGGAAATACATATAGAAGTTTAAGTCAAAAGCCATGTCTTAGCAACTCTTGAATCACTGAAATGAGACTTTTCAGGAAGTAAACAGAACAAAGTGAACTATGATATGACTAGCATTAGATATGACAAAGTTCCAACGATTTGTTAATGAACTCTTAAGGCTACAGCCAGCAGCTATAAAGTCACTACTGATTGCATAGACAGCAAGGTACAGGTGAATCCTCAAATGATTAGTTTAGCTTCTTAGCATTTCAGATGTCACTGTCATTTTGGCTAAATCCAAATTTCTTTGCACCTGTTTTATGCTTAAATTTGTAGGGAATTTTGAGTATTGATTCCAGTGGATATGTTGGGCCCATGATAATACTGCTCAAAGAGATGCGTTCAGCAAAGAATCATAGAATCAATCATAGAATGGTTTGGGCTGGAAGAGACCTTAAAGATCATTCAGTTCCAACCCTCCTGCCATGGGCAGGGACACCTCCCACCAGACCAGGTTGCTCAAAGCCCCATCCAGCCTGGCCTTGAACACCTCCACGGATGGGGCATCCACAGCTTCTCTGGGCAACCTATGCCGGTGCCTCACCACCCTCCAAGTCAAGAATTTCTTTTTATATCTAATATAAATTTACCCTCTTTTAGTTTAAAACCATGACTCCTTGTCCTATCACTACACCCCCTGACAAAGAGTCCCTCCCCAGCTTTGCTGTAGGCCCCTTTTAGCTACTGGAAGGCTGCTGTAAGGTCTTCCTGGAGCTTTCTCTTCTCCAGGCTGAACAACCCCGACACCCTCGGCCTGTATTCATAGGAGAGGTGCTCCAGCCCCATGATCATCTTCGTGATCCTTCTCTGGATTTGTTTTAATACATCCATGTCCTTCTTCTTCTGGAGGTCCCAGAGCTGAATGCTGTACTCCAGGTGGGGCCTCACGAGAGCAGACTAGAGGGGGAGAAGCAAGTCCCTTGACCTGATGGCCATGCTTCCTTTGATGCAGCCCAGGATACAGTTGGCTTTCTGGGCTGCCATTATACATTACCGGCTCATGTAGTGCTTTTCATGAACCACAACCCCAGGTCCTTCTCCTCAGAAATTCTCTCAGTCCATTCTCCACCCAGCCTGTATTTGTGTTTGGGATTGCCCTGACAGATGCAGGACCTTGCACTTGGCCTTGTTGAACTCATGCCTCTCAAGCCTGTCCAGGTTCCTCTGGATGGCATCCCTTCCCTCCAGCATGTCAACAGCACCACACAGCTTGGTGTTATCAGCAAACTTGTGGAGGGTGCACTCGATCCCATTGTCCATGTCACCAACAAAAATGTTAAACAGCACCAGTCACAATACTGACCCCTGAGAAACACCACTTGTTGGTGAACTGATGTTCACTTGGACACTGAGCTATTGACCACAACTCTTTGAGTGGAACCATCCAGCCAATTCCTTACCCACCAAGTGATCCATCCATCAAATCCATGTCTTTTCAACACAGAGACAAGGATATTGTGGGGGACAGTGTCAAATGCTTTGCACAAGTCCAGGTAAATGATGTCATTTGCTCTTCCTCTATCCATGAATGCTATAACCCCATTGTAGAAGTCCTCCAGATTTGCTCCACACAATCTGCACAACAAAAATAAAAGAAACACAAGAGCTACAGCTACATTCTTTTCAGAAACATGAGTGAATAATGCTCGACTCTCATCTTGTGACTATGTACTGATGTACTGCTACAGCAGAGTTCTGTGGGATTAGGAGAGAGAAAGCATGTGGCAGGACTCCTTGTCTAGTCTGATAATGCAGGCAGATGCAAGACTGTGGGAGATATCAGAGTTCTCAGTCAGCTGCTGACACTATACAGAATTATTAATACAAAATGCATGAGAATTTCATGTTTCTAAAATATTAAGGGATTGTACATCCAGAAAAGATAACTGTAATTATCTAATCTGTCCTTTATCCAGTACAGTCTTTTCAACATTTTCAAATTATTTCCTGTTGACACTGGGAAATATCACTTAGAAAATGAATCAATGTTTTAGTAAGAGTAATGGTTGTTTACCTCATTTAATGAGAATCAAACAGGCACCTACAACTTGTGGATAAATAAACCAAGAGACTTTCAGGGTACTCTATCTCCCTATAAGTCTGACAGCCTTCCAATCGCATGTTTTGCAGTTCCACATTCACCCGAGACTTCTAAGTCCATAGAAGTGAGCAAAAATTGAATTTTGTTTTTCAGACCACTTATTCTAGGTTAACTTACAACTGCAGATCCCAGAAGCTTGGACTTTTTCAAAATCATCCTTCCACCTTTGATAAATGTCAGAAGTCAATGCCAACAACATTCATATCTAGGTGTATTGAAGGTTATCATTTTTTTAATGTGTAAATTTATATGGCACTTTTTTAGAAATACTAGTAAAGTAAGAATCCTGTCAGTGTTGCTTGTTCTGAGTATTTTCCTTTCCCCAGTAAGAGCTATGTTCATTGAATCTGTGCTATTATGTATTCACCAGTATCTTCACTGCTACATTGAATCTTTGATGTACAAAAGGGTGTTGGGACCCTGTGCCATGCTGAACATTCCTTTCCATGAATCTTTTCTCACATGGACATGAAAAACTGGGAACAAACTTTTGCATTAGTAAAGCTAAATTCTAAGCATCTTATTTATTTAAAATGTGCTGTAATGAAGGCAGAAGAATGTCAGTGATACAGAAAAATCATCCTCTGAAACGTGTCTCCTTTGCTAAGGATCCTCTGAATTACACATTAAGCTTGGTTCACATAAGCAATATGAATTTTAATCCTTCTAAAATTAGTGTTGTTTATACAGTTTCAAGATTTCAGGCTAATCTTACAGAATGGGAAGCTCTATTTTGGAACATGGACTCAAAAAGTACAATTCAGACAGCAGAATACATCAGTCCTTGAACACATGCTGTAGTGTGGTAGCTGGGGCCCTATTATATCCCATCCGTTTAGATGCTTAAATCAGAAATTTTAATTTATCAGCTGTATTTTGTCAAGGAAAGGACGTGTACCAATTCAGGTCTTAGAGTAGCTAAACCACTTTCAGGAAATAACCGTCTTTCTCCTCTGACAGGAGAAAGAATGCAATTGTGGTGGTCCTGCCACAGTAATTTTGGTCATTTGCCTGAAATTAAATTTCTTAATTTTTTTTTTAAATCCCTGCCACATTTTGGAAGTTTAAGTAAGCAGGTATCAAGGAGACATAGGGTTTAGGAAAGAGCTATTTTAAGACTTTCCAGACTTAAGCTTATACATTGTTGTTATTAGAAGCACAATTTAGCTACTTTAATAAAGATTATATCACTGTATAAAAGCAACAGTGCTGATTAAGATGATCTCTTCTAGTACACAGGTCTTTAATGTAGAAAGAAAAGGTGTAACAAAATAGCAGGAATGCTTTTTCAGGAAATTCCAACTAGAATAAATGTACAGCTTTTTACAGAGCGCAATTCACCAATACAAACATTTACATAGGACTCAAATAGAATAAAACATGGTGCAATCACTACAGGATGTTTTGTCCTGTGAAAGCAAGGTGGAAAGTGTTAGCAAAAAATAGTGTCTACTTTTGCTAGCTTAGGCTACATATGGTCTAGTTAAATACATGTGATCCGCAATGGATCCCCAAAGTGGGCCACAAATTTGACACTGTGTATCTCAGCCATACCCTTTACTGTTATTTCCTCATTTGATAGCCTTCTTACCACAGACAGGACTGCTAAGAATTTTATCCCATTTAGAAAATTCAGTTAATAAGCAAAAGAAAATCTGTTTCCATTTCGGCTCTGTGCAGAATATAAAAAATAAATGCAAAATGTTTCCTGGCATCCTATAGTGTATGCATTTATAAATGTAAATAGTTAATAGTGTGTGGACATAGACATACTTTCATGTCTGCATAAAAAAATGGTTTTTGTTATCTTTGGGAATTTTCCTCTCATTCTGATTTACCATTTCAGTTCAGAACCTGCCTGATTATACAGCTGTCTGTCTGTACGATAAACGCAGATATACCCAATCCTGCTGTTTTTCTTCCTCTTGGTACCTGTCAGATGTTCAAATGATACCATTGAAGTAGTATGAACTTGAATTCATTTCTCTTTCTTAAGTCATTCTATTATATGAAAATATAAACCAGGAAGGCTGGTTAATACTCAAGGATCCCCTCCTCCAAACTCAGGAGTGATGTGTCCCAGCAAAGAGGAAGTTGATGTGGTGGTTTTACCGTGCTGGGCAGCTAAACACCACAACCACTCTCTCACTCCCCCTCCTTAGATGACGAGGGGGAGAAGTAAAGCAAAGAACAACTCACAGGTTGAGATAAGGACAATTTAATTAAAGGGAAATAATAATAATAATTAAAGAAAGATTATTATGAACTAAACAATTTAACTAAAGGGAAAAAAGGGGAAAGGGGAAAAGGGAGGGGGAAAGGGAAAAAAAGAAAAAAGGGAGGAAAACAAACAAATAAAACAAATGAAGGCTATGTGGAAGTGCAGAGGAAAGAAATTACTCTCTACTTCCCACAAATGAGCGATGATTGACCACGTCCTTGAAGCAGGGCCTCAACGCACATAGCTGGTGTTTGGGAGGAGGACATACGTTTTCATGAGAGCCCACCCCTCCCCTCTTCTTCCTGTTTCCACCTTTTATTGCTGAGTGTGACATCATATGGTATGGAATATCCCTTTGGTTGGTTTAGGTCAGCTGCCCTGGTGATGTTTCTATTCTCACTTTTTGCCCACCCCCTAGGAGGTTTAGAGAGAGGCCCGATGCTGTGTCAGCACTGCTCAGCAGTAGACACAAAACTGGTGTGATAACACTGCTGTTCTAGCTACAAGTGCAGAGCTCAGCACTATATGGGCTGCTGCAGGGAAAGTTAACATTCCAGCCAGACCCAGTACAGTTGGGCAAAAATACCAGGAGACCTGCATGGATGAACAAGGAGCTCCTGACCAAGCTTAAACTGAAAAAGAAGAAAAGAAGGCCTGTAGACAGTGGAAGCATGGACAGATAGCCTGGGATGTATACAGAGACAATGCCCGAGTAGCCAGGAATCAGGTTAGGAAAGCCAAAGCCTGTTTAGAGTTGAATTTGGCCAGGAACATCAAGGGCAATAAGGAAGTGTTCTATAGGTACACTGGTGATAAAAGGAAGACTGAGGAAATTGTGGGCCCTCTCTGGAAGGAAATGGGAGACCTGGTCACCTGAGACATAGAGAAGGCTAAGGTAATTAATGACTATTTTGCTTCAGTCTTCACTGGCTAGAGCTCCAGCCACATGTGGTGGACCCCAGAAGGCAAAGGCAGGGACTGGAAGAATGATGAACCACCCAGAGTAGAAGGTCAGGCTCAAAACATGCTAAGGAACCTGAAGGTGCACAAGTTGACGGGACCTCATTAGATACATCTGTGGGTCCTAAAGGAATGGGTGGGTGTAGTTGCCAAGCCACCATCCATGATATGTGAGAAGTCATGGCAGTCTGATGAAGTTCCTGCTGACTGGAAGGGGGGAACCCCCCCCCTTTTTAAAAAGGGAAAAAAGGAAGACACAGAGAACTACAGGCTTTTATTGTCTTCAATTATAAAAGTTTTTGTGGCCTGAAATTTGTCTTGATAAGGAAAAGAAGGTGGAAATCTCACTACGATCTGTTGTATTGGGCTTTCATGGCAAGGTTTTGGTAGCAGGTTGGCTGCAGAGGTGGCCTCTGTGAGCAGAGCCCAGCAGCTGCCCCATGTCAGATCAGAGCCAGCTCCAGATGGCTCCAAAAGGGACCTGACACTGGCCAGAGCAGAGCCATGAGCAACACTGGTTGGGCCTCTGGGAGAGCAGATTGAAGGAAGGGGAAATCTGCTGTGCTACAGCAGCTGGGAGAGAGGGGTGAGAGCTGAGAGAGAAGCAGCCCTGCAGCCCCCAAGGGGAGTGCAGCAGGAGGGCAGGAGGTGCTGCAGGCACAAGGCAGCACAAGTTCCCCTGCGGCCCCTGGAGAGGCCCCTGGTGGAGCAGGCTGTCCCCCTGCAGCCCATGGGTCCCACATGGAGCAGATCTCCACGCTGCAGCCCCCCCATGGGTGGAGGAGCCCCCGGTGGAGCAGGTGGATGTGGCCTGGAGGAGGCTGCAGCCCATGGAGAGCCCCCGCAGGAGCAGCGGGTCTGGGGGGAGCTGCCGCCTGTGGGTGACCCGTGCTGGAGCAGTTTGCTCCTGGGGGATGGACCCCGTGGTACAGAGCCGTGTGGGAGCAGTTCCTGAAGAGCTGCAGCCTGTGGGCAGCCCCCGCAGGCTCAGTTCAGGAAGGATGACATCCTGTGGGAGGGACCCCACGGGGAGCACAGGGGCACTGTGAGGGAGCAGCAGAGATGAAGCGCCATGGACTGACCGCAGCCCTATTGCCCGTTCTCCTGTGCTACCTGGGGGGAGGGGGTAGAAAAGGATGGATGGGGGAAAGGTGTTTTTAGTTTGCCTTTAGTTTCTAACTGGTCTAGTAATCTGATAGACTAATATATCAAACCTGATATTAATGTATCAGTGTTAATTTAGATGATAGTTTAGAGGTATGATGCAGAGTAGATCCCTCCTAGTAGGATGTGCTGAATATTTTTTTTAGAATCATCTGCATAAAATTACACCTTCTTTAACATCACTTATGGTTACTTTAACAAAAGGTACTGAGAATGTGTATCTGTGCCAGTATAATTGATGTGCAAATACCTCTTTTATTTTCTGTGTGCACTGATTGCTCTATCGTACAAAAGCAGGTATTCATTCCTTTTGATACTAGAATCTCATTTTCTGTCATTGTGAAAAAAAATGAAAGAAAAAAGACACATGGTAAAAGACTTTCTGGGTAGTAAATGCTAGGAGCTCGGATATGGATTAATATAAATAATGAAAAACAAAAATGCATTGTGAGAATACCATATTCAAATACATAACATCAGCATTAATATCAAAGCTGTGCTCTTAGCAATTGTCAGAAATACTATTACAGGGCTTCCTGAGAGGTCTTTTTTTACAGTATACCTCCATCTGGAATATCAGGAAATTCATGATACAAGCCTGGAGAGGTAATGGAGTAAAAATATGACTTCCTGAACTCTGCAGTAGTCTGTATAATTTCATGGGAATTTATGGCATTAAATATTAAGGAAAAAAATAATTGTGTGCAATTTGAAGTTTTTGAAACTTTGTATCAGCACACTTTCTACAAATGTATTTTAAAGAATTATCTGTTTCATGTAACAGCTTGATTCAATACTAAACTAGCACTAATAGTTGCAAATGCCAATTACGTTATCTTTTTGAGAATTAAAACTTTTAAAATCATGGTCAACTCTAGCCATTGCTCCAAACTGGACTGCAAAAATACTACACATGCTAATTGTAGATACTGCGAAATCCAGGTACTTCATAGTAGTTGTAGTTTCTCTACACCATTTATCATAGAAAAGGGAACGTGGCTATGGGTGTACTCAGCCAACCGGTATCTGAAAATGCATTGTTCCAGTATTTTTTCTTTCCGATAGCTTTTAATATTGAATCAAAGTCAAAGTTTTGGTCTTCAGCTTCAAAGGAGTTTCTATGATTGGTTGAAACTTTCCAAGAGATCAAGCAATGTTATTTTACATAACTACAATGTCAAAGGAACTGCCAATATCAAGAGAAGAAATGTGTGTGCTGCAGAAAGAGATTTTTCAATAGGCGACCCAATTCTATAGAAATCTCTTTTAGAGATGTTCAGGATGACCAGACCTTTGAACACGCTAACAATAAATTGTAAAACCTCTTCATCAGACCATTCTTCCCTCAATAACTGCCAAACACACATATTTATCAAACTAACGTCCATAACCAAACTTCCTGCAGAATGCATGAAGGACAGAAAGAAAAAAACACGAGAGATGAATCTTTCTAATACTTTTATGATAGGGATAAATAAGCGCTTTGAAAGCAGTCAATCAGAAGTGTAGTAAGATAAAGTGTATTCTAGGAATTGTGCATATGATAAAGTGAGGCCTTAGGTATCAAGGTTAACAACAGGGAGCAGTAGGAAGAATTCTGTGGCAAATCTCAGTATAATCATTAGTACAATATTGTTCCTTTTGTGCCTTTATAATGTTTTTTTTTCATGTTCTTTGTCCTTGCAACACAGAAGAGGTTGTACTGGAATGTACATAGGCTATCATAAAAGACTATTGACACCCAAACTGCCTTTTTTACTAGATAAAGGCAGCTTTTTCCAGCCTTTCTGTGTGGAGAGGTTTTGATTTTGAAAGGAAATGGTACAAAATACCAAATGTTAACACTACCTTAAAAGTGACAGACCTGAAAATCTTCCCTGAAAAAAGGGAAGATTCAAAGGAAAGGTCACAAGGAACTTGGCAGGAGAAGGGAGAGGAGAGTCACACTTTCACGATGAAGAAAAGATCTTAAGCTTTTGACAAGAGGTTGAAGGGAGGAAAAAATGTTTTTGCAGTTCCAAACAGAATGTCTGAAAAATTGAATTCATTTCAGTGAGGCCTTGTTATAACACTCGTAGAAGTTAATGAAGATAGAGAAAAAGTCATACTGCTGTGGGCTTACCTCTTGTGATTCTTATGAGTCAGGTTTGCCACAGTTTTGAAAGCTTTACTGTGAGTCTTATTCTGTGTGTAGTACATGTTACTTCAAAGGATGTTACTGCAGTCACTATCTTGTCCAAGACCAAACAAAGCTTTTTTTCCTATTGCTTTTTTAAATGCATTTGCAAATGTTAGAATATGTATATACATGTATATATATCCTGTACATTGTAAGGAAGAGCCCTCGGCCCAGAGTTAAAACACAAGTTTAAAGAAGCAAGTTTCTGAAGTAAAGACTGCATTAGTCTAACTACAATCAAGAGAATAATTATTTATTAAAAATGCAGAATGTATTCTTAGTTACTGTACAGTTAGTAGAGTATTGACATAAAACAAAACCAAGAAACAACACCCATCACTTGGGAGGAAGACATTGCCTTTGAAGCATGACAGTTAACCCTCATTGTATTACTGTTTATCTGCAATTTCTGTATCTATTAAATAATTTTAGAACACCGTAGTTACCTAACTAAAGTATTTTCACTGCATCTTGTCTGCTCCTGGCTTTCATTGTAACATCACACATCTGTGCCATGTACACTTCTAAAAATTCTAGCAGGGGAAAATGGATTAGAAAATGATAGTTTTCTCTATTTCTTGTCCGTTGTTTTGGTTATACAGTGACTCATCCAGTTTCCAATAGCATTGTATAGCCTAGTTCCAGCACCACTTCATGATCCTTGTATTTGGTGAAAGCCTGCTTCATTTTTATTTTTTATTTTTTTTGTATTTAATACAGGACTTTAATATGATATTACAAAAGACAAGCAATTTTCAGATTGTAGGTTCCATTAGACATCTGCTCCAGTTTTAGGTTTAGCCTTTTGGAAAGCTGCATGAAAGTTATTACTGAGTTAAATATTATTATTACTAAAATTGAAGTTACCACTTTAGCAGGCCAAACTGATTATTACTATTATTTATACTGGCAAACTATTATTATTTGTACTAGCAAAATAAAATGGTGAACAGATATATTTTTTTTGTTTATTTTTTTAAAGAAATCAAAAATAGATATAATTGTCTAATTGTCATTAATTTATTCAGGACTTCAGTTAAAAAAAAAAAAGAGAATTAGTTCAGAGTCTGAAAATACTTGTTTTTAAAAGTAAGCACTTTAAAATATGTTACATTTAAAGCATTGCACACTTATATAAATGTTTCGTAATTATTTCTTTTTTTCAATTAATGCTTTAACTAAGAAATCTTGAATTGTATTAAATAACATTTTGTCTCATATTATTTGAATATTATTTATTTCCCTCTGCAAAACTGTGCAATAGTTCATTGCATTCTTTGAAAGCTATGCTCAGACTTCCAAGCAGGAAGTCATGCTTATTTCAGTGATTGTTCTTTTCTTATTCTTAACATGGTAATAATTGTGGACTTGGCTGTTCCTATCATATTTCCATTAATCTAATGCCAGGCAACTGCAGTTTCATAAGTGATGACATTTACAGGTATTTTTCTCTAGCATTTCAAAGAATGTGAATCCAAATCAGAGGAAGTTCACGCCGAAGCATGATGCAGATTGAGCCTTTAAATCATGTTTCCTATTCTCACACATGACATTACAATAATTGCCTTCCTGTTATTTAAAAATTTGGTCACAGTAAAAAGGATTGTTGTTTATTGAAGCACAGTGTAATCATTACTAATGTTTCAAGTCTTTTATATATATTTCAATATTTCATATTTCCATGGCAGATCAGTGGCTTACAAATGGAAGGCTGCAGTTTTGATGGAAATCGACTTTCAGAAAATCTGCATGATTCTCCCAGTGTGTCATCTGTTCTCCCTTGTTACATGGCCTGGATTCCACAGGTACTAAATTATTAAAAGCCCTAAATTTTCAAGACCCATAATTTGCTTTTCCCTGTGTAGTAGCTTTTTAGCATGACATTGCTGACCTGTTTTTTCCCTCATCCTAAAATAAAAATCTGTATATTTAATAAGTTACTACTTTTATGTAAAACAAGAACTTATTACCACTTTGTCAATATTTTTTACTTTTATTGTGCAGATTAAAACAAAGGCTTTATTTCAGTCATACTTTTTTCTTTTTAAAAAATTTTAACATTTTCAAAAATGTATTTACTAAATGTATATGTGAGTTTGGGAGAGTATATCTAGGTATATTTTCTTAACATTTTAAACATAGTACTAAGACATAACAGCAATAAAGAGTCAGAGAACAGAATGTGGTCTGTAACCAAAGAAAGCCTTTCCTGTATTTACACTGATATAAAAAAATGCAAACACTTGGAGGACTATGTAAGATGAAAATTAAGCAATCCAAACAGTAAAAGTTGTTACTGCTTCTACTCTCTAATTATAATAACAGTCTTCAATAAATACAGGAAAAAGTTATGTAGAACTTCTTCAAGAATATATAGCATTACAATTTCATGTACTTACATTCTTAAAAGAAAACTTATTGTAGAATTCATCTCATCTATCCTTAGAGAATCACAGAATGGTTGAGGTGGGAAGGGACCTCTGGAGGCCTTCTGGTCCAACCCCTGCTCCATCAGGGACACCCAGAGCAGGTTGCCCAGGACCATGTCCAGGCAGATTTTGATGATCTCTAAGGAGGGGACCCTGCAGCCTCTCTGGGCAACCTGTGCCAGGGCTCCCTCACCCACACAACTATGTAAAAGGTACTTGCCCATGTGACTTAGTTACCTTAGGCTCTTGTTTGGTCTCAGAAAAAGACAGGCATCACAGGAAGTTCATTCCATCATAAAGTACCTGGGATAAATCTCATTAGATGATAATGCTAGGTTTGGTTAGAATGTTAAATAAAAAAGCTCACTGGACTCCAGTAGTTGACTTTTCAGTTAGAATTAGCTTGGTAATTATAAAAAAAAGATGGTGATATTGAGATTTATAGTATCTAGTAATAGATACGTAGGGAGCTCCATTGCTAGCACACTGCTGTATCCCAACATTATTTTTTTTTTGTTCTCACTGTTATTTCCAGCACTGTAAACACGGCATTCCTTGCTAGTACAGCACTGGAAGTATAACAGTCAAGATTTAGCATGAGAACACACAAGTAGATACTAGCCAATGTCTGCATTACTGCTTCCAGCTTCGATGGCAAAGACTGGATTTTTTTTTTTTTTTTTTAAAGAAAAAAAAAAGAAACAGACAAAAACCAACAACCTGACTCAGTGATGGGAGGGAGAAGATGGCAATATACTTTAAGTGGTAACAGCAAATGTTTGTCTTATGCTCACTGAAGATGAGGATTATAAGTAACCCTATCTTTTTTTTTTTTTGAAAAGCATTTAGCTTCTGTTAGAGATAAAACAGATTCCTAAAGTGTTTTTCTGAATAAAAGTCAATATTCCTTAGACTTCAAAGGTATTATGTGGCAGTAACAGAGATCTGCCTGTAACGAAATACAAGTCAGATCAGTAATCAGAGAATGATGCTGCTTCTAATGTACTTCATACTTGAAAAGAATAGCAGCTGAAGTTTTTGTGTTGGAAAACAATGTTTGCTTTTTTTTTTTTTTTTTTTTTTACAACAGAATCCAATACTTGTCAACTGCCCAGATTTTAAATATAATGTATCTCTAAGGAAAGTATTTCTGATTTTCTATGCCCTTTAGTTGTTTTGCTATAGGCTTCGCAGTAGGAATTGACCATGATCAAACATCATGCTTTCAAACAGAAAGGTAGATCTGGGGCATCATTCTGTACTTCCCCTGATCTCATTATCCTCTCCATAGGAGAAGAGTATGAAGTAGAACATGCTATCTTATGGTTTGTTCCCCATATGGAATTCTCTTATGGAATCTAGTGAGCAAAAATCTGTGTATTTATAAAGCAACACTTTCAGATCATTTTCAACCAAACTAAAACAATGCAAACTGTCTGAAATAATAAAATAAAAATAATGGTCTGCAGGATTTCTCTGATATACCTCTCCAGAAAAAGGCTCAAAATGCTAAAATGTTAAAAATGGAGTATTTTAAGCAATAACGTAATACTTATTAAATTGTGAAGGCCTTTTCTGGTTTTAATTCATGGATTGATCCCAAGCTGTAATGGACTAAATAGGATAAAACTATGTGTGAGGCAGTCTAGACAAAGAACATTTTGGAGTGTATGTAAGGAAAGGACATATGGATTTGTGGTTCATAAAGCCTTTCACAGAATGGCTTTAACCCTCAAATAATGTGATTCTGTAAAACATCAGTGGAATTGAGAAAAGCGTGTGAACAGCTACTTCAACACAAAAAGGGTGTAAAAAGAAGTCTTGCCAACTTCGGGCTTCCCAGCTTTGGCTGCACTTAAAGACCATTCTCTGGCTGACATTTTCTTCTCAAATTTGCCAGTATTTTGTCTTTCTCTGTAGTGTTAACCAATGGATAAATGTGGTAAGGTTTTAAACACTAGTGTTCAAAAGACAAGGGAACTTGATTTTCAAAAGGAACAACAAAACCCTTCAGAAATGGCTTAACACTTAACATGCAAGGCAAAGTGCTCGAAACAGTCATTGTTTGCATGTCTCCTTTTTCTGTTTCTAGTTATTTTCTAATAATAGAGCTTAACTAACTTGGATTTGATGTAATTTGCATTAAAAAAAGCAACTCATTTTTATGTCAAATTCCTTTTTGAGATGTGCTATTTTATTGCTCGATTCTTGAAAACATTTTGACAATTTCCTGTTGACAAGAAGGGAAATCTTGAGTGTTGAGGAAAACATGCTTAATATATATGAATTGGATGAAACCCTGCATTACTTATACAAAATAAGTGTATGATGGGTTGAAACCTGAGTTACATGCTGTAGGAAGTCTAGTCAGTCTTTGAACTCAGTTCTATAATCATGCAGAGGTACAATGACCTATGCAAAGCCTAAGGAGGAAATTACATCCAAGGTACACACACTTCGTAGTACAGAAAGTGGAGAGGAACTGGAATTGTTCTCAAGAGTGCAGCATCAGGGTACAGACAGAGAGGTAACACTGTGTCTCCAACTGATGTCCTTCCCAAATTAGTGTTTACAGCATAGCTGTAGTCTCTGTAGCAGCAGTACTGTTAATACTGTGCAGTAGTAAAGTACATGCACAGGAGAATACAAAATTATAAATGAACTCAGCCAAAATGTTCAAATCTGAATGCTTAAATTTAACTTGAAAATTTCCTGTTTAGTCACTTAATGGATACAACCTGTTCCCCAGAAGTGCCAAAGAACCCCAGCTGCAACTGTGATCAGTGTTGGTATGAAAGGAATTAAAAAAAAAAAAAGAGAGAAATTTCTACACATGCATCTGTGTCTTGAAGAGCAAAAATTATATGGAAAGGATTGGGGAATTTGTACTTTTTATTTTTATTTAAAGTCCTTGTCTGACTGAATCGTGGTTAATACTTTTAGTTTCTCTCTGAGGCTCTGATGTAAGGTACAGTAACTCTGTATCAGATGATAATTTCTTTTTATTTGGATTAATTGTTTTTTAAAATCATTGTTAAACACAGAAGGTAGCTTGGGAAGACTGGCTTAAGATTTTTTTGGTGCAGCTCTTGAAGTATCCCACTTGAAGTAGCTTAGGTGTAGATCACACTGGGGCTGCACTGCAGGAGGAGCAGCAGGGCTTGCCAAGACCACTGGTGCCCCAGAACTGCCCCGGCAGTACAGCACTGGTGCTGCTGAGCAGCTTCTACCCTCTGGAAACTGTTCCCTTGTCTCTGCTTTGCAGAAGCTAATGACATGTAATTTTTCTTTTATTTTTTATTTTTGGCTGAATGAAGATTTTGATATGCAATTTAAAATATCACTCCTGTTAGATATATTCTTCTGTTTTCAGTTTAATGAACTGGAGAGCAAACTTAAGAGGCTTAGTTACAGAGTAGTCTAGTGAATTTTCTAGTCTCTGCTTTGTTAATAATCCTTCTCCTTTGTAGCCTGGACCAAGGGTTGTGTATCAAAGGCTGCTGTGTCTAGACTTTATCTTAGGATCCAACTTTGGATACCACACCACTGAAAATTACTCTTTTCTCATATTTTGTTCTCCAAGTGATAACTAAGTTCTGGTTTATTGACAGGATGCATACGGTCCATATTCTCCTGAGGAATGTATAACTTTACCAGTCTACACTAGCATGGAGAGAGACCGTGTGGTGACAAATATTGATGTACCTTGTGGAGGAAACCAAGACAAGTGGATTCAATGTGGAGCTGCTTTATTCTTAAAAAATCAGTAATCTGAATATGCATTAAATTAACTCTTGAAGTTAAGAATTGTTTAAACATTTCAGTTGTTTGTTTTTAAAAAAATCCTTCAGTTACATTGCTTATAGATTTTTAAAGCAACAGTTTATAAACTTTTTTTTTTTTTTTTTAATCACTATCTAAAATTAACTCTACTTGAATGGAATGTCATTGTATCTTTATGAGATATTGTAAATATTAAAACAGCACTACTAAGCAAGCTGTTAATTTGGTTTATTTCTTTAGACTGCATTGTAATGTATTTCTTTCTCAGAATTGTTGTAATCTGCACTGTTTTACCCAGTGCAGTCCCATAAATATTGTATATAAATGCAAAGCCAGTGTATTTTTTGATCATTTTTTTCATGATACTTTCTGAACTGTTATTATTCTTACCAACCTGTAATAATTCTTAAACCCCATTTAATAAAAGCATATGATAAAACTTACCTGTTCTAATTGAAATTGAATGTTTTACTTGAATATAAAAATGAGAATAAATATTTCATTCTGTTTTAATGGTGTTTTACTTCTAATGCTATTTCTTTGTGGTGGTAGTAAATAACAGAGGCTTCATAAACTTTATGTGAAGTTACAGACTCAGATTATCATCATGGATGTTATCTAGGAGTTATTGAAAAAAAAATCGTTTTATGAAACTGTACTAAGTTCCAGTAAGAATGTGCACATAAATTAACAAGTTAGACAATGCCATCGATGATCAAAAGAGGTTTTCACTCAGTTGTTAGGTGATTAACAGAGGGATATAATCATGCTCTTGGTTTGTGATGTGAAAGACCCCTGAAGAATGGTAAAGTCTCAACATAAGAATAGAAGGTGTCTAATTTTTAACTGCAGCTACAGAATGATCTCATGAAGATACTTTTGGAAGGCAATAACATGAAAACACTTTTTTATTTTGCTTGGAAAACAAAATATATGTCTTGGCTCTGACACTTCTGATTTTGTATTTTGTTTTTTATGTAGCATTTAAATTAAAACTGTATTTCACTCGCATGCTATTTTTCACTAGTGGTTTGAAGGAGGGAGAAGGAAGGCAGTGAAAGAGTTGGCTGTATGTCCAGATTAGCTTCCCAAAGAAAGTCTTTTCCTCTGTCTATTCTATTGTTTTCCCTTAAATTTGGTCTTTTTTCTCCTAATTGAAGATCAATTAATTTGATGCCCAATTTAACTCTCCTCCAAATAAAAAGATGTTCTAAAATAATTTGTTACAAGTGCACATACATTTCTAAAATTTAATCCAATCTAACAACATAATAGATTTCCTTTCAGCTTTTCAGATAATTCTTTTGATTATTGAATACAGATAAATTGAATATGAAGAATAAAATGTAGCAAATTTAGAAAATACTTGTCTGTTAAGAAAATTTTGGAAGAAAATGATGTTTCCAACAGATCAGAAATCATTCTATTTTTAGGGGCGTGTATCTGCCCCAAAAATTCTGTCGTACTAAGTTTTCTTGGTAAAACATCACTGGGAGAGGAAATAAGTTTTAGTGAGGGAGACTGTGCTTTCAGTTCACTTAAATACCTGTAAAGATCATGTTGTGACCTTCTGGATCCACCATGTCTCCATAAACCTGACTGGATTTTAGGTTTCTTATTTCCATAAGCTGAGGATCTATTGGCTGTTGCTAGTTTTTTTTTTTGTTTTTTTTTTTTTTGTGTGTGTGTGTGTGTGTGTGTGTGTGTGTTTTTTTCAGATTGAGAAATACAGCTATTCAGATAACTACCTAACATATGGCAAAGATATCTGGAAAATAAAAGTCAATGCTTTAAGCTACCTAGCAGAGAAAGTGGAGATCAGAAATGTAGTAGGTGGTTTTGATAACCACTCTTGCTTGTTATAGGAAAGAAAATATACTGTGGTGGGATGTAGAAACCCTGAAAGAAAAACATCAGTAGGATATTCTGGGGAATTATTATTATTATTCCTATATGCAGCTATACATGTTATTTAGACATGCTTGTTTCAAGTCTCCTTGTTTTATATATTTAGTCAGGAAAACTTTTATTAGTATACAGATAACTGATCCTGTCACATAAAGCAGATAGAAAAGAAGCTCTTCTAGGCCTACCACACTATTTATATTTTGTGATGACAAACTAATTGAGTTTCTTGCCAATAACTGACCAGTATCCTACCTCCTTAGAACTGGCCTGCTCTTTACCTGTTGTATCTATGAGTGCCTACTACACAAGATTTAGAACTACAGAATGTTTCTCAGCTCACACCAAGACTTTTCAGAGACAATCATCAATGCCCTTCTGTCAGTGACCTCTTTCTGTGAGCAGAAAATACTGTTAGTCACCTTGATTAAATCTCCTTTTGATTTCTTCACATCTTGTTTTCGAGCTCTTTGATATTACCTAAACAAACTGTTTACTTGCTTATGCTCATTCTGAGTCTTTCCATGAGTGACAGGAGATAAATTCTTAATGTAGTCACACTGTCTAAATCACAGAAGGCAAAGGCAGGGATTGGGAGATTGAAGAACCGCATGGTGTAGGAGTTCAAGACTGTCTAAGGCACCTGAAGGTGCACGAGTTCACAGGACCTGATGAGATGCATCCAAGGGTCATGAGGGAACTGGCGGATTAAGTTGTATCCTGGTTTTGGCTAGGATAGAGTCAATTTTCCTCTTGGTAGCTAGCATGGTGCTGTGTTTTGGATTTAAAATGAGAATAATGCTGATAACACAGGGATGTTTCAATTGTTGCAGAGCAGTGCCCACACAGAACCAAGGACTGTTCAGCTCCTGGTGCTGCCCTACCAGTGAGGTACTTGGGGGTGCACAGGGAGCTGGGAGGGGACACAGCCAGGAGCTGACCCAGACTGGCCAAAGGGATGCCCCATACCACATGGCATCATGCTAAACAATTAATATGGTGTGGCTGGCCAGGCTCCTCTGGGATAGGATGGGCATCGGCCAGCAAGTGGTAAGCATTTGCATTGTGCATCCCTTGCTTTGTACAGCCTATTGTCATCATCATCATCATCATCCAGCTCTTTTTCTGTACTATTAAACTGTCTTTATCTCAACCCATGAGCTTTTACTTTTATTTTTTTTTTTTCCTCCCAATTCTGTCCCCCATCCCACTGGTGGGGTGGGACTGTGCCTATGTGGTGCTGGGCTGCCTACTGGGTTAAACCACAACAAGCTGCTAAACTGCTGTCCACCATATTCGAGAAGTTGGGGCACTCCAGTGAAGTTCTCAACAGACTGGAAAAAGTGGAAACACAACCCCCACTGTTTAAAAGGTGGAAAAAAAAAAAAAAAAAAAAAAAAAAAAAAAGGAAAACCCCGGGTACTACAGGCCACTCAGTCCCCTTCTGTGCCTGGAAAGATCACGGTGCAGATCCTCCTGGAAACCATGCCACAGCACACAAAAAATAAGGAGGTGACTGGTGGCAGCCAACATAGCTTCACTAAAGGCAGATTGTGCCTGGCAAACCTGGTGGCCTTCTACTATGGGGTTACAGTATTGGTAAAGGGGAAGAGAACAAAAAATAGAGGGTGGATGTTGCACTGGGTCATGTGGCAAGGTTTTGGTACTGGAGGGTGGCAAGGGTGGCTACTGTGAGAAGAATCCAGCAGCTGTTAGATGTTAGATAAGGGCCAGTTTCAGCCAGCTTCAAAGAGACCTGCTGCTGGCTAGAGCTGAGCCAATACGTGATGTTGTATGAGCCTCTGAAAGAGCAGACTGAAGAAAGGGAAAAAAAAACCTGCAGCTGAGGGAGTGAGGAGTGAGAACCATCCATGCAGCCCCCAAGGTGAGTGCAGCAGGAGGGCAGGAGGTGCTCCAGGCACAAGGCAGCACAAGTTCCCCTGCAGCCCGTGGAGAGGCCCCTGGTGTAGCAGGCTGTCCCCCTGCAGCCCATGGGTCCCACATGGAGCAGATCTCTACGCTGCAGCCCCCCCATGGGTGGAGGAGCCCCTGGTGGAGCAGGTGGATGTGGCCTGGAGGAGGCTGCGGCCCATGGAGAGGCCCTGCAGGAGCAGGCCCTGGGCCAAGAGCTGCAGCCCGTGGAGAGGAGCCCACGCAGGAGCAGGGGGTCCTGGGGGAGCTGCCGCCCACCCGTGGGGGACCCGTGCTGGAGCAGTTTGCTCCTGGGGGATGGACCCCATGGGACGGAGCCGTTCCTGAAGAGCTGCAGCCTGTGGGCAGCCCCCGCAGGCTCAGTTTGGGAAGGAAGGCATCCTGTGGGAGAAACCCCACGGGGAGCAGGGGCAGAGAGGGACCGCGAGGGAGCAGCGGAGAGGAAGCGCCATGGACTGACCGTAGCCCCCATTGCCGTTCTCCTGTGCTGCTCCCGTGTGCTGTTCGGGGGGAGGAGGTGGAAGAGGGTGGATTGGGAGAAAGGTTTCTTTAGTTTAGTTTGGTTGGTTGGTTTTTGTTTCTTACTGCTCTAGCTTGTTAGTTCCCTTCCAACCCAAACCATTCTATGATTCTAATGCTTAGCTATGGCTAAATCCCTGAATTGTATTTTTATTTGGATAGAAGTCCTTTGGGAGCTCATCTTGACAGGCTGGTGTTGCAAGTAGAAAAGACTTTCTCTTATTAGATGCTTTTTTATTTCATTCTTTGATGTGTCATTTTTTAGTACAGGACAAAATGCTGAGATAAGTAAATCTCAAGATAGTCTGGCAGCTTGAAATCTAGTAAATTTTTAGTGATATTATCATCACAGAAAAAAAAATAAATAAATTAGACCTGTATGTTTTCAAGATCATACAGTTACAGTGTATTAAGCAGTAGGTTTTATATCTATTTTGACTAATTCACTGATTTCATGTGCAGTACTCTAGACATAATTCTGATGTTTGGGATGTCTCCCAGGTGACCTAAGGAGGAAAAAGAGATTATTTATCAAGTGTTCTTTGATATTTATTTTCTGTAAAGATCGTATGATGTGCTTTCTTTCTACACAATGTTGTAGTCTAAATGAAAGATACTTTAGGTAGCTATAGCTACTAAGTGAGAGGGATTGTATTTTTGGTAGTAAAAGACAGAACTGTGGAATATTTATGAGTGCCAAAGTGCACCTGGATCAGAAACACAGGCCAGTCAGAAATATGAGTCAGGAAACATAGGAAATAAAAACATCAGAAAAGCCTTAATGGTCTCGCTAGTGTTCCCACTAGCCTGCTGCTTTTCAGTTTCAAGGGTAAAGGAACTTGTAAGCCTAAAATAGAGAGATCTCAGAAAACACAAATTTCCGCTCTGCAAACACCCTCTTTTGAAGACTTGAAATAGAGGCGTATCTTAAGTAAATGCAAATTGTTACCATTAGGAATCAAAATTACAAAATGCAAAGTGAAGAAGCCTTCATCGAGTAAATACAAAATCTTTGAAAATAATGAAGATTCTGCTGTAATATTGCTTTAAAAATACACACGTATATTACAAATTTATTTCTCTTATATTTAAAAGGAAACAGTTTCCTCCTTTTACACTTCATAGCAGTCAAGTGTTTGTCAAGTATTGGTGCTGTCATCTGTCAGAAGACAAGCTGTTTGGTGCACTTAGCAAGTTAACAACAAATCTACTGTCATAGGGCACGCTATGTTCCCAAACAGAAGACACATTTGTTGAAGAGTCAAACTCTAGTCTTTTTTTCTTGTTGTTGTTTGAGATAAACTGCTTCTCAGAAACAAGAAGCACATTTTAGTTGTTCTCAAATTCTCTGTAGTTTACAAAAGATGAAAAATACTTACTTTTTGTAATTCTTTTCACAGCCTGTAAGTCTTAACACTGGATACTGAACTCCCAGTGAAAGGTTTCAGAAACAGAAAAGTAATTGAGTGGATTGCCTGGTTAATGGCATGCATGCTAATTTTATCAAGCGAGTGACCTATGGTTATGATAGAATACCTCAAATTGCTGTAGTGCTAAGGTTGATTTAATATTTTTTTCCAGAATATTTTTAGATTTTCATTGAAATCTAAAAACTGCTGTGGAAGGGAAGTTATGTAAGTTATGCCAAGTACAAATAGAACCGATCATGCAAAATAGCTGTTCCCTCCTATTTCCTTATTTCAGCTTTCAGAGAACAGTGTTCAGAAGAGCAGCAATTTCTCCCAAAACAGCTATATAATGATTAGAGCTGGAGGGAAAAAAATGAACTATGCTCAAAAGGATCACTTATGAATCATTTTACGACCTCTTAAACTGATGTAGCATCTTTCAGCAACAAAAGTGGGTTTACATAAAATATACATAATACTGGTTGCCATACTAAAAATATGCAGGCTTAATTAGGGCTAGAAATCCTTATGTGAAGTTTTACATTTATATTTAAATCCTTTTAATTTTTACATTTTTTAATCATTTGAAAACAAAAGCTGTGAATGAGAAAATAGGTGTAGAAGAGTCTGAAGACAAAGTCTGAGTCACAGCTGACAAAATAAGCTCACCCTCTATGAGTCCTTAAGCTACATTCTCCTCTGAGGGGTACAACATCATGACTGTGCTTGACTTTGTCATGTGTAAATAACTTTCTTGGAAACTCATCCAGTTTTGTCCTCCTTCACCTCAGCTCATGGCCTACTGTGTGTGAGGCCTCAGCTCAGCGCTGCTTCCTGTGTCCTCGTTTCATTTTAGCCACGGAAATTGCTTATAGCAGAACTCAACTGATGTACTTCACGAAATGCCTCTCTTGAAAGTCTGGAGTTTTTGTTTCTAATTCTCATGACCTCTATGTAAGATGCTTAAAAAGCAACAGAACTTTTTATTTTTCACTTTCAGTAGGTTTGATATAGAAAGCCTTTTCAGTAATGTGTTTTAGAGGAATAAAATCTGTGTTATTTGAACAGCTTCATGACAATCACTGAGTCACAGAATGGGTGAAGCTGGAAGGGACCTCTGAGTCCATCTGGTCCCACCCCTGCTCAAGCAGGGACACCCAGAGCAGGCTGCCCAGGACCATATCCAGGCAGATTTTGAAGATCTCCAAGGAGGGAGATTCCTTAAATAATGCCTTAAAATGACTACTGTTTGCATGGATGGCAGTTTGCCTGAGGAATAGTTCCTAGGTTACAGATTTAAATACCAATGAATTGTCCTCTCCTCTCCTCTCCTCTCCTCTCCTCTCCTCTCCTCTCCTCTCCTCTCCTCTCCTCTCCTCTCCTCTCCTCTCCTCTCCTCTCCTCGCCTCTCCTCGCCTCTCCTCGCCTCTCCTCGCCTCTCCTCGCCTCTCCTCGCCTCTCCTCGCCTCGCCTCGCCTCGCCTCGCCTCTCCTCTCCTCTCCTCTCCTCTCCTCTCCTCTCCTCTCCTCTCCTCTCCTCTCCTCTCCTCTCCTCTCCTCTCCTCTCCTCTCCTCTCCTCTCCTCGCCTCTCCTCGCCTCTCCTCGCCTCTCCTCGCCTCTCCTCGCCTCTCCTCGCCTCTCCTCGCCTCTCCTCGCCTCTCCTCGCCTCTCCTCTCCTCGCCTCTCCTCGCCTCTCCTCGCCTCTCCTCTCCTCGCCTCTCCTCTCCTCTCCTCTCCTCTCCTCTCCTCTCCTCTCCTCTCCTCTCCTCTCCTCTCCTCTCCTCTCCTCTCCTCTCCTCTCCTCTCCTCTCCTCTCCTCTTCTCTCCTCTCCTCTCCTCTCCTCTCCTCTCCTCTCCTCTCCTCTCCTCTCCTCTCCTCTCCTCTCCTCTCCTCTCCTCTCCTCTCCTCTCCTCTCCTCTCCTCTCCTCTGCTCTCCTCTCCTCTCCTCTCCTCTCCTCTCCTCTCCTCTCCTCTCCTCAGCACAATAACATGTAAGGAATTGCTGCAGAATTTCATGAAAGCTTTGCAGTCTGATCCTAGAATGGCACTCTAGGTATGAAGATGCTATTTTAAGAGTATAGTCAATACAAAAAATGTGTACTCAAGTGGTGTTACATTACATTGCTATTATACTTTTGGTTATCAAAACCATCCATGTTCTCATTCAATACGTAAGTTAACTGAAAGCACATATAATTTGAGCACAGTGTAAACATACTGTCATTCATTCTAAGTTGATGATCCTGTAAAGGACGTTACCTAAACAGCAATATCCAGATGCCTAAGATGAGTATCCGGTATATGAGTTCTCTAACAGAGCTGTTTCTAAATATGAGTATGTCAGAAGTATTACTGGCTTTTCATCTCTGGAGAAAGCAAGCCCCCCAGGTTGTCCTGTGACAAGAAATCTCAGAGTTGTTCCTCATATCTTTATCTACTGTTAGATTGACTTAATTTTGGGTATCTTTTTCACATCAGCAAAGAAGAATCTTAACAGGTCATCTTGAGGAAAAGTAATTAGTAATTGTGCTTATGAAGTCTACTGCATAGGTAATTTGATCGTCATGGCTCTCTAACTCATCTCACTCACTGACAAGGTGAGTTCTTTTCACACTATCCCACATGGTACTATTTCCAGGCAGAAGATGTTTCCTATTATCTCTCTACTGAGATTGCCAAGAAATGTCAATAGTTAAGGGCTTTTTTTTTTTTGTTATGGGTAAGGTCATATCAACGCCTACCACTAGATGGTACTGTGGCATAGACCCTCGTAAGAGACAGAGTCAAAAAAAGTTGGGGTTTGGAAGGTAAAGACAATTTATAGGATACGTAACATTGCATCAACAGCCTGTTCCAAAGGAAATTTTCTTATCAGCACTGCTGAATAAGCAGCTGTGTCTTAAAAAATGCTTATAGTTAGTTGTGATGTAGTTCTCTGTAGAAATAAAAAAGTGTTTCACTAAGTGAATTTCTCAGTACTGAAAGACACCTTGGTTGTGGGAGTGGATAAGGCGCTGACTGTCCACTTTGGCCTGTTTGTGGCTATTTCTGCAGGTCTTCAGCATCCACATGGGAAGAAGGAACAGTGAGGAGACATTTGCCCCTGCAGCATGGAAGACCAACAGCCTCCTTATCTGCATGAGACAGAGCATTGCCAGCAGGTCATGGGAGGTGATCCTTCCCCTCTACTCAGCCCTGGTGAGACACACCTTGAGTGCTGGTTCCAGCACTGGGCTGCAAAGTACAAGAAAGAGACATGGATACACACTGAAGTGAGTCCAGAGAAGGGCTATAACGGTCACTAAGGAACTAGACATGTGAGGAGAGGCTTCAGGAGCTGGGACTGTTCAGGCTGAAGAAAAGAAGTCTTGAGCAGCTTCTGATGAGGGACAGGTGGAACTAGGCTTTTCTCATTGGTGCCCAGGGAAAGAAAAAGTGGCAATGGACACAAAATGAAATGCATAAAAATTAATTTAACATAATAAAAAACTTTTTTTATATATATACTTTTTATTTTATTTATTTTTTTTTTTTTTTTACACTTAAGGGTGAACAGCCACTGGCAGAGATTGTCCAGAGGTTATGGGGTTCTGGAGTCTCCCTCCTTGGAGACTTTCAAAAGCCACTTAGAGCTGGTCCTTGATAACCTGCTCTGGATGTCCCTGCTTTGAGTATGAGGTGCTTTCCAACCTCAGCTCTTCTGTGATTCTGTAATTGCAATGCAACAGCTGGAAACAGGGAGGAGGCATGTAAGCTACTGGTATCAGGAACACTGTGACTTGAGAACAGGAAACACATTTTAGTGAGACGAGTGCAAAAATACTGAGCCTTCCAGTTTTTGTATGCAGGTTTGCATACAAAAGTGACGCTTCCATCTTTTGGGTACTAAGGATGGGATGAGTGAAAATCCCAATATAATCTACTGTTTACCCCCTGCCCACTCAATCTTTTTTTATTTTTTTTTCACAGTGATTTTTTTCTTTGTGATTTTCGTTACAAAATTTCATATCAAAACTAAGAGAACTTAGTAAACTAGAATTTAAAAGCATGCTTGGAGTCAAGTACATTTCTAACAAAATAACAAATACCTCACTTATACTGTGAAGACAGCACTTTAATTAGGTATACAATTTGTGTATCTCACTAATATTTAGCATCCACAAAAATAATTTCTGCAAATTATGAGAAGACTGTATGTCAAAGAAAATGTCAGAAAACAAGAAGTCAAAAGCCAGCCTATATTTACTCCAATTTCAGCATTTTCAAGGTGTAGATATTTGTAGATATTTCAAGAGTAGATATTTGTACTTGAAATTGTTTCACTGTGAGCTCTCTCCATTGGAAGGAACTGTGTCAGGCCTTGGGAAAACATGAAATGTCCCTTGTAAAAGCACACCTGTTTTTCCTCCATTCAGAAACACTTTTTGTTCATCACCTTGAACATGAGTGATGACACATTGGGACATCTAGCAAATGTCCTCTGAAGGACAATGTCACCTATGGTTACACTGATGTTGGGAAATAGTCTTCAGAAAAGACAAAGATGGGATGAGACACAGAGGGATACGAAGGAGTCAAAGTCAAACCTATCATAAAGATTTGTGTGATCTGTTACTTTCTCAGTGGAGTTTAAATGAAAACAGATGCTGGCAAATTATGTTCCAGTGTCACCTTTATGAGACCATCTCTTCTTTTCCAGCTTTTTGCTTCTGTTTTTTTTTCTTTCTCCTCTTTGTAGAGGTTGAAGAATCTTTTCCCTCAAGGACTTTCTCTAGGGTTTACTTCACATGGCTTCCTGAAGCACCATCCTCCCCAGGTTCTGCCTGAGGAAGAGAGATTACACTTTTCCTTTTGGCATGAGAGGTTAAATGATATAATTTGTTGTTGAGAAAGACATTTGCACTAAAGAAACATCTTCTCACACAAATAATTCCCTTTGTTGTCAGAATTCCATGAAGTATGATCAGCAGGAACAAGTAAGACCCTAAGTAAATGTGTTAATTGTTTTTGTGCCTTTGATAATAAAAGGGAAACACAAACACATCAGTAGGATTGTCAAGGGAAGGTACTTCATTTCTGGCAGTCACACATTAAAGTTAGGTACCCATGATTAAATTTTTTAAATAAAAGCAGGAAACAATGACATGGCTGCCTCTCAAAGCAGTACAAGGATATTAATAAGTAGCTAACATCCTGTTTTGACTGATTCATTAGACCTTTTGGAGTTGTACTTTCAGCATCTGCAAACAGGGATTGTGAATTACAGTCCCGACTCCCCTTCACATCATATGGATTGCACCTACACCATATGGCAACCCAACATCCAGATTCCTTGCTCTTTTCTGTAGAAATCAGCATGCAAGAGTGCCAGATGCTGACTGCTAGGGAATGGGAATGTGGACACACTAATAAGGGCACACTCCTAGCTTCCCTGACCTAGGCACAGATCTATTTCACAGATCCCATTTTTGGCTAAGGCCGTGGGATACTTAGAATCTGCAGTAGGAGAAATGGAACTGCATTCAGACACTAAAAATTATGGCTTACTGTTGAGATGGAGTGGTGGAAGCCAGCAGCTTGCAGGGGAAACACAGGAATGCTTAGCCCAAGAAAGACTGGACTGTTCTGAGTCCTCCAATACAAGGTAGACAATGAAAAACTTGAGGCAGTTCAGTGGAGGCCACTAGGGTGCTTAAGGAACCCACCTTGTTCAGCCCTGAGGAGAGAGAGGTTTGTGATGAAGGATTTTTTAGCAGCTTGTCATTGTCTACAAGGAGGTTATTAAGATGATGAAGCCAAGGTCTTCTCATTGGTCCATGGCAGGAAGACAGGGGATAAGTGTTGTTACAATTGTATAGGGAAAAATACTTTCCCCGTGAGGACAGTCAGGCAGTGGCACAGGTTGTCTAGAGAAGCTGTGCTGTCAACACCCTTGAAGATTTTGGAAACCTGACTGGATAAAAAGCTGAACAACCTGGTCTGATCTCAGAGCTGATCCTGCTATTGGGGATCTCCCAAGGTGCACTTCAGCCTAAATTATACTGTGCTTCTGTCTCTTAACAAAAGAGTGTTGGGTTAGTTACATGTTCATCATTCTAAGCAAAGTATATAAATCACAGAACATAATGCCACTCTATTCTTTCCACCTTGTGCTCCATATAGAAATGACCTACAAGTCCTTCAGTTTTACTGCTGCTTCATAAGCTATCAAAAAGTTCAGGGGTAAGTCAATGGAAAACAAAGCAGTTCACAGAATAGATGGATGAATGAAATGTAAAACCATAACAGGGCAGGCCAAAAGCAATTTAGATGAACTACTCACTTAAGGCATAAAAATAATAATAATAATAAAAAGTAATAAAAAAATAAATGTTCTGAACACTTCAGAAGCAGGATGTCTGCCAAAATGAGTATTGGGTTATTAGAGTACTGAGGTGTAAAAGTAATACTGGAGAGGATACCGCAATACAAAACTAAATTCTTTAAATCAGTATTCATTCCAGAAAGGTTAAGGGAATCTCTCATGCTGATTTTTTTATTTTATTTTCTTACACGGGATTACATACAACTCAAATGTTCAAGAGACATGGACGTACTGGGAAAAGTCCAGTGGAGGGCCACCAAGATGATGAAAGGACTGGAGCATCTCTCCTGTGAGATAGCTGGGGCTACTCAGCCTGGAGAAGAGGAAGCTCAGGGGGATCTTATCCCTGTCTGTAAATCCCTGAAGGGAGGGTGCAGAGAGGACAGAGCCAGACTCTGCTCAATGGTGCCCAGTGCCAGGACAGGAGGCCATGGGCACAGCCAGGCACCCAGGAGGCTCCCTCTGAGCACCAGGCAGCACTGCTGTGCTGGGCGGGTGACGGAGCCCTGGCACAGGCTGCCCAGAGAGGCTGTGGGGTCTCCTCCTTGGGGATTTCTATAAGCCGCCTGGACGTGGTCCTGGGCAGCCTGCTCTGGATGTTCCTGCTTGAGCAGGGGTTGGACCAGATGGATCCAGAAGTCCCTTCCTACCTCGACAGTTCTGTGATTCTGTGAAATTGACCTGTCAATTTAGAAGAAATTCTAAAAGAAACGGATAAAATGATTAGTAAGAAACAAGTTGTTAGTGCCAGATACTCCTCATCTAAGAGTCCTGAAGGAACTCAAGGAACTCACATATACTGTTACCTCACTACTCAACATGCCATCTTACCCATCATTTATGTGGGTTGTGGTTCTAGAGGAATGAAAGATTCACTTTCTTTAACAGTCCTCTATAAAGACATCTTACTATTTTTACAAAATGTATTGAAACTGTATAACAATGAAACTGCTTACTCAACGATTTTAAAATGAAGAAAGGCCAACATGGATTTTAGGTCGATACTGAGATTAACTGTTTGCTAACTTTTGGAAAAAAAAGAAAAAAAAAAAAAAAGCTTTAAGCTTCTTTGATGGAACCAAGAAAATTATTTTTATAGCATGTACAGGGAATTGCAAAATGTAGGAGATGCTGGAAAAAAAAATAACTAAGCTGCATAACAAGAAGAAGGGGGTAGAGGTGGGGTTGGGAGGGAGAAAGTGGTGGTGTGACATTTTCCACCAGCTGAGGATGTCAATTTCTTACTTGTTCTTTGCCAAAGCAGGAATCCCAGGCCACAATATTTAATGTCCCTCTTCAGTACAATGGCATACTTCTCAAGGAGAAGTCTGCATTAATTTTACTGCTTTTGCTATGTTCAGCCACACCATCCCCAAGGGTAGGTTATCTTTTAACCCAAGTACCCTCTGTGCCTCTCCCTCAAACACTGTATAATTAATCATCCTGAAAGGTGGCTAAGAGGTAAACAACCAATTTCTGTATTGCAGATGCTGCTGCTTTGTCAAATAATCGGTGCAAAGACATGTTAACAGTACGAAGGGAGATTCATGTCTTTGTTCATTCATTCATTTCACTAAGCTGTCCATTATTGGTTGTCCAGTAAGGTAAGTGAAAATGAGGGAAAAGCTACCCAAAATAAGTGTTAGGAGAGAATGAAGGATCTTTCTTTTATCATGGCAGCTGTGATTCAGCTTGTATAAAAACAATAGGCTGGATCACACCCGCTTCTAGGGATTGCTTGGAGCAGAAACAAAGTAATTATTGGAATTAATATGAACAAAAGCACCCTGGCTGATCTTCCTGATGGACTCCTGAAGTAACAAGAAACAGACCTGAAGGTTTCAAGCTGGTCACTTCCTAGCACAAAGCTGCTTTTGGGAGCGAACTGATGAGATGTGAAATTTGTATTGCCACAGGCAAGGCAGAATTACCCTGCCATGTGTCTGTGATGCTAATGTAATTAATCCCAGTAAAGCTCATTTTTAAATAGCTTAAACTAGAAGTTTAAATTTATTTTATTCTGCTACTCATTGAATGCATTCTGATACATTGGATGGAAATGGAAAGGTCCAAAATGGTGAAACTGGAAACCCATCTAAACTGAAGTACAAGATGGTTGTACCCTTCAAATAAACAAGTGAAAAGTGATAATTCCCAAATTAATGAAAATTTGTCAGTAAAACTGAATCAGATTTAAAAATTGAAAGCTAAAAATGAAATGAAAATATAAAGTCATTGAAGAATCCTAAATAGTGAATCTGCCCTGCTTTTTGAGGAATGCTGGAGGGTGCCTCACTACTTGAATCTGATGCAGTTACTGAATACCCAGTCAGCCACTGGCATGGTACCTGCTGCCATGAAGAATGGAATTTAATCCACAGTGTAAAAACATTGACTTGATGAAAAATTCTGTGGCTTTCCATACAGACAATACTTGTGCAGTAGAATAATGTAGAATTTCCTAAAAAATCATGGTCTTCCAAAGTCTCTTGATGAATAAAATTTGCTATTTTCTGGCTTATCGTCTCCAACTCACTCTGAATGATCTGAATGATCTCTCTCTCTCTCTCTCAATCTTTTTTTTTTTTTTTTTTTACTTTTTTTTAATTTTATTTTATTTTTAATTTATTTAATTTGATATCCATACATTCAAGGAAATTGCCACCATACACATTTCACATTCTGTTAAACAATGCTATTCCAGTGCTCCTTCACTCCTTCATTGACAAGATAAACCAATTATTGTAACAGCAGAGGTTATTATGTTTCATTAGACTAGGAGAGGTTGCCAAGTTCTGTTAAGTTAATACTTTCTTAGTTTTCACAATTTTACTTTAAAGCACCTTACTTTTTTTTTTTTTTAAATACCTTTTCATTTTAAAGCTATTTTAGATCACATTTCATTCCCAACTATAGATGGAACTGCTTCAGAGGTAGGTGATGTCATTCTTAATTTCTCTGCAAAAATTACTCTGAATTAAATTCTTAATTATTTTTGTGATTGAACTGCATAGTTTTATTTGGATCTCTCATGGGAACTGGCTTTCCTTCAAAGCCAGAGGCATGCTTCTGAGGCCTGGGCTTTCCTCTGCTCATTGCAGAGCTTGCCCTATATCTGGTGGTGTTGCAAGTTCCCTGTCCTCTGTCTGCTTTGTCTGCCTTGTTCTCCAGAAGGTCCCAGCAGCTACAAATCTTTGGTTATTTCCAAGGCAGAAGATCCCCTCCATTTTCCAGTGGTTCCAGCTTTCAGCACTGGCAGACAACTTTTCCCACTGCTGCCAGGCCCCAGTCTTTTAACAGAAAAGAAACAAAGACAAACAGAAGGTACACTTTCTGTCTGCATTTTTTTTTTTTTTAATTCTTAGTGTTTTATACATAATCATTTTTAAACATTATAATAAAAATACTTTAAACATTATTTTAACATTATATTTAACATATAATTTAACATAACATATTTAACATTTCCAAAGCATAGGAAGAGCCTTTGGGTAGTTTTCATGGAGGTCCAAGAAAGAAGCGACCCTCTGTTGAAGGACCATCTTTGCTCTCATCTTAAGGAATCTGCTGATGATTGTTGCTGGAGACAGAAGACTGTGAGGTGGGTCTTTGGCCTGACCCATTATGTGGGTTGTTCAGTCCATGTAGGATTTTATAGTAGATCTCATATCAAAGAAGTTGCTAGCTGTCTTCCAATACGACCATCTTGAAAACCTATCTAGGGAAGCATCATTCACATTAACCATCAGAAGGGTTGGATCTAGTAAAGGATCATGGAAAAACTGAGAAATCAGTTACATGAACATGCTCAGCAAGCCTGAATCAACATAGCTCTGTTGGCTTCAGGGAGATTGTGCTGGTTCACACCTGCTGACCAAATGTCTCACTGTATTAATTTAATCTTAAATGGCACTGTGTACTAGGCCATGGTTATTGTGAACAGCAGAAGTTATTGGCCTGGGTATTTTTCATGGGGCTGGTTAAGAAACTGGTGATGATATATATATATATTTTTTTTTCCATTGGAAAATGATAGTTCAATGCTTTCCTGAGAAAGAAAGTATATTGAAGCCAGTCCTAAATAAAATAATAAATAATAAAAAAAAAAGATTTTTAACACTTTAAAGAGTCCCACTAACATAGCTGCAATAAAAAAGGTGTTACTCAGTTCTAAGCAATTTTCTGTTTCAAAATCTGAATGTATTTCTTCATGTCTGAAAGGCTATGCAAATGTTTAAGAACTTAGTACCAAAATAATTAATAATTAAGTGAAATGTCTAGGATTAACCTGATCCAGTTCTTCTACATGTTACCCAATCATAAAATAAAGTGTCTTCAATCAGCTAATGATAAAATTATATGTCAAGAGAATTAATTTGTTTTGTAAATGGGACGTGGTTCCATTCAAGACACATGAATATATTGTTGGAGAACTTGGCTTCCAGAATCTGGGCAAACTGAATATATGAAGCATAACCTTTCATCCAAAATGTCACTAAAATTTTATTTTATATTTTTCTGGAAAAATTATCTATTTGATTAAGATTCCAAAGCCTGTGGTATCTGAAACTCTTTGCCCAGACTCTATTAGCACAGGTAGCACTGCACAGTGAAATAGGCCTTTGATATGAGATTGTATTCACTGTTGTTTGTTAGGTCATGTGCCCTGTTTTTTTCATAATATATTGTTCCTATGGTTTACTGCATTTGTTCTGGGTGCTGGAACAAAATTTTAAGAATATATATTTTCAGAAAGACAAGGAGCCTACTAAAAAATTTAAATTTAGTTACTAAATGAATATGTCCAACAGGGTAAAATACAACAGGTTACGCTGAAACCATAGACACTAGCGTTTTCCCTCAGAATTCAGAATATGGTATATGATGTTTTGATAATTATGAACAGGGCTTTTAGGAATGCCTCAGGCTCAAAAATCCTGTGGAGTTAAGAACCTTTTGAAAAATCTTGTGCTGTGCTTTTAAGGTTTTCATGAGGATTTGGTGCTCAGCAAAACGCTGATCTTCCGTGTTTTTGCTGCACTATCAACATAAGCTTTTACTTATGAGTAAAAGGGTATTTTTCTTTACATAGAATTACTCTCATCTGTATGTCTGAGTTTTCCATTAAAGTTATCTGGTCCAACCTGGGAGCATATAAGGCTCTCACTTCGCCTGGCAAGTCACGATATGATTTGAAATCCTAGTTGCAGCTATCAGTCCAGAGAACCTTACACCGTTCCCCTGTCCTCCCCATAGCCAGGATGCTACCCCTTGACCAACATACACGTCTTACTGACCATGACCCTGCTTTTCCAAGTTGCTTCTCCAGGCTCTGTACATGAGTGGTGGATGGCAGACCCATAGCCCAGACCTTCAGCCATGCCACGTCAGAGCTGCGGACACTGCACCCAAGTCAACACCTTGGGCACTGAGAATGGGATTCAACACAGTACAAGGCTGGTAGGAAAAATATAAGCCACTGGGTACCAAATACTTTTTCAAAAACTAATTCTGAGCATTACCATAGCTAAAGATTTATTCCCTCTGCTCTGCCTGAATTTTCCCTTTTTCATACATATTTTGTTACCACTCACATCTGAGAATACTCTGACATAGATTGCAGGAAAACAGATTTCTGTTTCTTTGTCTATTGACATCATTTGTTACTTTTTCTTGCTCCTATGAACTACATCAGTTAGTAATCAGCTTCCAAGCAACCACTTGTGAGAGTTTCTCATGAAGCAGAATAGAAAAATATTTTACCATTTTTATTTGTCTCACTTCGTATAACTCTAGCTGTTTCAGAATTAGAAATGGACAGAGAGAGCGAGAGAGAGACCAAAAGCCCACAAAAACAACCCTTCAGCAGTCCTTTCATCTACAATAAAATTAGTATGTGAAGTAGATGGAATGAACCATCTCATGAATTTATAAATATTTTCCTCTGTGAAGTCTTTAGTTAAAGGTCTCTTTGCAATCTGGAGAGATGCCTCTTTCTCTCCAATTGCTTCAGATAAAGTCTAAATGACCAGCCATGATATTTTGACACCTAACTTTGTGAGCAATAATTTATGTAAAATGAATCACATCCTTGGTGACAAAAGGCATTTGCTACTTCAACTGAGACACTTTTGAAGGGACTGCTGCACAAAGGAAGTGAGTTTTCACCTTAGAGGTGTGTTGAGCAAGATAACCAATGCATTGGGAATTGTAGAAAATGTGCTCTTCTATTGCTTTTTTTCTGTATTAACTAAATAAGTAAAGTATAAAATCACAAAATTTGCATAGAGCTTAAGTAGACAAATACACAATTTATTTAAAAACTCTTTAAAAAGGGATGAAGTTTCAAGACAAAAGTATAGCTTAAACTGAGTAAGGTAGGAACAAACATTCAGCAGCCGAAGACAGCTGTCCCCAGAGCTCAGGTTCCACAAAAGTAGGAGGCTGGGCCCTGAAATATTAGAAGATTCTGTCATATAGACATAGAAAATATCTTAAAAATCACTGAAGACTGGTGTATTGGAAATATTAGATTATTCTCAAAAGTAGTGAATTAAAGCCTTTGGTAGCTCAAAGTGTGTGAGATTTTTCCTCTTTTCCCTTTTTTCACTCTCTCCAGTTCCATTTAATGGTTAGCATACTTTTCTGTAAAGCCAGACTGACTGTTAAAAGCAAATAGATCACGCCTATCAAGCTTTGGTTGTAGGAGACAAAGACCTTTTAATGTCTTTTAAATCCCAACATAGGCAAAATTAATTGGCTTTGGAATGTTTTGGTATTGTTTTCTCTAATGCCTTAAGTCTAACCTCAAACTTGGAGATCCCCATTGTGATAAAAGAAGGATTTCAGCCACAGCTCATCAATTTCACCAGGCTCTGTTGGGCACAGAGGGGCATTGTGGCAGAAATAGTTGTAAAAGGCACTGTCCCCATAAAGGGCAGTGGAAATTGTGTTTTCAAAAACCTTCAGTTGTGACCAATGCGTCCTACAGACCTCTTGGGGGTTTCCTCAGAGAGAACAGCTTAAGGGATGTACAGAGGCAGTAAACACTTGCATTTAAGCATTGTAAATACATCAGGTTTCAGAACCACACCAGCAACAAAGCCCCACTAGCACTCCTGGACCATAAATTTTGATTGGAGTCCTGCACAGCTTAGAAATAGTAAATGGTACAGGAGAGGGTGTGGGCAGTAAGTGCTACCATTAGCCACCACAATGAAAAGGAGTAAAAAGAGGATGAAAGGCTTCTCTGAAACTTGTGCAGTGAGAAATGCAAAACATGGCAGGTAAAACCCGCTGCATGCTACTCCTGCCTTGTCCCTCTCTCTCCAGGACTATCATAGCGTGAAGATGACTTGCCTTAACAAATTGCTCTATTGTGATGGTTTATGTTGTATTGAGTTAGATTTTATGCTCTGTTTAACTGAACTAAAATAATAGATTAGAGGTTTCCTGTACACAAAAAATAATTGAAGGAGATGGCATTCCTACAAATAAAATCTTCTTAACACCAACAGAGAGAGGAGTCTCAAGATACTGCAGTGTAAAAACATAATATTTTTAAAATCACACATAGCTCTGGGTGAAACCTTCATTGTGATTTTATTGGAGGAAATGGATAGCAGCTGGGAAGAGTGTGTTTAAGAATACAGTAGATCAGACCTGTATTTACCTGAATCATCAGGTAAATCCATCACCTCAAAGAGACAAATTAAGTCAAGTAAAAGGAAGTGAAAGTCTGTAAGGTACAAACAGAGTACCACCTTGCCTGCATGACTGGATGTTGGGTTAACTCCTATAGTCAACACAGTTATGCTACAAAAATGAGATCAGACATTGGGTTTGAAAAGTTTCTATGCAGTGCATGAAGCCATACCCTAGCTAACATGAGTCAGAAAAACCCTGAAGTTAAGCAGTCTGGTTTTCGCCAGCATAGAATTTGACTCACTGACTGTGAATGAAAACTTCATGAAAATTAAGGACTGTAAGAACAGCTCTGGCACTTGGGAAAACAAAACTTCAGCCTTTAAAATTAAAGCAAAAAAATCCAGCAAGTCACCATGGAACCATATTTGTGCCTTTCTATATTGAGTTTTCTATTATAAGTCTGCCCTCGTTCCTACAGTGTCACTTTACTTTTTGTATGCAAGCAGAGCAGAACAGAAATTGTATAACCAGTTATGTTTGTCCGTGATTAAGTTAATGGCTCCCCATATTGGTGGCTGTCTAGGCACTGCTTTAGTAAACAACATTATTACAAGAAGAGCCGGATTCACTGTTTCTATTCTCTTGTAGGTTTGGGAATACATAATTTGCTGCATATTTGTTTGCCTTGCTAAGGTTGTATCTATTCATCTTTGCATGTTGTGATCTAAATGCTCATCTTCCTAGAGATTGTTAAATCTTCATCTGTGTCTGGATGATTCAATTATATTCAAAACAGCAGAAGTTAACTTCTTCTTGCAGGAACTTGATACCTGAGACAAAAATATTCATGAGCACAACTCCATATGGATGTGCTTGGTGGAGAAATATTTTCATCTTGTTAAGGAAAATGCATTAATGCAAATGTGAATACAAGAAGTTATAAACATTAAAGGTAATTCCATCTCAAAGCTACTTACAGAGACAGAAAATATTACACGGTCTTTATAATGCTGTAAATTATGTCTGATTTGAACTTCATTTTAAACTCCATAGTGAAAGAGAAATCAGAATTTCCAGTTAAATACAAAAGCTTAAATGAGAATTCAGCACACAGGAGACAGCAGGCTGACAATATACAATCTCACTGAAGCTTGAGTGTGCATAGACTAGCACAGTTAATCAAAAACTCTACTCATCTGCCAACTCTTTATGCATTCATCAAAGCTCAGCAGAGAGTTATCAGCATAGAAGATTCATACATCAAGGCTTCAGCTCCAGCTTCTTTGACGTCCCAAGCAGATTAGTCTGTGACAGATTTCTGTAGCTCAGCAAGCATCCCAAAGTGAAGCTACAATGGAGATGACAAGCAAATCCTAGGCATCTGATGTCATCTCCACTTGTTCCATCAAAGCCAAACAGGCTCCACTAAGGTTATTGAAGTCACACAGGTTTAGGACCTGTATTTTGATTTAGACAATGTGACAGGACAAGTCCTTGGTGGCTCAATGCAGAAGCTATCTCGTGATTCTCTTAGAGACCATATGAATAAATAAATCCCATTTAGGCTGCTTTCAAAACAGCAATGTGTCTCCCATGCAAACAGACCAAAGGATGGCTGGCTCACAAATAACTTAAAAATTGCTCTTTCTGCCCTGACAAGATATTCTGAAGGGAATCACTGTGCACAGAATCACTGTGCCACACAGAAGCTACAGCAGAGCAAACATCTCTACACTTGTCTGTGTGCCTCACATAGCTGATGCTGGGCACATTCTGGATTAATGCAGATCATTTGATCATGGTTTGTAGCTAGCCATTAAGGAGCTTGTTGCCCGTGTTGATCCCACAGTCTATCTACATAGGAGGTCACACTGTCTTTTCAGCATAGGACCGGGGTCTGGCATCGAAGAAAGGACCATTTGGACCTAGTGATATCAGGTAGGCTTTGGGCAGCAGCAGGTAAACCTGTCTTGCTCAGTATGTGAAAACCCCCATCCCATTCATTTTGTTTCTCCAAGCAAGACTCTAGCATCTGTGTCTGCAAAGACAGTATCGTACCTCATTACTTTGCACCACAGGCATCCACTGGCACCACCATCTCTCCACTGGGAAGTCAGAAATCTCTGCCTCTGTAGTAACAGCTGCAGTTATGAAGGTGTGGAAACACCTGTGTTTTCTCAGGGTTTTCAGGAAACACTTCACTGTGTGGGTGAAAGAACACTGGCACAGGATGCCTAGAGAAGTTGTGAGGTCTCCCTCCTTCGAGCTCTTCAAAAGCTACTTGGCACATGGTCCTGTCTGAACAGTGGGGTTAGACTAGATGACCTCCAGAGGTCTCTTTAAACCTCAACCATCCCATGATTCTGTGATTTACTGAGGTCATGCTGTCTGCCTAAACATTCACCTGTCCATTTTCTGTCCCACACTACAGTATCAATTTTGGCAAGTATTTGATTTCATTCAAATTTCTTAGAGGGGAAGAGGGTTCTGAGATAGTAAATTCACCATAATTTAATCAACATCTTTGGAGATTATTTTTTGAGTAAAGAAGAGAGATAATATTTGTGTATGTGGCGGTAGAGAGATCAAGATGTTAAAGACTCTTTCATCTCCTCCTGGATCTAACCTCAACCCAGGTTTTTGGTCATGCATCCTGTCCAGTCTCAAATTTGTTTCAGTTTCCCTTCCTCCCTCCATATACCCTCTGAGTTTTTAACTCTGCCACTAAAAAAAAAGCCTGTAACTTCTCTCTTAATAAAGTGGAAGAAAGGAGGAGTGAAAAGCCACTGTGACTTTTGAGACAAGAAGGACTTCTCTGTATTGGTGTGGCCTTACCTTGAATAGAATTTCTAGGTTGGAAGAGACCTCAAGATCATCGAGTCCAACCTCTGACCTAACGCTAACAGTCCCCACTAAACCATATCCCTAAGCTCTACATCTAAACGTCTTTTAAAGACTTCCAGGGATGGTGACTCCACCACTTCCCTGGGCAGCCTGTTCCAGTGTCCAACAACCCTTTCGGTAAAGAAGTTCTTCCTAACGTCTAACCTAAAACTCCCCTGGCTCAACTTTAGCCCATTCCCCCTCGTCCTGTCACCAGGCACGTGGGAGAACAGGCCAAGCCCCACCTCACTACAGCCTCCTTTAAGGTATCTGTAGAGAGCAATAAGGTCGCCCCTGAGCCTCCTTTTCTCCAGGCTGAAATACTGTGTGCAGTTTTGAGCAACACAGTATTAAAAGGACAAAACTATTGGAGAGTGTCCAAAGAAGGGCTACAAGGATGGTGAAGGGTCTAGAGGGGAAGATGTATGAGGAGCGGCTGAGGTCCTTTGGTTTGTTCAGCCCAGAGCAGAGCAGGCTGAGGGGAGGCCTCATGGCGGCCTGCAGCTCCCTCACGAGGGGAGCGGAGGGGCAGGCGCTGAGCTCTGCTCTCTGGGGACAGCGACAGGACCCAAGGGAACGGCATGGAGCTGGGACAGGGCAGGGTCAGGCTGGGGGTTAGGGAAAGGTTCTGCACCCAGAGGGTGGTCGGACGTGGGAACAGGACCAACAGGCAAAGCGGTCATGACACCTAGCCTGCTGGAGTTCAGGAACTGTTTGGACTGTACTCTCAGACATATGGTTTACTTTTGGGGTGGTCCTGTGTGGAGCCAGGAGTGGGACTTATCTAGGGATCCTTATGGATCCCTTCCAACTCAGGATATTCTATGGTTCTATGGTTCTATGATTCTTTTTTTTGGCACCTGTAGACTGCAACTGCTTGTTACTCGGGGGTGTCTTGCTGGGGCTTTGGCACATCTATTTCCACTTTTGAGACAATGTAATTCTGCTTACTTACTTTTCCAAGCAAATAAACGTTTTTCTTCAGCATTTGAAACAGCATGTTGTAGAAAACAGAATTTTAATAAGCAAGTGGTGTGCTTGTACTCTTGGCCTCATCTAATCTTATCTCTTATGGCCAGATACAAAACCCAGGTCAGCTTAGACAGGCTTTTCTCTTCAGTTACGAGAGCAGGGCCAGCCTGCTTCTGTTCAGGCAGTGAAGAACCTTCTTTGTGGTTTTATTTGAATTTTCTTGTTCATAGTGGTTTGGATGCTGCTCAAAGGATGAGACTAGAACCATATTCATTTTGGTATTGTCTTATAAGGCTCATTAAGTGTAAGCTGTCAGACAGCTATTAGAAAAGGATGATAGATCAAGGTATTTTAAGAATCTATAAAACAATAGCTTCCTTATGCAGTTGACTGACCAAGCATCTCCACATACAAAAAGGAGAGGTTTCTATGTCCTGTTGCTTCCTGCAACACAGCAAGAAAGAAGTCTGGATTACATGAATTGCAGCAGTCACATCAATCACTCACCTCACATAAAAGAAAAATACAAGTAAATTCTCCAGAACTGATATACAACTGGTACTAAACAAACAGTGCACAAAGAAATAGTTCAAACCCAGGGAGTTTTTAGTCTTCCATTCGTACAGGTGAATTGACCAATACCTAATCAATGACTTTATCAATGCTTTTTGTATGTACACTCAGATTTACTGTAAATGCTGTAAATATAAAGAGACATCGTTCCCTTTTTTTTAAAAAAAAAAACAAAAACAACTAATAGAGTAGATAAACTGAAACCTCCAGGTTGCTATGGATTGTTTTTAAAGACAACCTTAGAAAATGTCAGTTCCAAATAGACATAAATACCCTATAGAAATTCATGCAAGAACAAGCATAAACCCTCAAGGCTCTCAACAGATATTTTTTTTCCTATCAATACTCTGCAACAGACACTTTTTATGTGTTTTTTCTCCCTGGAGATAGCTGTCCTTCAAGGGCCTTAGATTTTTGAAGCCCATTCAAAATAGAATTTAAATGTACACACAATTAATGTAGAGAAAATGGTTTCCTGATAGTGTGAAGATAGATGTATTAAAAAAAAATATATATCCTGGAACCTTCTCTATTTGCAAGGAAAAGTCTAATTGATGCACATATTAACAGGCTCACTAATTTAGTTAAAAATGGAAATGTAACAAGGTCTAGGATTACTTCGGTTCCCATTAGGAATTCAAAGGGCCTTAAGAACATATTTTACTTCCCTAGCTCACAGGAACCTGATCATAAGAAGAATGGTATCTGTTGAAACTAGCAATAAATTACAGAAGCCAAGAATATGAGTCAACTAGGCCGATAATCTGATTGCCAGAAAATGGATTTTAATGGTCTGAAAACTCATGTAAATTTTCTTTATGTTTTATTTTATACACACATGCGTATATAGTTGCATGCACACATATTTCACTTGCAAATGAATTATTTTAATGAATTTCCTTCATCCACATGAAGGCTGCATATATGCTAGCATTTGTAACCTTCAGGTAGTCATTTTTATGACCAGAGATCACTCAGGATTATTGCAGATGTCCCTGTGTTTCTAGCTACTGAGCAAGCATGGGCCTCAGTAGCAATTACACAAAATGGGGTACATGGCCAGTAGTGATACCCAAGTGATTCCTTTATGAGCCTGTGAGCAAGGAGCTGTCATCGGTTGGATCCAGGTGATATCTGGATACAGAAAAATTGGCCTTCTAGTTCTTGTCCTGAAGACATAACTGTATTATGACATCTCTACAGGCAAGTGGCTTGAGTCAACATAAGCTTGGTGTGCATCTCTCACAGGCTGAATTAAAGCAGAGGTGTAGGTGAAGGATCTGGCTCCATGATTAAAAGCAAGTCAAGGGGCAGCCAGTCTGATTTGGGAGGACAGCAGCAATCCGGACAGAGGTAACAAGGAGTTCTGTGCTCCTTTGATAAGTTCAGACAAATCAAACGGAAGGTGTAAGCAGCACCCACTGTCTTGGATGATCTGCTTTGCCTTGCTTTCTCACCAGGGAAAGGTTAGATGCAGCTGGGGCATGGGAGCCTCCTAGAGATCTTTGTATCCCACCTTTGGGCAACAACTTGTGTTTCAAGGAAAGACCAAGCACTCTGGTAACATACATCTGCATTTGTTCTGGGCTCTTCAGGCAGCTGGCAGGGAGATAAATTTTTGCTGTGCACCCCAGAGGCACTCAGCTGGTGCCCTCAAGCAAGGAATTTGGTTACCTACATTGTGTCTTCACATGCCCACCTGCAAAAGCTGAAGTTGTAATATTTTCCAGCCTTTCTAAAAACCTGTTGACAGGCTGTGCTTCAGTGAGCTCCTACTGCTATTAACAAGCAAATCATCTGCCTCTGCTTTTCTGTGGCTTGCACCCAGGCTACCCTTTCAGCCAGGAGGAGAGGGTCACTCTGCATGGTTAGAATTTGCTGTAAGGGCACCTCTCTGAAAAAGGAATTATGTATTTTTTATAACTATAAAATAGCACTGAACAATTATATCACTGGGAATACTAAAATATGATCAGATATTTTATGCAGCTATTATTAAATAGTCATTAAATATTTCTGGAAATTATACTCCTGGGGGAACTGACATTGAAGAAAGAGACTCTCAAAGCCCAGTCTGAGCTGTGATTTTTAAAAGTATAAACCTAACAAATGCTTGTCTTCATCATAAATTATCTCTGAATTCAATGATTTTCCACTTACTGTTCAGAATTTGGTCTAGGGCATCTGCTTCTGCAGCACTAAACACCCCATCCCCACACCATCCTGGAAAGTTTCTGTCCTGTAGGAGTACTCAGCACAGGTCTTTGAAACAATGGAAGAGGCTGCAAAAAAGACCACAATAAGACCATTTCTCTGAGGATCTCATCTCACATATGGACTTAATGATAAGGTGGTGGCTTTATCTCACCGAATTTCAGATCTCTAAAAGCACGCTCCGATGCCTGTGTTAGGAGGGAGTGTTTGGGAGCTAAAGGTGCTGGAGAGACACACATCATGTAGGAGCACTGATCATCTGATGCATCAGACGTATTATGTGATAGTTTGACATTTGCTTTGGTGCTGACTATTCCTTAGCTAATTATTAAGGCCACTATCTCATGCAACTCATTCAGATGACCAGACTTTTTGTCTACCAGACTGTCTCATTTAGAGACCTGGATTCCCTTTCTTCTTCTCCAAAGCATAACTGCAAATTCCCAGCAGCAATTTAAAGTTTCTTCCTTGGATTTCAGTGTTTTATCCTGGATACTGATAAAGATTATAAATTGTTGTGTGCCTCTTTCACATTTATTCTCTCCCAGATGTAGAGGTAATGGTCTCCAGGTTACAGCTGAGAAGAGTGCACAGTAGATCCTTCTATTTTCACCTAATTTTTATACGGCTTTAGGAGAAAATCTAATGCTTCCTGCTGTCCCTTTGAACTCTGCAGGGACTCTGCAAGGAAAAGCCCCCACTTACAGAGCAGTCCAGACTGTCATAGCATGGAAAATCCCATTCCCAGTGGCAGAGATTTGGCTCACTTATAACCAGGCTGTTCACCTGATTCCACTGGAAGTTTTGGTTCTCTGCTCTTCTGCAGACTGTTCTGCTAAAGATGCTAAGAGAGAACAATTCTTAAATTCTCCTTTGTAATGAATGAAAAAAGAAAAAAAAATCCACACTCATAAGTCTCTCGGTTAGTTGAAATCCTTTACTGGTGGCATACAAGAGCAAGAATAACAGCTTGATTAATCCCCATCTACTGATCTAAACCAAACCCTGTGCCATTTTGTCACATTGCAGTGACAGAGTCATCATAAAACAATACAGCTTGAAATGGTCCTTGCAGATTCAGAAGGTTATAACGGTATCCCCACTGACCAAAAATATCTGGAAGCATGTTAATTTTTCCTCTGCTGAAATGAGCTGGAGACTGATTTTAAGATTTCGTTGTTATGGAAATATATTCTGCTTGGGACAATTACATTTGTCTTTTTTTTTTTTTTTTCCTCCCCAAAGAAGCATCAAGAATATTTAATATGCTATCCTGATTAAGAGTGTAAGTCTCCTGTTGCTGGGGTAATTCGTCTAGGTAATATATGCGTTGAGGTTGTAGTAGAATAAAAACTACAGCATTTCACTATTGATCCTGTTATCAAAATCACCTGAGAGAGCCCTACTTTTCTGTTGGAGGGATCCCATGGCATGAGTAACAATAGCTTTATCACTTTTGGGCTCTGTTTGATGACAGTGATGCTTCTCAGCTACCCTAGCCTGTGGAGACACCCGTGCTAAGAGCAGACCTTGAACTGTGTGGTAGGATGGAAGCCTGAATGTAAATTATCCATGGAAAACTTCAAAGATCTCCTCTCAACCTTTGGATGTTCTTAGGTCATCGTATTCAACATAATGCCTTAGGGAAGAGAATTGGATTGCTATTAAAGACATTGTGCTTAAGATTGCATAAGAAATGGAACAGTTACTTCACTGGTGGCATATTTATAAGATCTGGAAGTTTTTTTTTGAAAAAATACATCAGTAACTGCTTACTCAGATCTATCTATCTGAAGCCACAGACAACTCTTTTTGTTTATTCTGAGCCATCTGCTCCGGTGGTGCAACTGTATTCTGCTGACTTTGCTGCAGCCACTGCTGTTCCCCAGCTCTAGGTTCCTGCTCTGTTTTTCCTACTGATTTCAGCAGCACAGAAGTATGAGGACATTCACAAATATTCATAAAATCTTCTTTAACTATTTTTAATGTACTGATTTGGGTAATATGTTTACCATCTAAAGGATAAACATGCATCACGTGCATCATGAAATGCGAATCAGTTTGTCTTTTGTATGGCTTTGCATATTCTGTGTTAAGACTAAATCCTAATTCTCTTTAAAAAGAAAAGAAAACATTTCAAACCCCTTGGGTTTCTAAACAGTTTCCATAACTGTGTCTCTAAAACCGTGGTTACAGAGTGCATATATATGCGTAGATATATATCATACATATTTCATCCTGAGATGAAGATCAGTGTATGCCTCTATGTGAGTTTTCACAACTGCATTTCCCACCCCAAAGCTGTATATTGCATTGTGTTAGTCTCTTTACCTCTGTCATTATTGTGCTTTCAAATATCTTCCCACAAAGTAAAAACCTATAGTACATGTATTTAAGGAAAATGGAAGGGGTAGCATAAGCAACTCTACCCTGCTGGTTTCACATCAGCAACATGCAAAATTAAAACAAAAGCAAAACCAAACTGAAAACAAACAAATAAAATGCAAAGAAAACAAACAAACAAGCAAACACCACTACTTCTGAATGAGAAAAAAACTGAATGCAGGAGAAAACAGGGTAGCAGAAAGCATCATAATATGCAACTTGCAGTAACAGAGTTTGTCACAGTAAACTGTTGCCATTTTTTTCGGTAAAAAATTGCAGATTTTCAGATGTAGGAAATTGGTCTGTCACATCCATCTAGCTTTTTTTTTTTTTTTTTTTTTTTTTTTTTTTTTTTTTGTGTGTGACAAATCTGTTTCTGTAGCTCACAGACACAGATTAGTTAAATGGGAAAAAGTAGGCACTTTTAAGAAAAATTGTAGGATGTGTAAGGAAATGACCAGAGGCAATAAAACTTAGTGCTGAAAATGGAAGCATCAAGCAGGAGGGAACTTAACAACTTTTTTTTTTTTCTTTTTTTTTTTTTTTTCTCAGAAAACCATTTTAGGACTAAGACTTGTTAGGGGCAATAGGAGGGAAGGATAAGCAAGAGCAGAGATCTGAATGAACAAATAGCAACCTGCGGCTATAAGATCAGACAGAAAAGTGTTGAGTTTCTGACTGTGAGAACCAGGGGTTACTGGAACAGCTTTCCTCTCCAATGGGAGCATCCTACGACATTTCAGGATGGAGTGAAATTGTGTAGGAATTGGAATTACATGATGCAACCTCCAGGGGTTGTTACCAACTGGTGTCAGTGACCCAGAAGGTCACTCCAAGTCCTGTGCCACCAGATGTGCACCCTTCCTTTGCTGGTCCTCTGCCATCTACCATTCCCTCCTTCCTGCTACCTGGGCATTTTGTTGCCTCTTCTCAAAGTACGACATTTTCAGACAGGTTTCCCACTTCTGTTCTCTTGGGAAAATGACAAAGAGGCAATCTTTTACATTTCCTCATCTCACTCACCTCTGAATACCCACATATTTCCTGCTCATTTTTCTTGGCCACACCAGTGCAGCTGGTGGGATGATGGGAAGACAACCCAAACTAGGTCTGGGCTGGCCCATAAGTGGGGAATTTTTAAATTCCCCATGCCCAGCATGGTGTGATCTGTTTAACCATCCATCTCTCAGAGCTTCTTATATGAACTCTGTGCTAAACATGCATGAAGGTCCCAGGTTCTGGCTGCTCTTGGCTTGGACTGGCGCACGCTTCGTTGGGTTAGAAACTGGCTGGATAGCTGGGCCCAAAGAGTCGTGGTGAATGGAGCCAAGTCCAGTTGGAGGCCAGTCACTAGTGGCGTCCCCCAGGGCTCGGTGCTGGGGCCGGTCCTCTTTAATATCTTCATCGATGATCTGGACGAGGGCATCGAGTGCACCCTCAGTAAGTTCGCAGATGACACCAAGTTAGGTGCGTGTGTCGATCTGCTTGAGGGTAGGAAAGCTCTGCAGGAGGATCTGGACAGGCTGCACCGATGGGCTGAGGTCAACTGCATGAAGTTCAACAAGGCCAAGTGCCGGGTCCTGCACCTGGGGCGCAATAACCCCAAGCAGAGCTACAGACTGGGAGAGGAATGGTTGGAGAGCTGCCAGGCAGAGAAGGACCTGGGAGTGATGGTGGATAGTCGGCTGAATATGAGCCAGCAGTGTGCTCAGGTGGCCAAGAAGGCCAACGGCATCCTGGCTTGTATCAGGAACAGTGTGACCAGCAGGGCTAGGGAGGTGATCGTCCCCCTGTACTCAGCTCTGGTGAGGCCGCACCTCGAGTACTGTGTTCAGTTTTGGGCCCCTCGCTACAAGAAGGACATGGAGATGCTCAAGCGGGTGCAGAGAAGGGCGACGAAGCTGGTGAGGGGCCTGGAGAACAAGTCCTACGAGGAGCGGCTGAGGGAGCTGGGCTTGTTCAGCCTGGAGAAGAGGAGGCTCAGGGGCGACCTTATTGCTCTCTATGGGTACCTCAAGGGAGGCTGTAGCGAGGTGGGGGTTGGCCTGTTCTCCCACGTGCCTGGTGACAGGACGAGGGGGAATGGGCTTAAGTTGAGCCAGGGGAGTTTTAGGTTAGATGTTAGGAAAAACTTCTTCACTGAAAGGGTTGTGAGGCACTGGAACAGGCTGCCCAGGGAAGTGGTGGAGTCACCATCCCTGGAAGTCTTCAAAAGACGTTTAGATGTAGAGCTTAGGGAAATGGTTTAGTGGGGACTGTTAGCGTTAGGTCAGAGGTTGGACTCGATGATCTTGAGGTCTCTTCCAACCTAGAAAATTCTGTGAAATTCTGTGAAGTGCTGCAAACTGGAAAGACCAGGGAAGCTTAGTGACCCCAAACACCCAAGAGCTGTACAACAATTTCTGTCACTCTTCCAGGAGCAGATTGCTTTAACCACACTGTAATAGTTCTTGTTTCTTCCTCCCTGTTTTGATACAGATGTTGAGTAAAGAGCTAGAATGGAAAACACATAATTGATGACTTCTTACGTAGCTTGAATTTCTTTGTAATGCATGGGCCTAAAAGTCTGCAGTTTTTTACTCAAAAAGAGGAAAGCTCCACATTTCAGTGTATGTAAAATGTCTGGTCAGTGAAAGTCTAAAGACTGCATCCTTTTGGATACGTATGTACATTACTACATTGACAGCAATCCAGACATTTCATGTTTTCCTTTCAAAAACTACAGACCTGGTTGGATTTATATACCTTCTCCATGAACACAGTTCCCCAACTGCATTTCTTGCATTCTGTCTGAATTTGTTGCTGTTTTGGCCTCATTCAGTGTTTCCTGGGGAGTCACAACCTAGCAAGGGTTACAAGCACCCTTGATGCTATTCCCGTTGGAGTTGTGGTGAGCTTGCTGCTCTTTCTTCTGGTGTGTCTGGTGGATTTATTTATTCTGTTTGGGGGTGAAGCACAAACATGCAACTGTGGCCTTTTTTCCCTGCTCTTTATTCCTCTCCCTCAACCTTCCCTCCCCAGTGTCAATAAATTGTAAGTGCTATGAAGAAACAAAGCACACTTCTGCCTAAGGGCACAGATAGACACACTGTTTATTTAGAACAGCTGTGAAATACCAGCCAGCTGCCTGCACACGTATATCGGGTTACTCTGTAGTTGTAGCACTAGCTGCGATGTGCTAGCTGTTCTCGCAGCACCTAGGAGTGCTTTCTGCTTTGAGAGCTCACAGCACTAGGGATAAACAGAGAAGGAGGCAGCGACTCCCAGAAGTTTACAATTTAGTTTCTTCCTTTGCAGAAGGGGCTGATGATGGCTCAGCGGCTTTGAAGCCATCTCTGGTCTCCGCAGTAGCTCTGGCCTGCTGTGCTCTCCTTCCTCTGCCCTTTCTTCTCCCCGTTGCTCTGCTTAGATCACAAGACCTTTGTGGCTCTGTGGCTGCACAGAGGGGAAGGTGGTCATGCTGGAGTTGCTGGGAAATTTTTTTCAGGAAGAACAATGACTTGGGCAAAATTGAACTCATTCAGAGCAGCCTGTCCAGACAGGGCAGAGATTTCCATGTTGGACAGGGCATGACAGGCTGCAGGGGGTGCTCCTGTGCACCCAAAATCATGGGAAGGGTCCGGGCCTGGTTGTCTGGGAGGCTGCTGCCGGGATGAGCAATGCAGGGCCCGTATATACATGGCTGTGGGTCCAAATAGACCTGTCCTACAAAGCCAGCCCTTGCTGCCTAGATGGATGACAATCCCTGTTAGCCAATGCATAGGGATTATTCTCTGCAGGACTCAAGGAGTCCGATTCATTATAGCAAGGCCGATTTTTTTATTTTTACTTTTTTTCCTTTTTCCACTCCAGTGGAGCATAAATGACCCGAATAAATCCTACTCCTTTGGCACATGTAATGCACGGAATGTGTTCCCAGTGCTGTATCAGGATTTATCTCTTGGTGCATGTTGTGAACACACATTTCTTTCCAGTCAGTAGAATTGTTATAGCTATAGAGCTTGATTATTGAAAGGGGAGCTGGTTGGTGGAAGGAAGATATATAAATGTGATATACACAGTACACATCAGCCACACCAGCTGGAAAAATCCATTTATTTCCGCTGACTGAATAACTCACTTTTGATTCCAGTTTATACAGGTAGGAACATGATTACTCAGTGCCTGTCTTCAATAACTCAGCTCGTGTAGAGCTTTGTTTAGCGTCTGTGGCTGAAGAGAACTCCTCTCCCAAGCCCCGCACCTGCAATCCCAGCAGTGTTTGGGGTGGGTGACGATATGGACCTGCAGCTGTGACATGCATCCCAGGGTAGGTGACAAGAGCTTGTGTCCACCAGCTGTAAAGAACTAGAGGTAATAAAGGTAGAAGTGGACAGGGGTGTAAATACACTCACCTTATACTTCCAGCTGCACCAGACGTGTGTGCTGAGCTAGAGATTGTGCCACAGAAAAAGAGAAATGCCCTTTAAGGCATCAGAAAATGAGGCAGCCAAAAGGACCAGTCAACTGTGCAAATGTCCACCAAAAGGTCCCTTGCCTGGTGCTATGAACAGAAAGGAATCACTAAAAGCCTAAAAATCTCCACCTCAATACATCAGCGACCCCAGCCTCCTTAGAGGAAGAGCTCTGCCATTTGCATTTTGATTTTTGTGGGCATCTGGATTGGTGCTGTGGCTGTCTTGAGCAGTGATGGGTCACCCAACGGCCCATGGGGCACCAGGCTGGCTTCTCATTTCCAAACTGAGAGCTGAAATCTTGTGAACCCCATTGCTCACCACCACTGTGCCTCTGTCCAGATGGTCTGTTATGTTCTGAAGTTGTTTCCACATCCTTTCATCCTTTTCCCATCCTACCTTTCCTCCCTGACTAAAAAGTGACCTCCAACTGCCTTTCTCCACCAAGGCAGAGATGCCTCCCAAATGCTAATAACTCTAATCATGGTGATTTCCAGACAGCTGCTCCTCTGTCGAGCCCCAGGGAGTGGTAAGGGTAGAGCATCTATGTTTTACCAATAGAAAAGCTTGTGCACAGCAGGTGAAAATCCTCATAAGGATTTTTAGCCCAGCAATCATAGGGCCAGGTGCCTCGTTACTGTGTATAATGAAATAGTATCCCAAGGAGGGGGAAAAGATAAACATATGTCATTCAAAACTCCCCTGATTACAGGAAGTGTCCACCAACAGGGCGCCCAATTAGTCTGTGCAGCTTTATATTTTTCCCATCTGTTTTTACTAATCTGGCCTCAAGTGTGCAGTTTAGTGCTGTAAACCTTGGGTCAGGACTGTTTTATTAAACTCTGTGGCTTGTGGCATCTGCCTCCAGCTACAAGGACGGTTTTGAAAGCTTTCCAAATTGCAGCACTGGTAGTTATATTTTCTGTGCTCCAAACAAACACACTTCTGTCCTGGTTTGTGCCTTATTTTCAGGGAAAGGACATCTGCAGATATCTCCATGTTCTCTCAGAAAGAGGGAGCCTGCTTTATAATTTTCGTGCACTGGACTCTCTCAGCTCAGCTCAGCTCTCTGTGCTGGTGGGGACCTGAGCAGAGCAGAGCCAGCAGCTCCCCAGGCCACGCATACTCTGCCCAGACACCACCACGCACCCTCCTGACATGTTTTGGCTGCACATGGAGGAGCTTCCAGACAGCACCTCTTGCTGCTTCATCTTCAGCAGCCTCCCTGTTGACACCACAACCACAGCTGCCTCCACTCCTGGGCTAATGGCTAGTCCTGGTCTCTGTGAATGCTCACTTGTGTGTCTCCTCTCAGCTTTTCCCCTTCTGCTTCTACTGAGTGTGAATGACTTCTCAGTCCCCCTTTTTCTCTTATTACCTTTCTCTTGTAGGTGTTCTTATCACATTTCTCCTGTACAGGAATGGGCCTGGGGTGGTATATTGTTTTGGGATATACCTTACCATATATATTTTGCTAAATTAAACCACGTATATCTGATATATTCTAAGTATCTTCAAAAGATAATGATACTAAGCTAAAACCTTGGGTCAACAGCAGTCAGCTGGAGGTTTGCCGTGATTCCAGCAAGAGTCATGATTTCAATTACAGCAGTTTTGTTGACATGCTACTGTCTGGACTGTGCTGCATTGGCACGATCTGTTACTTTACCTCCCTTTCTCCATCATTTCTGCCTTAGTGTGTCTCCAAGCATGATAATACAAAGGATTCTACAAGCTGAGCAACAAAGCTACTCTCATTTTTGAAAACTCCTATGACCTTTTTGATCCTGCAATCCAATCTGAAGTCTTTGCAGTAAGGAATTTCACCAATTCACCTCCGTGCTGTGCATGCACAGCACAATAACCAGATGGTCTCTGCAGCAGAAAGGTTAATTGCATGTGTTATTCCTGTCGACCTCCCATGGGGGTGAGCTATGACCTGTTACTTTGTGTGGCCAGAAGTCCCAGTTAGGGAACAAGCCCTCCTGTAATGCCCTGGACTGGTGTAGCTGGGTGCTGGGATTAAGCCACTGTTAAGGCAGAAGCTGTAGACCGAGATGAGGGAATTAAGATAGGCCGCGATCCAGACAGCAGGGTAGAAGCATGGCTGGAAGCTAAGCCAAGGATCAGGAAACCAAAATGGCAGTGAAGAATGAGGAGAGGAATAAGAAGCACACAAGATACTGAGAAAAATGCCGCAGCTGAGACTGCAAAAAAGAAAAAGGTCTACAAAATGCTTATAGGCACAGCACTGTGAAACACTGACCTTCACCTGCTTGGCAAGGCCTGCTGGAGGAGTCAGTCATCAGCTCCCTCTTTGTGTCTTTACTAGCCACCCAACCTGCAGCACTCTGCTATTGGACCATCATCTGGCAAGACTGTGAGTTAATTTACCATTTTGCTAAATTCTGTACACAAACCCAGAAGACAATGATGATCTGCATGTACAAAGAGCAATGTGAAATAGTGTTGCATGATGAAGCTGTGAAACAATATTGATCAGAATCACTGCACAGACACGACCATTACTTTATTTTCTGTAGTCATTTTCTTCTATGGGGAGCATATAGGATGTCAATGATGAGGAGTGTTTATTACTGGTTAAATGGAGGTTTTTGTAATTCTGAGGGCATGTTTGGACAAAATCTGACAGCTGGGGCAGAAAGGCTGCTAACTTGGGTTGTCAGATGCAGAAACCAACTTCTTGATGTGAAGGACATTTTCTTACGCTTTTCTGTTCTTACTGCGCTTAGAGTAGCAGTTATTCTTTGCTGTCAAAGTATCTGAGATGGACACTCCCACAGGCTTGTTAATTTGGCCATCTGGGAAAGAAACACTGTATTGCTTTAGATAAACACTGTTCCTTGCTTTGTAAGGGAAAACCCATCAAGCAAGAGCTCTGCAGGTACTTCTTTGAGGCAGCTTGCTTTGAGATGCAATTGGGATATCAGCTTTGACACATTCATCACAGTTAGGTGTAGCACAGAGATGCAGCTGAAATCAATGTCCACTGCTGGAGCCTTTTGGAGCTAGAAGAGCTCTTCTTCAGGAGACAGAAAGCATCTGCCTAAGTGAAAAGTCTGCTGAAGAGTCACATTTGTGCAAGCTCTCAGTAGTTTTTGTAGTGCTTGCATTTCTTCTCTCCTCCTCTCAAGTAATTTAAATTTTTATAATCTACTTGGTGAAACATAGTGTCATATAAAAGATTTAAAATCAAATGTATCTTTCCTATCAGGGAGCATATTAAAAGGAGTTTGCACATTTCTTCTTATGGCATTGGGAAAGAAATTGGGCACAAATGCTGAAGTCTGCCTGGTGGATTACAAGGTAGATGCTCCAATTGCGATTTGCTCCAGGAAGTATCCCAGAAAGAGCTTCCTGGACTATAGCTTTGCACCAAGAAGGGTGTCAGCCTTTGTGCTGCTTGTCAGTCTCAGCTCTGTGCCAGGGACCAGCAGCAGATACTGTGACAGCTGGCAGGAAAGCAGCATGTGTCGGTGAGTTGTCTTCATATGGCTCGTGTTGTCAACAGACAGCAGGAACTGCATAACCCCTGAATGGGTGTTTGTGAACAGTACTCTGCAATATTTGCTTGTTCCCAGCCTGGACACAGATGTTATGGACATAATTGTGCATGCTGAAATACTTCCCAGCACTCACAATAATTGGGGCAATAGGAAATATTTCTGCATGGAGCAAAGAGGATTATGCCTTGTGGCATATATGCATAACACATGTTCATATGCTTTTATTAGCTGTCACCCGTGCTTAAGGCCAAATGAGGCATGCTGTTTGCTAATGGACACCTGTCGTGGGAGGGAATTGTTCATTCAGTGCTCAAGGATGTGAATAAACATCTTAGACCAGCATCTAGGAATTTAAGGGACGGGTTCTGATAGTGCACCCAGACAGATGTCAGTTTGGATTATTCAGCTGTACTTGTCTCAGAGACCACTGCAGGCTTGGCATGTAATACACACAAGAGAATTTCAGTCTGATAACCTTTGTGATCACTGTCTACTGGGGAATGGATACAAGGTACATTGTCTCTTCTGTCAATTCATAATTATTAATTTATTTTTGCAGTACACTTTCTTATATGTTAAAAAGATTTAGCTTTCTTCAATCAATAGTTTCCATGATATTTTATGACAATAACTCACTTATTAGATAATAAATACTCAAAGTCTCTGACAGTATTGTCTTAGAAGGAAGAAAGGCATTCACAGTAAGAGAGATGTCCACAGCAGGCCCCCCAGTCATTTAACCACGAGGGCAGCCTTTCTGCAAGTTAAGCATGCTGCCATAATAAAAGTTCACCAACCATGTGGAGATTATGGTAATAACTGTTTGGCAGAATTTGTAAATCAATGGAATCTGAGCATGACCACAATCTGCACAATACAAAATGGTTTCCTTTTAAATGTGGTTGAATTGTACAAATGTACTCTCCACTGTCAATTTTAGTAAAAAATATTTGTCTAGAAAAAAAAATAAAAAATAGCCTGACTTGCTCTGCCTGGAATATTACAATGTTTGACTAAAGAGAATATCAAAACAACCATTTCTTTCTCATGAAATAGGATTTCTCATGAATAGAACACCTAGAAATGAATATATAAAACTGGGATTTATCAGAATTTGCACTGATATCCCTTCTATATCTGAATTCCCTGCAAGATCCTCTCTTGCCCTGTCCATGCTCCTGAGACTGACCAGGAGGAAAAGCATTTGTTGTAGGTGGCCCATGACATTGCCATGTTTTGCAAACAGAAAACAAAACACAATTTGAAAGTATCAGTTTAAGGCAAGGAGTAAAGAACCCAATTAAAAAGTTTCCCCATACAGTCAAGTTTCAGAAAGGGCTGATCAGGCTTTCTTGGAACATATATGGATCTAAGCAAAGTCGGAATGAGGTAAAATAAATAGAATTTGCTCTGGATTTTAGGTTTTTGACTGATACCTAAATGTTAATGGGATGGGCTCATTAAATGTTCATAGCTAGAAAATTTAACTGGAGTTCTTGGAGAAGGAATCTACTCAAAGCAGAAAGGATATTTTATTCAGAAAGGTTTGTATGCTAAGGTATTTTCTCCCAGCCGAATAAGATGTGACTGAGAATTTGCTTTTAATTAATACAAGTAAAACTAGTGAACAGGGAAATTAAATTCCTCCAGAAGTAATTTTGCAGACTCGTTTAGCCTTAGGTTAAAGCTTCAGCTGAGGAAAGAGGAAGCAGAGGGCATCTATTACTGTCCACGCTCTGTGAGAATCTTGGTGGAACCCATATTTCCTGTTTTATAATAAATGATCTATTCCTACTTAGCCACTGGCTGAGGGCATGGCTCAGTATACTTCATGTAAGAGCTGGTTTGGACTGAGCAGCAAAGCAGAAACCAGAAAACCTCCAACCCATGCTTGAAACATTCCTATGTAGATCATCAACAGTCCTATCACAGTTCCTGTTCAGAAAAATATTCCAGAATGTGAAAATGAATCATTTTATTTGGTGCAAAATTTGTATTGGTATTGCAGCCATTGGCTATGTTTTCTCTGTCAGTTTGGACTACTCCTCATTTCATTCCAAGATTCTGTTGACCATGGTCTGCATGTTATATTACCCCAATTTTTTTTCTGAGGATGGAGGAAAGGTAGATAAAAGTGCGTGGTTTGGTTGTTGGACTTGTATAGAGATTGTTGTACCTTGGCAATAGGGGTGGGACTGTATCACGTCCTGGTATTTTTGGCTTAGACTGGTCCTTAGAGACTATCCCAGGAAACCTTTCTTTTTGTGCTCATGCAGTGTCACTATTTCACCAGCAGTATTATTTTGTAGAGGTAATAAACATGGCAAGTGGCCACCAAGTCAGTCTTCTCATTGTTTCATAAAGCAATATGAGCTTCTAAAACATCTTTAGTGACAACTTCTCTGTGACTCAAAGAGAAGCCTCAAAAGGAATGAAACATGTCCTGAGTTGTTGCTGATGAGGGGAAGGGCTCATGGTGGCAGGCAACTGAACACCACACAGCTGTTCACTCACTGCCTCCCACCCCCAGTGGGATGGGGGAGAGAATCAAAGAAGAAAAAAAGATTAAAGCTTGTGAGTTGAGATAAAGACAGTTTAATACGACAGAAAAACAAATGAAAATAATAACAATGATAAAGGAATATACAAAATAAGTGATGTACATTCCAATTGCTCACCACCTGCTGACCAATACCCAGCCAGACCCTTGCAGCAGCACCCGATCTGGCCAGTTCTCCTTCAGCCCAGATTTATCATTCAGCATGATACCACATGGTATGGGACATCCCTTTGGTAAGTCTGGGTCCATTGTCCTGACTGTGTCCTCTCCCAGCTCCTTGTACACCCCCAAGTACCTCGCTGGCAGGGCAGCACAAGGGGCTGAAATGTCCTTGTGCTTTCAGCTCCTTAGCACGAAGAGCTGAAATGGCTCTGTGTGAGCATCACTCAGAAAAAAACTAAAACATTGGTGTGTTATCAGCATTGCTATCATCCTAAATCCAAAACACAGCACCATATCAGCTACGAGGAAGAAAATTTACTCTATCCCAGCTGAAACTGGGACAGCAACACATGCAGAGCATCTTCCAGATGCACTACAAAATGGTGCAGTCAATCTGTCTTCAACAGCAGTGTGGATGCAAGCCACCACATGCTATTCGGCCCCAAAAGCAGGACCCTGGAAGCAAATCAAAATGACAGTAGAGAAGGAGCCATCTGTATCCCTGTCAATCCTTACACTGTCATTTAAATGTGGCTCTAAACCTCTTCTCAAGCCTGGACTATCTCTTTCCTGCTTTCCTGTGCTCCAGGGCAGGCTTAGAAGATCTCAAGGGCTCTCCCTGAAGAAGATCAAGCATTAGCACAGCACAAGTCATCAGGGTATCTGGTCTGCACTGAGCATTCTTCCTGAACCATTCCTGGGCTCTTCTTAAACATAGTATGGAGGAGCTTTAAACCTGACCTACATGATGTAAAACTGAGCAAATGAGCAGCACATGTATACACCCAGCACATGTAAGGTGACACTTTGTCCCAAGGATCATCTAGTGATGTTTGCCATGGGATGGTGAAGAGGCTGCCCAGGAGTCATCAGCAGTAAGAAATCATCTTGCACAGCCACAATGAAAGGCTTCTTACTAGCGGACAGGAGTGTCCTAAGTGCTATGCTGTTCAGCTGAAGCACACACACTGTATCTGAAAGAGATCCTGGCATGAATATGTACTTCACAGCTGACCTGTATTCCCAATGGTCACTTAGTGAGGTTTCCAAACAACTGGCAGCTTGGGCTATGGGTCATCAACAGGAGGAATGGGGCAGAACACTGCTAAAAGGGAAAAACTACTAAGAAAAGCAGTGGAGCAGAAAGTCGTGCCAATGGAGAACCACCTGACTCTTCCCATGGGGTCCATCTGTACAGGAAGGTCATACTCTCTGTGAGCTATCACTTAGGGCTGCCCCTCGCTAATGCATCCATCATCTTAACTTGTAGACTACTCTGTGACAGTATTCAAGCCCTGTTTTTTTTTTTCCTACAGTTATAGAATTATAAATCACACATGCTGCAAGATAACACAGGCAGGCTATAGTCCTACTTACTGCTTGGTGTTACGTTAAATGGAGAAGCTGTAGATTCTTGTTTCTATCTGGAGGCTTTGGAATATAACTCTGTGACATTTTTTTTTTCTTAAAATGCTTACATTTCACTCAGAACACTTACTTATCTTATAGACCATAAGGATTCAAGTCTAATGTTGACATCACTCTTGCAGTATTGGTCTATATTTAGGAAAAAATAGAACAGTGAAGTAATTTCATCATATAAGAAACTATGTAAATGTCAAATGCCACTGCCAAAATTCAAACTTTGGTAAATAAAATACCACAATCATCTAAATGCATTCAGAGCCATCATTTTTGAGTGGGTAAATGTTCTCCCTTATAATTTAATATTGACTTTTATCTCAAAAGATTCAATAACCCTTGCTGCATTTCGGTTTAGATGTGTATTAAAAGCATCAATTCAGGAAAAGCTTTGTGTGGGAAGAAGAAAGCACCTCCTGCTTTTTCTCCAAAGGGTTAAATGCCTTGGAGAAGAATGGCTGTGGCCTTTATTCTGTACAGACTTGCCATTTGTGTTTAAAAAGGTTTTGTGGGGAAGTGAACATTTTTCTGAGGGGAAAAGACTGGTCAGAAGAAGAACAAGGAAAAAAATAAAGGAAAGGGAGAAGAAACACAACTTGGCGAGTTCTCTCCAAGGATCACATTCCTGAGGACATCATTCCTAAAAATACAGTGTGGTAGTTTCACCCCGATGGGCAGCTAAGCTCCACCATACCAGTCTCTCACTCCTCCTACTCAAAGTAACTGGGAGAAAATACAATAAAAAATGATTCAAGTTCTACAGTTGAGAAAAGGACAAGCAGATCACTTAACAATTATTGTAACAGGCAAAACAGACTCAATGTAGGGAGAAGAATAAAATTTATTGCCTACTGCTACCAGACTAGAGCAGTGAGAACTAAAAGCAGTCTAAAACTACCTTCCCCCCTATCCACCTTCTTCTGTGTCCTCCCCTGGAGGACAGGGGCAGACTATGTGCAGGGGAATAGGGAATGGGGGTTGCGGTCAGTCCATGGCGCTTCGTCTCTGCCACGCCTTCATGGTCCCTCTCTGCCCCTGCTCTCCGTGGGGTCCCTCCCACGGATGCCGTCCTTCCCGAACTGAGCCTGCAGGGGCTGCCCACAGGCTGCAGCTCTTCAGGAACTGCTCCCACACGGCTCCGTCCATCCCCCAGGAGCAAACTGCTCCAGCACGGGTCCCCCACGGGTGGGCGGCAGCTCCCCCAAGACCCCCTGCTCCTGCGTGGGCTCCTCTCCACGGGCTGCAGCTCCGGCCCGGGGCCTGCTCCTGCAGGGGCTCTCCATGGGCCGCAGCCTCCTCCAGGCCACATCCACCTGCTCCACCAGGGGCTCCTCCAAGGGCTACAGCATGGAGATCTGCTCCATGTGGGACCCATGGGCTGCAGGGGGACAGCCTGCTCCACCAGGGGCCTCTCCAGGGGCCGCAGGGGAACTTGTGCTGCCTTGTGCCTGGAGCACCTCCTGCCCTCCTGCTGCACTCACCTTGGGGGCTGCAGGGCTGCTTCTCTCTCAGCTCTCACCCGTCTCTCCCAGCTGCTGTAGCACAGCAGATTTCCCCTTCCTTCAATCTGCTCTCCCAGAGGCCCACCCAGTATTGCTCATGGCTCGGCTCTGGCCAAGCAGGTCCCTTTTGGAGCCATCTGGAGCTGGCTCTGATCTGACCTGGGGCAGCTGCTGGGTTGTGCTCACAGAGGCCACCCCTGCAGCCTCCTCAAAACCTTACGCTTTTAATGCAATATATACGATATTGTCCCTGTGAGGGTCTCTGCTGGGTGAATGCCTGGGCAGTGTTTTCCAGGGAAGGTAGTCCACCAGTGCCCTCTCCACTACTTTTTCTTCCTGCCAAACCCCAGCAGTACTGCCCCTCACCCCAGTTCCTGACCCTGCAAGCTACAGCTCAGTCCTCTTCAGTGGCTCTGCCACATCCAGCCCTGGCACAACCCACCCTTCTTTTGGGAAACAGCCCAACTTTGTGATTATTTTCTTGCATAGTCCCAAGCAGAAATCAAGAACTCCTTGGCTGCCCTCAAACTGTATTTGTTCAGATGTTTCCTACATTGCTAAATGTGGTCTTCCCCTTGCCCAGCCCTCATGCTTCTGCTTTGTCACCACTTCAGTCTGCCCAATAACCACATGTTAATCAGTTGGTTGCATTATTTAGCCCTTAGCATTGATCCAGAAGGAGCCAGCACCAGATCGACCCCGTTAAGCAACATGACCTAGGAGGAATTATGTAAATAAGTCCAGTACAGGAGAGATGTTTTAACTTTTCTGATTAGAAAAGCTAAAAAAAAAAAAAAGCTAAAAAAAAAAGCTGTTCTTATTTCACTCTTACAAGACAGACTGATATAGATTCATCATTTGAAGGTTAATTACCTGTGAAGTGCTATATTAATAATTTTTGTGCAAAGCTTTGTTTTGAGATTTAAAAGCAGTTTCCAATGAGTGAGAGAGAATGTGATATTTTGTGACTTAGTCTATGTCATGTAATCCTTGAAACAAAAGATTTTTTTTCCTAAAAGTTTCTTGTTATTGACAGATTGAAAATTTAACTAAGACCTTCATCTACCTTTATCCAAGAAAGATCATGAGGTTCAGTTCTCATTTTATTTCAGAAAGATGCGTGCCTGAGGATATTTCTTTTTACATAACAAGTATAAGCCTTTTCAAGGGCTGAATCTTTCTTTGATACAGTAAGCAAAATGTTGGAGACCTCAGCAGGTGTAAAATAATGAGGCAGTACATGCAAATGAGTCTTTGATGTGCACTATAGCATTGTTCTCCCTGTGTTGGAAGAAAAAAAAAAAGAAAGTGACTGTATATACATACATTTGATAAGTGAAGCATCCATCTACACCAACAGATTGCAGTTAACTTATTAGTATCAGAAAACTGTACTCTACTGTAAAAGTCAGATAATGTTTTCTTGCAAGTCCAGCAGTCATACGGGTGACTTATGCTGTTTGTTTTCATAAAGATCTCACCAAAATAGAATATCTATGCTTTATTTTTATTTTTATTTTTATTTTTATTTTTATTTTTATTTTTATTTTTATTTTTATTTTTATTTTTATTTTTATTTTTATTTTCTTCTCTCTGTAAGGATGTTTTCAAATGTAAATGATTTATATCGGTCTGTTCATATTCCCATGTGCATTCATCTTGTTTGCTCAAAACTATAAACATAAAAAATTGTGGATACCAAAGTCCAACTGATTTCACTTTGGCTTCAGCTATTGCTGAAATTACGGATTTCAACAATAGGATTCCTAGTGCACTTAGATGGCTGCATGGGAGCTTGAAATGTTGCCATTGCTGGAGGCTAGGCCTGAAATGATCCTGCTTATTGCCAGTGCCACTGCTGGCAGGGCTCCAGGGGACTGCCCCACTCGGCTGAAAAAATATCTGAAAATTTCAGAATGTCTGAAAGATGGTGGTGAAACATCAAGCCAGGTGTTTCTGGAGGCTTCAGCACTACTAAGCTGCTACCAAATTATTACCAAATTATTTCCATGGAGCACTTAATCTCAACTAATTACCAAATTCTGTAATTCAGTATCCTGATACTACTCTTTTTTTTTTTTTTTTTTTTTTTCCCCTTCCTTTCCCTAATCAGTCCTACAAAGTCTGTCTCTTAATATAATTTGAGCACCACAAGTAGAAATTCAGGACAGTTTTAGTTTTGGTAAGTAGCTATGGTGTGTACTCAGCCTTAAGTTGTGAACTGTGCTATGCAGCAAATCATAATAGCTAATCAGATCTCTCTTTTATGACCTCTACACTATACAGAAATGATTGACAATTAATTTAAAATTAATTAAAATAATTAATTTAATTAATTTAGGGCTACTGCTTGTTACAATATATATTCTTTCTATAAATCTCTGTGTTCTGTAGGAAATGGGCACACCGTCAAGTGTCACAGAATTATAACAGACCTTATCCAAGTAAGTGTTTAAGTTTGAGTGGAAAAGCAAACCATGTTTTTAGGGGGTCAGACCTTAGCTTCAGAAGTATAGCATATAGAAAAGAGGTCACTACATTATGCAGGGGTTTCTGTTGTGCTGTAAAATAAAATCTGCATATTACTAATGTCCAAATACTTTGCTTTTGTGTATTATTAGGTGTTGTACAAAAAAGCTACTACAGGAAATAAAGATATGCTATTTCACTTGGACTGTATTGTTCCAAAGGAAATTAATTACATTAGCGCTTTCCTGCCTTTACTCTCAATGGAATTCAGTCACTGCTAGTCACAGATTAAACCAGCATTATCTCTCAGCTCCATGGCTTTCCTGGTTCCATTGAATCACAATCACAGTATGGCTATGCTGAAAAATGTTCATTTTTTCCCCACAGTACAAATATTCTGCTAGCAGTGCAAAATTGGGTATTGTTAACCTTCATGCTCTTCAATATTTCTAATGCCTACCCCCCACTTTGCGTGCAAATGTACTCTAAGTAAAAATGAATTCATTTTTTATTATCTTGATTGTTCAATTCATTTGGAAAAAATATGCTGATTGTCACCTAAAAGCTACCACTTTTAATGCTGAGTAGCTGATAGCAGTTTGCCAGGAAAGTGAATTTGCTTGGCTATACCTTAGGAAAAGAAAAGAGATGTGCAATGAGAGGCCAGTATTCACAAAGTACTTCTGGATGTACTTCTCGATGTAGAGACATAGTTCTCGGTTGTTCATTTTTGCACCACAGCTTGCAATAGGATCTTTCCACCAACCTACTGAAAAACATCAGCTGGCAGTGGTCTGTGGGCTCAGAGTCCACAGGCAGGTGTTGGCTGCTCTCAGTCCCAGCCCAAATGCCTCTCAGGAGGCTGGAGAATAAAAGTGGCAAAGCCAGTGTTCAACAAGTGCTGCTACAGCAAGTCTTCCCACTTTTTGCTAATAGTGAAAACTGAAGGTTTTGTGTGGTACTCAAGTGATGACAAAGCATCGTGTATTCTCAGTAACTGTGCCTCTCTCATACAAAGACTTTCCTACAAGGAATATCTTTTCAGGTGATACACAAGTGTGGAAGATGTCTGGTAGTATTTTCTAATTCTTTGCTCATAACCCCCTCCAACCACCCCTCCCCCCCAACCCCTTTTCAGGATCTGGTCACAGATTGGGACTTTTTTTTCTTGTGAGAACCGACAATGAGTGTAAACATGATTTGCATGTCTGGAAAGAATACTCAATGGGCTACAGGGCAGGTCTGCCATTCAGAGGGACCTGGATAGTCTGGAGAAATGGTCTGACAGGAGCCTTATATAATTCAGAAAAGGGAAATTTCCCTAGGAAGGAATAACACTGAGCACCTGGACACACTGGGGCTGACCAGCTGGGAAGCAGCTTTGCAGAGAAGCACCTGAGGGTCCCAATGGACCACAAGCTGAACAGGAGTCAGCAATATACCCTGACAGCAACCATGCACTGAGCTGTATCAGCAAGACCATTGCCGCAGGTTGAGGGAGGTGATCCTTCCCCTCTGCTCAGCCCTGGTGAGACACACCTGGAGTGCTGTGCCCAGTTCTGGGCTCCCCAGTGCAAGAGAGACATGGACATACTAGAGCAAGTGCAGTGGGGTGCCATGAAGACAGTGAAGAGACTGGAGCATCTGACATACAAGGGGAGGCTGAGAGAGCTGGGTCCGTTCAGGATGGAGACAAAAAGGCTCAGAGGAATCTTACTGGTGTCTATAGCTCCCCGGTCAACTGGTGTCTCCCCGATCCGAGGATGCACAGAAGCCAGACTCTTTGTGGAGGTGCTGTCTATGAAAACTTAGAAATAAGGAAGATATTTTTTACAGCAGTAGTAGTAAAGCATTGGCACAGGTTGCCTCAAGAGGCTGTGAGTCTCCCTCCTTGGAGATACTCAGACCTTGGCTTGCCAACAGCCCCAGACAGCCTGACCTACATCAGTTATCTCTGCCTAATGGGAGGGCTGGACCAGATGACTTCCAGACTTACTTTCCAGCCTACATTCTTCTGTGATTTTAAGGTTCTGTGAGGTCAGTTGTCAGATGTGAAGCTCCAGATATTAAGTAATTTATAAGCTGAGTGTTTTATTTTTCCTGAAAAGATTTTTCAAGCTGATAAACCTTGTTTATCATGTCAGGAGGCTGAGTGATAAAACTTGAATCAATCAATATGTTTAGCACCATGTTCCCTAGAAAGATGGCTTTGGTCTAGAAATGTAAGTGGTATAAAGCAGGAATGAATAGTCTTTATTAATCATTCTTAGGTCCCTAGAAATGACAAGGAACATACTTCATGGGATCCATCTTGTATTTGTGCCAAAGCTATGTCCATAAACTACAAATTTTGCAGTTGTCTTGTATAAAGAGATATACAACATCAGTGGCCTTTGGCGTGCTCTCTCTTGCTGAAGTGACCTATGGAAGTCTATTTGAGTAGAACTTTGATTAGTTTTGTTTTGCTAAGGATACTTTACTTTTCATCCAAGACCCATCATACACGTATCACAGCACTGAATGATTTCTGTGGGTCTGAGAGAGCTCCATTATTTTTTCTTCCTATGGTTTCACAACATGATCTCTGTTCAGTGGAGAGTAGCACAATATATGCTTGAGACCATGTTGACAATAATCAATATGATCTCTTCTAGGGTGTCTGCCTTCTCATGGCTCTTGACAAACCTCTATCACTTTCTGCTCAGATGCTGTGTGTGAACAAAGCAACATATTCCTCCCACCCCCTGGGATATGCCTGTAAGACACACGGAGCTGATGACACTGGCAGGGAACAGAGCCAGACATGCCAGAGGAGGAAAACAGACAGGCCCTGAGCATTTTTGTCATCTTGCTGAAGGACTCTAGGCTATTGTCACCTGCTTCCAGGTTTGCTAATCCATTCACCTAACTTAAGCCTTTGACATATTATAAACTATTGTATCTAAACACTGTGAACCTTGATAAATAACCTGAAAATAACCATTACTCCTGCTGTATGTGGTCAGCATGTCCTTATGTTAAATACAGCATACTGCAGTGCTAACCTCTCTCTCATGTAGCTGATGCAGTTCTTCATAGCCTATTAATTTTGGGCTTTGATTTTGTTTTCATGTTATAAGATAGTATAAAAAAGTTGCTCATATAAGATTTTCAAAAGGGAACCTAATCAAATCACTCTGTGCTCTGCATCCAAAGCCACAGTCAAGATGTTTTAGCACTGCTGTGACTCAGGATAAAGACTGATGTCTGCAAAATACTCCCATAATGCTAATGGCAAAAGGATAGCTTGTGTAACTAGAGGAAGACTAAATGCTGAAGGATGTGAATGGAATTTAAAGTGACAAAATCTTCTTTGAAAACACTAAGGGCAAGTCTGAATCCAAGATACTTCTTGTGGTTTTAGGTTTAGAGGAGAAATGTTTTCTTTCTTCTTTCCTTTTATTTATTTACTTATTTATTTTTAAATTGTCTTGAGAGCAGAAGAGAACTTATGTCTTTTTCTGTGCTTGCTGGCTTTTTCCAAATAACAATCAAGAAGTTGGGAAAATAATTAACTTGATTGCAATAACCCTGCACCTGGAGACTGAGAGAAAGAAAGAAATATTTTTCTCCTTTGCTTTTTATTTCAAAGTCGAACTTTACAGTTACTTGGATTTTATCTTGCTTATGGTATTAGCCTTACACAAACAACAGGCCAAATAAAACAAATCCCAAAGCATATAGTGTTACTTCTCACAGGCAGATGTAATTTACAGAAACAGTAGGCACACTTCAGGAGTTCACTGTGGTTGTAGAAGCATTTCCAATTCCAGTTATATTTCCCACACTTAAATCGGGGCTCTGGTAATATCTCAGTAGCCAGAATTAACTTTGCAAGTGCCTACATACCACAGAGCAGCAAAGCTTAGTACAAGCAGCAATTTGGCTGTAGTGAGGTGGAAAGACCCCACTGGGAGCCTAACACATGGAAGTTAAAGCCTTTCCTTTCCTTTCCTTTCCTTTCCTTTCCTTTCCTTTCCTTTCCTTTCCTTTCCTTTCCTTTCCTTTCCTTTCCTTTCCTTTCCTTTCCTTTCCTTTCCTTTCCTTTCCTTTCCTTTCCTTTCCTTTCCTTTCCTTTCCTTTCCTTTCCTTTCCTTTCCTTTCCTTTCCTTTCCTTTCCTTTCCTTTCCTTTCCTTTCCTTTCCTTTCCTTTCCTTTCCTTTCCTTTCCTTTCCTTTCCTTTCCTTTCCTTTCCTTTCCTTTCCTTTCCTCTCCTCTCCTCTCCTCTCCTCTCCTCTCCTCTCCTCTCCTCTCCTCTCCTCTCCTCTCCTCTCCTCTCCTCTCCTCTCCTCTCCTCTCCTCTCCTCTCCTCTCCTCTCTCCTCTCCTCTCCTCTCCTCTCCTCTCCTCTCCTCTCCTCTCCTCTCCTCTCCTCTCCTCTCCTCTCCTCTCCTCTCCTCTCCTCTCCTCTCCTCTCCTCTCCTCTCCTCTCCTCTCCTCTCCTCTCCTCTCCTCTCCTCTCCTCTCCTCTCCTCTCCTCTCCTCTCCTCTCCTCTCCTCTCCTCTCCTCTCCTCTCCTCTCCTCTCCTCTCCTCTCCTCTCCTCTCCTCTCCTCTCCTCTCCTCTCCTCTCCTCTCCTCTCCTCTCCTCTCCTCTCCTCTTTCATCAGAGATTTACTGAGTTCTCCAGAAAAGAATGGGATGTGTCTGTGTGTGATGGAGTGCATGTACACACAAAGCATATATTATGTGCTGTGGTAAAGATTTCTTGAAGATACTGGCACAGGACAGTTTCCTTCAGAAAACATGGTGAATAATTTCTCTGAACAAATCCAAATTTTTATGATTAAAAAAAAAATATCTGATGAGGAATGCAAAAAAAGGATAAATTGGAGCCAACATTTAAAAAATGAGTAAGTCACAGGAACACACCATCCATTTGTCAGGTTCAAATTAATTTTCTTTCTGCAAATGGAATACTTTAATTTGTATTGAAAATGTCAACATTTGTAGTTTTGACATTTCCCATTTTTAATGGAATCACTCATCTTTCCATATATTTTTACATTCATTATAAGCAATCTAGTTCAGAGCAGAAACTTCTTTAAAAATATCTCACACAAAGAAAATATTGTTTCTTTCTAAACCATCTCCAGTGAAAAATATTTTTCCAGGGTTTTCACAGAATCACAGAATTTTCTAGGTTGGAAGAGACCTCAAGGTCATCGAGTCCAACCTCTGACCTAATGCTAACAGTCCCCACTAAACCATTTCCCTAAGCTCAGTTTTGTAAGATGAGAAGTATTTTCCTGTGGTGGCAGATCATAGATGCCTTGTCTGGTGCAAGTCTTAAGTGTCCTTCCAAAGAAAAGCCTCCACAACTGCTTATCACTGTTCTTTGGAAATTCCTGTTGACTTAGTGAATATAGCAGGAACCTGAATTTCTTAAAATGTATAAACTGAGCTAAAAAAAACATGATTTCTTTCCTGCTGTTTGCATTAACCAGTGTTCTGTGGTCCATTTCGTGTTCCAGGCCCAAGACAAACAGCAGTCAATTGCTCTGTACCAACTTTGATGATGTCCCAGGTCAAGGAAGAGAGGGAATGGAGGCAAGTCAGAGAACAACCTTCCACAGAAGCTCTCAGATGCAGGGATGTTTTGTCCAGATGAACCATGTTTATGGAAGAAGGATAAAGGCACAGGGAAGGAGGAACTTTGAATCTGTTCTTCCTGGTCTCCAAAACGTCCACTTTAGCTTGTGTGAACAAGAGTTAAATTATCCAGAAGAAATGAAGCTGGAAGGTGGAATGAAACAAGGAATTTAGATGCATAGAAATTTAATTATTATGTCTTTGCCAGCCCCAACAGAAATGACCACAAGCATGTTCCAAAATGTAAAAGTATGAATACAATCACAATAGAATGAACAACAGTGCTAACTCACAATTAAGTTTTGTCCCGTGAAATTGATTATATGGCAAAGATGATGTCCTTTATTCTGCTAATTTTGAAATAAAGATCCATGTTTTCATGAGAAACAAAAGAACATCAGAGGAGAGTATTTATTGAATGAAGTTTTGAAATAATGTCAGACTTTCTATTGCCCCTAGATATTGTCCTCTTTAACAGTGGTACATGATGGAGATGGCTGGTGTTTCATAACTGTTTTTCTCTCTGTCAAGGATCAAACTCAACATCTGAAATATCAGCTAGCCTTCTGAGAGTGCCAACACAATAAATTGATACCAGAACAGGAAGCAAATGGTAATTTTGTCTCTGCTGGATGGCATGCAGTACAAGAGTACAATAGCTTTGCCTTCTAATTCTCAGCTTCAGGGAATTATTGCCTTCATGCTACTGAGGAAAGAATTTCATGTGAATATCAACCTCGGTGGTCTGCAGAGTCTGTTTTTTATTTTTTCCTTTTTTCTATCTATGATGTATTTAAAGCTCCTACAGTAATTTCATAGATTTCCCAGCCTACATTCATTCAAGTTGTTCATTTGTGATTCATTCAGTTCATATTGGGGAGGGATAGTCTATCAGTGAGCCAGAAGGACTCCCCAGTGTGAGCTCTTTCTCTTTGGCTTCGGGGAATACTATTGAGTAGGTTAGTCTTACTCCCTTGTTGTGAACATCAACTCTGTGACCAGCACACAGTCTTCTTCAGCTATATCACAAAACACCATGACTGTCTCCACTGGGAAAGTGAAGATTCAGCTGGCTTGATTTAATACATTGTTAAAATTTCCTCCTTGTCATTCAAATCCTTTTGGTCATCTCTGCAAGTGCAAATCACAGAACGGTTAAGGTAGGAAGGGACCTCTGGGTCCATCTGGTTCCACCCCTGCTCAAGCAGGGACACCCAGAGCAGGCTGCCCAGGACCATGTCCAGGTGGCTTTTGAAGATCTCCAAGGAGGAGGCCCTTCATCGTCTTGGTAGCCCTCCACTGGACTCAAAAAGCAGAGCAGGATTTGTTTTAACAATGGTAGAACAGTTAAATTTTGGTGTCAAAAAGAAAAGATGCTCGGTATGCTCGGTACAGTTACTTGTCATTCCCTAATCAGGATTTGGTTCCTGGTTTCACCAGAGACATTCACTAGTCTGAAAGAGAATATGGATTTATTTTGTATGATCATGGTCAAATCAAACTAATCACAAAGTAATTTGGTGTCCACAGTCAACATCTTCTTTCTGAAAAACAGATTTATTTATTTATTTTTTTTTTAATATTTCTGAAATGATAAACCTCCAAAATGGAGGAAATAAGAAGCATTTGGTACATTTGAAAGTTTTGTGCAGTGTTGCTTTAGAGAGTGGATTTAAAGAATGGTGATGTTTTAAAGGTTTTTTATATCCAGTGCATAGCTCTGAGCATATCTTGGTACTAGGAGGAAGTAGGGTGAGAGAGCTCTGGAGCAGGTGAACATGACAGTTTTAGGAAAATCATATGTTAAGAAACATCTGGGTTAATACAACAGTTCCTACAGCTTCCACAGGATCAACATACAAAGGCACAGACAGTTTTCTTCTGGCTGGATAGGCAGCATAAATTGATCTTAAAGCTTTCAAGAAGAAAAATGGTAAAAGTAGCTAATTTACCTGATTTATGTGAGCCATTAACAATGTACTACTGTGTTCTGATTCAACTTGGGTTGTAAATTTCACATGACAAAGAAGACAATTAAGGAAAAACGGGTAAGAAAATGAGCAAATCGTTATTTTACTAATTTCTACTTAAGGAAGATTCCACCGTCCACCACCCACCCCAACCCCTTTTGACCAAAGACTCCTTCAAGGCAGCTTAAATCACTATCTGAATGTGTGTCTTGGTATCTCTGGCTTCAGCTGATAAAATGAAAATCCCTAGCCTCTGGAAGTGATTTTAAGGTCCTTTTTTTATGCTACAAAATATCATTATCTACCTATTTTATACCAGATCATTCTGCCATGCATATAACTGAACTAGTTTCTAGTTATCATTCAGAAAAGCTGCTTCTTCTTTCTCTACCTCTTGGATGCTGGTCCAGCATTAATCAGAAGCTGTGTTACCTTGTATCTTTGGGAAGGCACCATATATCTTTTGCAGCACTGTGTAGTAAAGCACAAGAAAGAATCGAGGGGGTGGAGGTGTAAAGTCTGCTATTCCAATCTACATTCTGTCCATACAGGTAAACTGAGCTAGGATTTGGACTCCAAAATATGAATGGCATCCTCTAATGACAAGGGAAATTGTGTTGCTCAGCTGATGTGATGGTGCTGTGCTGTCTTCTTCTGAACGCCTGTGAGAAGTACCAACATGCAGAGCAGCAGACAAGGCCCACAGCAACTCGGTTATTCTGGATGGCTGAAAGGGTTTCTAGATGGGTGAATCAGTGGTGAATGTTAGTTACATTCACCAATATTTTGCACTTCACTGCCCAGTGCACAAAAATATTCACAAAACTTCAGTTCCAGGTGTAGCAACTCATCACTCTGTTATGGAGAGCTTTGCAGGCTCTCCTGGAGGACTCCAGAAGCACCATGCACAGATAGGACAGGCCAAGCAGGCATAGCCTGTGTCTGCATCTCTGTCATACTCCTGTACAGCCTTCTCCTGAGCCTGGCCATTTGGAAGAAGCCAGGACTGTGAGTTTATAAATGGCTGAACTTTCAAGCCATGCCTCTATCTTAAGTGAAGTCTGATGCTTGCCTATAACCAAAGATTTTAAAAAAAATAACTCTCCCTTTTGCTTCCTCTCTTTCCATCAACAACAAGGGCAAGTTTGCACTCATAGTTTGTTGTTTGCTTTGATCTCAAAATGAGTTGGTCTCCAGGAAACTGAAGATGGTGACTGTGTACCAGCTTCTGAATATCATTGTTAGTCCTCACTCTGAGGCAGATAATACCTTCAAAGGAAACCTGAGTAAGACTGTATCCATCTTCTTGTTCTTATAGACTTTCCAACACTTTTTTATTCTAGTAACCACTCCATTCTGACTATCAACATTCACTGTAAGAGTTTATAAACAGATAGAGGAAATGATAGCACCTACTCTATTTATTATATTTTATTTTATTTTATTTTATTTTATTTTATTTTATTTTATTTTATTTTATTTTATTTTATTTTATTTTATTTTATTTTATTTTATTTCTTATTTTTTATTTTTTATTTTTTAATGGTAGCACATTTTCCAGCAACTTTGGTGGCAGTAAGCTGTCTCACTCTGCAATAACTTTGCTGTAGTGAGTACCTACCTCTCTTGGTCAGGCTCAGGAGCAGCCCTTGAGTACAGAGTGGAAGCTGGAAGAAGAAGAGAATTAAATTAATTCTAGATGAGGTGGATCTTTAACTACTTTTCTTTTTATATAGTATTTCTTTATGATTTTTCAGTTTGTCTTACTTTTATGGAATTCTGAAAGGAATTTCTCCACAGGCACCAGATGTTTTCTCAACAGACTTTCCCTTTATCTGTGTCTTCTGTTTAAATTGTGGTACATGTGAAGTGATAAGGGAGAACAGAAGGTATGATATTCTTTTCCAAGATAAGCTTTAAAGGATGATAAATATTTGCCTAAGCAGAGCATCTAAGCCATATGCAAATTTGCATAGTGGCACTCCAGGTGATAGAACGCATGGTAATTACTTGTAACCTGATAAAACTGAGAAATTCAGGAATATTCTGATGACTGAAAATGTTCTTCTGAGAAAAAACAACACCATCTCTTCACTCCTTAATAAGGCAATTCTGGGGGAAAATACAAGTTTTTAGGGAATGACATGAAGGACATGTCCAGCTGGACACAAAGGACATCTCTTTGCCATCCTCCACACTTCCGATCATAATATGGATCTCTTCACTTCCTGAGCATAGCCGTGACTTTCAGTTGTTCAGCTTGCATCAATTCCTTAAAAACTCAAAGATACTCATCATCCCCCATGATTGCACGTATTGGCCTGACTATTCCAGCTCCCACATGAAAGCACATTGTGTTGTAATCACCTACTCTCAATTAACAGCGCTTGCATTGTTAAGGGGACAGGGAACACATTGGACGTACTTGCCCACAGGCAATTAAATTGAACAAACAGCACATTGATACTTAAGACATGGCAGGGTCAATAGTTTGGAGTAAATGTACTACTGGATTTTAACAGTTCAAAAATGTATAATTAGATTTCAATTTAACATGCATTAAAGTGCAGAATGGAAGCAGGAAAGGACAGGAGGACTTAAAATGGGAAACACGGTCATCTTAACTTTATCATGTCTTTACATTGCTAGGAAAAACAAATCAAGATCTAGGAAAAGAAGAGTCATAGTATCACAGAATCATAGCACATCTTGGGTTGGAAGAGACCTTAAAGATCACCAAGTTCCAATCCCCCTGCCATGGGCAGGGATGCCACCCACTAGATAGGTTGCCCAGGGCTTCATCCAAACTGGCCTTGAATATCTCCAGGGATGGGGTATCCACAACTTCTGTGGAAAACCTCTTCCAGTACCTCACTACCCTCTGAGTGACGAACTTCCTCCTAACATACAATCTGTATCTCCCCTCTTTTATTTTAAAACCATTTCTCCTTGCCCTGTCACTATCTGCCTGAGCAAAAAGTCACTCTCCATCTTTTTTACAACCCCCTGTCGATTCAGCCCAGGATGGTGTTGGCCTGCTGGGCTGTAAGCAACCACTACTGGCTCATGTTGAGCTTTTCATTCACCAGAGCCCCCAAGTCCTTCTCCACAGGGCTGCTCTCAGTGAGAGCAATGATTAAAGGGCTATAGGATTCCTTCCTCCTGACGATTCTATCCCTGTTCAGAAGTTTTAAATTAGCTGGCTTGTGTTTGTATCATTAAACCTTTTTAACTGTATGCTATAGACTATCTGACATGTGCATGGAGTAACCGTGTGCTTGATGTGTTTCTACAGCCCTTGGACAACAAGAGATGTGCTACTGAGATTCACAAATTTCTAGAGACAATCCTTCATATCCTGTCCCAAAACCCTTTCTTCTCTACCTTCTGCTCTCTTCTACTTCATATATATCACCACTTAAGCACCTCAAAATGTCTCCTTCTTGCTGTGCAAGCTGAGAGCAGGGTCCCTGTGGTCTGATTACACAAGTTTTTTCTCTCTCTCTCTTTCTTTCTTTCTTTCTTTCTTTCTTTCTTGGGCAGCAGGAATCCCAAAACAGCTCTTTTGCATCCTTCCAGTGATGGTCTTTTTGTCTGTCATTATCTTATCTTGCCAGGCTCTGGTGAATACTTTCTTATTGGAGAGTAGCACAAAGCTAAATTACTTCCAATCAGCTGAAGCTGTAGTAAAAATCAAAACCAAAAATGTAATGGAAACCCATGCAGTTATCCAGAAAAGTGGTTCTCTCAGACAGAGCTACCCATTGCTAGTATCTACAGCAGTGTGTCTTCAGCCATTCAGTGCTTGGGCATGATTCAAAGAAAAGTTTGGATCAGCTTGGATAAGAGACTGTGTACATAGGGACTAAGCTGGAACCTGTGCTGCTGTGGTTATTGTGTGGGTCTACATGGGCTGGAAAATCATCTCCTTAATTGAGCATGAGTCTTCCTGAGACTGAACTCTGATCTTAGTAGCATGCACCACGAGCCTCCCAAGCCACGCCAACCATTCAGCTGCAGCTGGGGAAGCAGGAGGAAAGATGTGTTTGTTTTTAAAAAGGAAATGTTGTGTTGGACTCAAGCTGTTATGCCTGCAACATGGTTACTGTCATCTGATGCTTACACCTGCTATTGCCAGATGGTTTTTGTATGGAGGGACTAGTGCATTCAATGTAGAAAGTCTACTGAGTGACAGGGAGGGCTCCTGGCCACAGCAAGCAATGTCAGTGCATCCTACAAAGTGAGCAGGATCAAGAAAGTCAAACCAGATCTGCTTGCTATTTGCACTACTTACAAACATAAAATATCTCTGTGCTAGAACAATACAGGATATTATTATCTTGAACACTGGTGCAGTTGCTGGAGTTTTTCTAAGTGAAGCTGTACCATCTCCTCCTAGGGAAAGTACCTAATGGAGTGCTAGTGTCATAGTCTTAGGTCCCTTTCTCTGTGGTGTGCTCCGTGCTTATTCGTTGTGATATGTCTTATAAGTGGGATTAATGGAGCCATCAGATGTAGCACACAATGGAAAGTTCTGAGTATTCCTAATAAACAAGACAGAAGAACTGTTAACAGCAGACATGGAGAAGGCTGTTGTACGCAGCCACTCCTTTGCCTCAGTCTTCACTGGCAGTCAGGCTTCCCATGTCTCTCAAGTCCCTCTAGGTGGGAGCTGGGGGAGCAAAGATGTCATCTACTGGGACTTCTGTAAGGCCTCCAACACTGTCCCAAATGATATCTTGATCTACAAATTGAAGAGAGGTGTGTTTGAAACATGGACCATTAGGTGGATGAGGAATTGGCTAGATGGCCAAGGAGTAGGCCCACATGAATCTAATGAGGTTCACTAAGTCCAAGTGCAAGGTGCTGCACCTGGATCTGGGCAATCCCAGACAGAAACACAGACTGGGAGCAGCCCTGCAGAAGGGGATTTGGGGGTTCTGGTGGAGCCATCAGTTTGCAACTGCAGCCCAAAAGGCCAACTGCATCCTGGGCTGTGTGAACAGCCTCTTGTCTTAAGATCCTAAGACAAGAGGAGATGGCCTTAAGTTGTGTTGGGTTGTGGTGATGAGGGGGTGTTAGGTAGGATAGTAGGAAAAATCTCTTCACTGAAAGAGTTGTGAAGTATTGGAACTGGCTTCCTCGGGAAGTCGTTGAGTCCCTATCCTTGGAGGTCTTCAAAAATGTGTAAAAATGTATAGATATATAGCTTAGTGACATGGTTTAATGGTGGACTTGGCAGTGCCAAGTTGAAGGTTGGATTTGATGATCTTTGATGTCTTTTCCAACCTAAATGATTCTGTGAACAGTTGTGGGCAGCAGGTGGAGGGAGGTGATTGTCCCTTTCTACTCTGCCCTTTTGAAGCCCCACCTGGAGTGCTGCATCCAGGTCTGGGGCCCCCAGCTCAAGAAGGATGTGGAATTGTTAGAGTGGGAACAGAGGAGGACCACAGAGATGACCAGAGGGCTGGAGCACCTCTCCTATGCAGAAAGACTGAGAGAGATGGGGATGTTCAGCCTGGAGAAGTCTTCATGGAGACTTCATTGCAGCTTTTCAGTACTTAAAGGGGGCTAATAAAATTCATGGAGAGCAACTTTTTACATGGAAAAATAATGGCAGGACAAGGGGATCAGTTTTAAACTAAAAGATGGGAGATGTTAGGAGGTAATTCTTCACTGTAAGAGTGGTGAGGCCCTGGAACACATTGCCCAGAGAAGCTGCGGATGCCCCATCCCTGGAGGTGTTCAAAGCCAGGCTGGATGGGGCTTTGGGCAACCTACTGTAGTGGGAGATGTCCCTGCCGATGGCAGGGGAGTTGGAGCTGGGTGGGCTTTAAGGTCCCTTCCAACCCAAACCATTCTATGATTCCTATTATAGCTGTGAAGGAAAATCTTGACTACACTGAAACACATATATACAAATATTTCTAATATGAAGATATGATTTAAAAACAAGGAGGATGTTACACTGGCCATAAATATGGAAGGCTAGCTATGGACATTGTTGCTGTGTGCAGCTAGAAGCTGGAGCATTGCATGTCTCATTTTAAAACTTCAGTGAAAACAGAGAAGGAAACATCAAAAAAGGAAACAGCAAAGAGTAACCTGTGGAAAATGATCATGAAATAATCTCAAACCCCAGTAATCATCAGGAATGAGAATTCTGTGAAAAAAATATAGGTGAATAACTAAACAAGATTTTTTTATTTTATTTTATTACTTTAACGTACGGACATCTATCAGTGCTTCAACTTACCTAATAATTCCCATTTTAAAATGTTTCTGAGAACTTTTGTAAGAAGCTTTCATAAGTCTATTTTTTTTTTGTTTATTTTTTATTTTTAACAAGCAGCAGGAAAAGGGCAGAATGCGTGCTGGGGTCCGAGGATGTGCCTTTTGCTGGTTTCATATTATTTGAATTTTGGTGTTATTTTTCCATTTCCTTTTTTTTTTCTTTTTTTTTTTTTTTTTTTTTTCCTCTCTGCTATTTGTTTGCCCCAGGGGTGAGAAGAACTCCCTCCTGCCTTGTTAGAAGTGCAGTAAGAATAGAGCTTCATTTGAAACTCTAGTTTGCTACAAATTTAGCCAAAATTAAATTCACCAAGTCAGTGTTGCAGTTATGTGGGGTTTGGCAGAGGAGGAGATGTTCTAGAAAGTAGGGTCTGGAATCCATTTTTGGACTTATTTTCACAGGAACTGATTTGGTGAATACATTAGCATACATAAAGGTTGTCTATGAGGGAGTAGGACATTTGCTGTCCTTATATGATACCAGTTTCTGTTGGCATTAGGTTATGTAACCTGAATGGCAGGAACCCCACAACCCCTTCTCTTCTAGTTGCAGTAAAAATATTTATTTTATTTTAATTTTTTTTGAAAAGGAGAATTATACTTGTCTCCTATTTTCACTTTCCCAAATTTATCCTGGTTCTCTGGTAGATTTTTTTTTTCCTTTATATTCAGTGAGAGGGACATATCTGTGTGATGTGTTAAGAGGTCTGTAGATAAGGACCTGACACTGTCACTGACAGAGGCAGATCCAGCTGATCTTTCTACTCCCTCTGTTTTCCTGCTGCTGCCAGGCACAAGCTGTAGAAATTCTGACTGTGAGGCAGATTTTTTTTTTTTTTAAAGTTTTTAATAATTTAGATGTTATGGTGAAAGATTAAAATCTAAGAATTTCAGACAGAAATTGTTTGCTTTCCTGTAATTTTTAACCATCAGACTTGCCTACTCCTTAAACAGCCATAACTGCTATCTGCAGTGCAATTACCCAGGTAGCTCTGAGTATGCTTCGTCTTGCTGTTCCAGTAATTGATGGATAACAGGAAGCACCCGAACATGGATGTTAAATTATATTCACTGTGGGAATAGATTGCATTGCCTCCACTGTTGCTATATTTACTTAAACCAGTAATCACTGTTGCCATTTTATGTGCCCTCAGGAATTGGAGGCTGCCACCCTGGCCCAGCATGCGTCTCCTTCCAGAGACATAACACATGGATGGGGCAATGGATCAAAGCAATTGCACAAAGAAAAGACTTCAAGATTTGTCCACTGTTTTCATGACAGTGCAAGCTATGAATAGACTGGTCAAGCACAAAAGTGTATGCTCAGGTAAAAATGGAAATAACACCAAGCCTTTGAAATTAAATGAATTAATATGAATGTCTGCTTACAAACTCAGCATGCCTCTGGCCAGCAGGACATACCAGTTGTCAAGGCACATGAGGCAGAGCTCACTGTTGTGTCTTGTTCATGCTGCTGATGTCATAAGATTGTTTGCCATGCCTTATATTTTGGGAAATTCTGGCTATTAAGAGTAAAATGTTCTGCAGCAGGGCATCTTGGTGGAGGATCAAGACTTAACTTGATCATGGGTCTTAGACATGACTTCTTGGGAGAGAAGGATTTAGCAAGAATGAAAATAAAGACCTTTTTTTCCTCATCATTCTTACATGATTTTTCATAAATCTGTGCCCAGGAAGCCAGCTGCAATCTCTGAGGTGTGTGAGTTTTCTCAGTTTTGGTCATCCTTACCAGAGTGTTCCGACCACAGTGTAAGCCAACTAGAGAAGGATGGCATGTTGAGAAGGTGTGTAAAATAGCATGGCTATAAAGAGAGGTCAAATTGACAAGGACTCATTGGTTTAGAAAAGAGAAGACCAGTACAGATGCATACAAATATAAATCACTTATAAAAAAGAGTAAGAAGTGATTGGGTTTCAAGTGGAACCATCCGCAGGAATGAAGAAAGGAGCCCCACTGCTCCAAGATTTAAAGGAGCAGAAGGAAATTCTGGATCATGAAGCCCCCAGCTGAGTTTGCTAGAAGTGGGAGGATGAACTGCAGGAAGTATCACTCAGTATTTGCCCTGTTCTTATATTCTTGTCTTGCCCACCATGGGCCTGTGTCAAAGGCAAGGTGCCAGGCTGGTCGGGCCTTTCTGTACAGCCCTTGTTGTGATTTAACAGGCACTACATTTTTAGAGCATCTCTTGAAAGTACAAATAGCATTAGGAATAACTAGGCCAGTCCTCTCTGTATCCTTTTATGTACTATGGAGATTTCAAACACGCATTTAGGGTATATTCTGCAGTACTCTTGCTTTATATAAATTATAGTCATCGTGCCATATGTCTACCATGAGAGTCATGTTTTTGCTCTAATCCTGGGGGAAGAAGAGGCTGCATTTCAAGGTCAGTGTACCCACAGTCATGCCACTTAAACTATTTCAACATAGGAAATGATATAATTAAGACCTGTTATCCCAATTGTAGAAACAGGATAGAAATAGCCTGTATTATTAAATATGCCCATCTTGTGAGAGTTAAGTGCATTCAGAATATTTGTTTGCAAACTGATTAGAGAGCTAATGATATAAAATGATGTATAAATCATAAACAGAGTCTCTCATAAGACTTTCCTATATGCACAATGGGTTCATAACCTGTTTCTCTGGTCTTACTCCTGCATGGAAGGTCTGGTGAGAATATAATATTAACCCTGAAATGACCTTTAATTAGGACAGGACTGGATTTCCTCTGTGATAGTGATACTTCCTATGAGTAGCTGTCAATGAAATTATCACACCTATATTTGTAAATCTGTTGGATTTTCACTTTGAGTGAAGGTAACATTGCAAGATTAGCCTGAGTAAGAAAACTAGGACTGTTCTCTTTCATTCCTCCTGAAATCCTCAGAGAGATGAGGCAAGCTGTATTTTGCAGAGACTTTTATTGTGGAGTTTTCAGATCTTTCTACCATTAATAAAGCCAGTTTTCAGCAATTACTCAACTTGATGAACTTTAATTGCTGTATTAATCCACTTCATTATTGTGAACACTGCAACTGATATTTCTTTATAAATCTTTCCCACCGACTTTTTGTTTATAGTATCACAGATTAAAATGACTTGTCTGCTTCTTTCCCATCTTTATTAATCTAAAACTAAAATGAAGTAAAAGTAAAAATAAGAATAAATTGCTGCTCCCCTGTGATCCTATGAGCAGAATCTGACCAAGAATGTCAACCCTTGTATAAGAGGACATATTCTCAACTCATAAAACATCAAATTGTTCTCACTTCTGCTATCTGTGATATGTACGTGTTTAGCTGATGCAATTTGTAGGAGTAACTTAGTATAGGAAGTTTTTAGGTTGGTTACCTGCTGACTACTAAATGAAGTCTCACAGTACATCTCCACTACACTATTTCTTTCCTAAACTCATCCATGTGTATGTGCGTCCATGGAAAACATACTGCAAAACTGTTTGTGTGCAGGCACCCCAGGCAGCCATCCTGTAGTGACCTGGCTTCCAGGAAGCTGGATTCTTTCAGATATTCATCAAAATGCTGTCGGCTGGAACATTTTCTAAATATCTTTAAAAAATATTGAGAAAGTGGATGCCTGGGGCTCTTGGACTTTTTTCCTGAAGGTCTTTTGTCTTTACTGGACTTCTAGATGAGCACCTCTGCTATTACCAAAATGCTTTTTCCAGTGCACCTTATGTCTCTCTGGCTTTCTCAGTGCATCACATAACTATGTATGGGAGTGGCAGAGCTTCCCCAGGGCCATCGCAGACCTGGCTTGGATGGGACGCAGTTGCCAATACTGAAGTTTGTGAGCCGCTCTAAGTAGAGATGCAGGAGATGCAAGAATCTGTGAAAGCTTATTTCTGGAGACATACAAAGCTGATCATGGGCAATTACATTTGAGATGTCCACAGCTGCTAATCACTGTATAAGAATCTTTGTCAGTATTTCAATTAAATCACTACAATTACAGCGAGATTTCAGTTTGCTGTCTGCTTTCAACCTACTAAGGTTGTTCCTCAGGTACTGAATAGTTAATTCAAAGCCACTGTCATTCTAAGCTAATTCAAAGTCTCCTGTTCTTGATTTTTTCCCTTACTGAGCTGATCCAAATGTAGCAAATCACATCTCCTTTTGCCTGAAATTATTGTCATTTTGTTTGGTTTAGTAACTGAGTTTCAGCTGTGGTCCTGGAGTCCATTTTCCATGAACAAAGCTCCAGCCACTGGAATGTCTATAAAATCTATCGAGAAAGAGAAGACAGAAAGCATGGAAATGGCATGCTGCTGAGAAGCTTCTCTTTGATCACAGCTGTTTCTCTAGCATTGAGCTCTGTCTCAAGCAGTGTGCTGATGGAGAAGGCTGGACTAACAATGGCTGCTGTACGGGAACCTACAGGTTTTCCTGAGGTTTCTAGGCAGAGTTAAGCCAGTGTCTAAATGCCAAAGCAGCACTGGTGGACCTAGGTAAGAAATAAACAGTAAGTACCTCTGTATTGTTGATACATGCTGCACTGGGCTGGATTATTTTACCTGTTAATAGTGCCCTGTGGCCAGCCGGAGGTAAACAGAGGTAATCAGGGCAGGGTTTCAGGGTAGTAGGAAAATAAAATGATGACGAGATACTGGCTCTTGTTTTCCAATTTCTTTCTTTCTTTTCATAACTCTTTTCACAGAGGATTTCCTAATGTCCTTGCTTCTCTGCTGGCTCCACCTCTCCCCTCTCTGTAGAGCTGGCTGACACCAATGTGGGCTCAGTCTCTGGCTTGGCCTTAGGGGTAGCATGGAGATGCCACCTACAGGTAGATGAATCAGCACCAGAGTTTGTCTAGCAGTTTGTGACAAGCTGAGCAGGGCTGGAAAAATGGGACACAAACTGGGGTTTACAAACCTGGTGAGGAGGTCCATGAGACCACACAAAAGATGTAGGACATCTGATGTAGCTGCTCTGAACACCTGTTAACATTGTGTTTGCCACCTGTGCTGCCAATGAGAAATTCCTGAGCAAGGACCCTTGGGAAGGGCTGCTTGGTTGGGGGTATCCTTGTCACAGCAGTGTTTGAAGCCCTGCTATCCATTGCATTTTCAATGAATGTAGCAATAACAGCTGGAGCAAAGCCACAACAACACCCCATACAATCCTTGGATGTTCCTCAAGGTGGAGGGCCTAGGGCAGCTGCTGCCTGAATACAGATAAAAACTATTTATTTTTTTTTTTTTCCTAAGACTAAACATAGTACAAGATGTTTCAAGATGTTTCTTACTTTTTTTTTTTTTTTTTTTTTTTTTCTCACAGAGAAATAAAAACTTCAAGAACCGTATGGAGAAAGATATTAACATGTTTTCCTTTTTGCCTTTTATCACTAAGAACTCAACCTCTGAAAACTGTTTCTGCTGCTGTTTGGTCCTTACTGATGAACACCTTTTGTAGCATACCACTAAACTACTTTGTCACTTTTGGAGATGTCTATTTAATTTTGTAAGAAACATGCAGCTACTATTTAAACATAGCTATTAGTTTGCTCCTCTTTGTTGACAAGTGGAAAATAATCTCACAGCAGGGTTTTAGAATTATGTCCCTGAGAAGATGGACTTGTCCCCACTTATCTCACACCAAATGCTTTCATAGCAAATGATGGCAATAGCTTGTACATGTGCTTGATACTACCTGACTATTTGATTAAAGAGATGAATGAAAACAAAAGAACATTTACAGAAAGCTGGCTTTAAATTTGCAGTGGCTAAGATTTCCCAACAGCCTCTCTCTCTCTCTCTCTCTTCTGTGCTGTTTTTTCAGACATATATTGTTGTGGGTACATCAATAAAAGCAGCTGTCATGGCTCATTGCTTACCTATCCATTTGGATTCATTTTAGCAACCTCAGAAATCTATGATGTGTATATTCGCATATACTTTGTGCTTTGAGAAACCCAAGGGCATTTACAACGTTCAATGATGTCCACATTCTCCAAGATCAGCAGCTGATGGCCAGGTAGGCCATCACAATTTCACAAGACATCTAGATGTGGAGAGCAGGCTCAAGGCTTTAAAATTAGCAAAATGGATTGTGCCTGTGGTAGTGCAGGGATGGATCTTGAAGGTATACTTATATCCATCCCATAGCCAAACTCCCTTGCTAAGGACACTGGTTATTCTGGACGGGAATGCTGAGCTTATGTGATCAAGGTGTTTACAGGTAGTATGTGGGGATGGGACTCAGTTATAATTACAACAAAGTTTAGCTGAATATGTGAATCAGTTTACCTCCTGAAGGTATCTACATTAACTCTTGTCATGCCCAGCTGTCTTCTCATGTTAAATGTGTGAATCCTCCTCACCTTGGACCAGCAATATGTGTCAGTGAATTTCTTATTAAGATGAAATTATTTTTCTCTTTTGGTATCTTTTTCTGAAATTTTCTATTAAAGATAAGAAGTTGCAATTTTCTTCAAATTAGGTCAGTCTTATGTAGAATACATTTCCCTTGGTTAAACAAGGCAATTTCATGGAGTAATGACAGATGAAAATATTGCATTGTGCCTGGAGTGATGTTTGTGGACTTTCTCATTGCTCAGCAGGTTAACCAAACCTATGGCAATGCACTTCAGGTACCTGTATCTGATTTCCCTGTCCCTGACATGAAGTTTGGAGAGCCATGTTTCTCCAACAGGGATCTGGGTGGACTCCAGGGTTTATAGGCTTCAGAGCCCTTGGATATGTAGCCTGAATCTTACCATGTTCTGAGATGTGGGAATAAGTGTTTAGGAACCCCCTCTGCATCAGGCACTGAGTGGGGCTGTGGCGGATGAGCTCTGTCCAGATACAAAGCTTGGGAGCTGTTGGTCCTGTGAACCACCCCCAGGACCAGACACTCAAGATTGGGCCATTTGACAAAGCAGAAGGGATGTCTTTATTTTGAAAAAAATGAGATGGACTGAGAGATATTCAGAGGTGACAATACTCCTACCTTTCCTACCAAATAGTACTATCTGTTTTACCATCCCACCATTTTAGATAATTGATATCTGGAAAGAATTTAGAAAACAAAACAAAACAAAAAAGTGTCTGAATTGGACTGAAACTGAATTATAGAAGACTGAAATTCCTAGTGAACTGGAAAACCTGCTCTTCATCCGGACTTATTTGTTCAACTAATAAACTATCTTAGAAGAGTGCAAATAATTTTTAGATGCACATAAGATTATCCAGTAATACAGATACTTATGGTCCTATTTGGTCACAGTGTCAAAATCTATTAGTAGAATGTTTTTGGTAAATGGGCTGGAAGGTGATGTAAATTACATTAAAGTCTGTCCATAGATTCAGCAGACCTGTGTCTGAATTTAGCATATTCTATCTACAGTGCTTCATCTCTCTTTTAATTTCAAGGGTAGCAAGAGATGGGTAGTCATTAACATATGTCATATTCATTGTTCCAGCTAAACTGATGGTTTTGCTCTAAGAGACTTGACTGTTTGTATGACACTATTGCAATAAATATATGTATATATTATTTCTGGAATATCTCTTAGGCCTTATCTTTTGTTGCACTTCATTAAATGAGCTACATCCCTGCATTAAATCAACCATAGACCAATCATTGTCAAGAAGACAAACTCTAGCCTTTGTTATTAAAGCATATGGACCATAATCTGCTAGTGTTATTTTATCTGACACATATAAATTTGTTAAATCAGAGGGCATGGGTCTTTGCTTCCTAAATCATCTTGTAGTCTTTCTTGCTGCTTTCCCTTTTTTCCAACAGCAGTCAAATTATCCTTGCCTTGCATTAATATATGACATTTTCTTGTCTAAAGTAATCATCTACTTTCCAAATTACTTTTCATCTGGAGATCATGAAGTGTTTTACTCCATGAAGCTTGCATGATCCACATTTTATGGAGAGATAAATAAGGAAAACTGCAAGGGACCCTGAGAAGTGATTTTTTGACTTGCCCAAAATAACCTCTGTTTTGACACAGAACTAAGGTAATATAGTCAGAAGAGTGCTGTATCATTTAGTCAGTTTTGCCTTTGCTTTTATTTTCCTCCTAGTGGTATTTTGAAATGCAATCGTTAGCCATACATGATCATATCAGCTTAGACTGAAATTATTCTTAGTTGGATGATCCTGATGATGAGATTTCACCTACATTTTTGGCCCTAGGTAGTTGGGGTAGAAAGAATAACAGACATTAAATTGCAGCTTGCTTGTCATTTTGCCTTTTGGAAGAAATTGCTATCCTTTCAACCAAAATTTGCTCTCATTAACACACCAAGCTTGTTTGCTGTAGTTAGTGGGGTCATATGGAGTATGGTTAAAAGCAGGATTTACTCTGTTACATTTACAGCAGCTTTACTACAAAGATTTGTTAAGATGATATGCAGAGCTGTTCCTGGTCTCACCCATGGGAATTGCAGAACAGCTTTCAGACTGCACATTCCTGACTTCCTCTGAAATCCTTCTGCCTGAAATACGCAGAGCTCAGCCTGTTGCATTCTCAGAGGCAGGGCTGAAAATATATCTTTCAGCATTAAGTTTTTACTGCTTATTTGGTTTTATGCTATGACTGTAAACTCTGTGTTTTATTTGCTGATCTGTTTTATTAAGTGCCTTCTGATGAACAACAAGAAGCGTGTAATAAAAACTGTCTGTGGTATGGTGACTACTCTTCTCTCTCAGTCACAGTCCTTAAACTACTCTCTGGTGTGCTGCTGTACACAACCCTGCTTTGTTTCTAATGCTTGTTACTGAAATGTTCATTGGGTGCTGGCTGGCTCTTTTGGGTGAATTTGCATTACATTCTGTTACAGGAGATCCTCCACTGGGATCTCTTTCTGGTTCATTTGTAGCTTCTTCTACACTAGACTCTACATGACAGATCCTCACTGGAGTAAATATAATAGAGAGATAAATGCATGGAAGTATAAGACAATTTGTGTTTTGTAAGAATCTGCCCCTTATACGACAGCAATGGATGTTGAAGTTCTGATTGTATTTTTCCTCATTCAGCACGTGTGTACCACACAGTCAAGGCCCATTTAGTCATAGTTCTACCCCTTGCTGTAGAATTATCTACAGCAGCATACTGTGAAGTCAAATTTGAAATGGTAGGGTGTTTCTACTACTTGCAGTGAAACTCCTACCTGCTCTAATCTGAGGAGACTCAGCACCTCCCCTCACTTTGTGTTAGTTGAGACAAAACCCACAGAGTTTCTACTTATCCCTCTGGTAATGGTGTATTTGGTGTCCAGGTGTTAGGGACCGCATTCAGCCAGGCTGCCCGAAGACCCCCCACTCCACTTAAAACCATCTACTAGGAAAGTAGTTGTATTTTCACAATACATCGTCAGTGAAGTGAAGTGTTGCACAGGACTTCACTGGGGCAGTGTTTTTCTTGAAGGTCTCTTTGGCCTCTCCCAACATTGACAGTGCAGCAGGAAACGCTTTCCTTAATACTCTCAGGTCATGTGCACCTCTTACCAGTGTAGGATTTGCCCATAATGAGGCTATTGACATTGATGAACATAATCTCTTAAGCACAAGGACTGAAGATACAGAAACTGTTTGCAGGAACCTTCAGCAGGAGGTGTTTAATGAAGGGAGATTTAAATGGTGTTTAATAAGGGGCTTGAGTTTTCGAAAAGCTAAATATTTGGGCTTTACAAAGCTTTCAAATTTCAATGAAAACTTCCATCAGAAAAGTATTGTTTTCTATACCTTCCTCTTCACAAGATAGTCCTTGCTTTATAGTTCAAATGTTATTTCAACTAAGTACTGACCCAATAAATGAAATGCTATTCTATGAAACTCCAAAATTATCTTAATTCATGTAGGTAGTGTATGCAGTAGAAGACTATTAGCTCTTAGCCTATATTTTTGCTACATTTTCAGAAACTTTGAGAAGCCTCCAGTGGTCTGCAATCTAAATATCAAATGATGACATATAAAGTTTGGAAGAAAAAGAAATATCCTGCTGCTTGCAATAAAGGTCCATTAACTACTGTCCTTTTTCACATTTAATAGCTCTTTATTCCCTGTAAGCCACTCCCAGAGGCTGGATCCAGCCTTAGCATTTCAGAAGTATTGAATTTGAACCATTATCACTTCTTACATAAGTAATTCAAAAGACATTATTCCCTACTTATTTGTGCCTAATCACCTTCTTTTACACGGTAGCAAAATATATTGCTATATTTGTAAGTTTAATGTCTTTTTTTTTTTGGACACTGGAGAGCTCTAATATATAGTTATTGGAAAATTAATGAAAAGTCATTTTGCTTGCATAGCAACTACTGACAGCAGTTGTTTGTTGTGACCTCAAAGTATCCTAAAAAAATACAATACAATACAATACAATTACAACTTTTTAGGACTGAAGTATTTAAATGTAATATTAGCTCTGAATTAATCTTCCTTAATATTTCAATATTGCAACATCTGTATCAGTTTTTATTCTTATGCTTGCATCACTTAAAATTGCATTAACTCATGTGCTGCACTGAATCTCAGTGAAAAAAGATGCAAATCAGAAACTTTCTGTCATTAATTAGTACCATGTACCATAACAGATTCCTTCATCATAAAGTAAATTTATTGCAGGATTGGCTCATATCTGAGCTGGGACCTGCTTCTTTACTTCTGTGAGCACAAAGTACTTGAGTTTAATGTTTTCTACCACAGATAAAGGGAAATGGTTTTAAACTGAAAGAGGGGAGATTTAGATTGGATGCTAGGAGGAAATTCTTTACGCAGAGGATGGTGAAGCCCTGGCACAGGCTGCCCAGAGAAGCTGTGGATGCCCTATCCCTGGAGGTGTTTAAGGCCAGGCAGGATGGGGCTTTGAGCAACCTGGTCTAGTGGGTGTTGTCCCTGCCTATGGTGGGGGGGCTGGAACTAGAGTATCTTTGAGGTCCCTTCCAACCCGAGCCATTCTATGATTCTATAATTTCTCCTCTCCAAAGTTCCAATGTATTTTGAATTATGAATGTTTTAAAATTCTTCTCTTTCATCCAAATGGGAATGCCTGTTCAGAGTTGATTTCAGATTTCTTTTTGTAGTTATGTATGTTTTAAACATACAGAGTTTATAATAAGATCTTCTTCTTGATACTGTTATCTCACTGGATGTTCTTACTCTCTTAGGGCACCTCTGTGCAGTTACCAGCTCCTCTTTTTGTTTCTCCAAAGTAAAAGGCAATTCACTGCTTTGGTTGTGAATATGAACTTGCAACTATAACTGTTATTGGTTCAGAGCAACATGAAAACTTACTGTAAGAAATTCAGCACTGCAAAAAAAACTGTTTGCATATTACATCCGGCTCCATGCCCTTGACAGGTTAAGCACTTAACTGACTTCTACATCCCCTGTTTCACAGCGAATGTGGGCTGTCCTCAGCATTAGGGTTACTACAACAATGCAGGGTCAGCACAGGTCTTGAGGCTCTCAACACATCTTGTCAGCCCTGTCTGTTTTGACCAGTGAATTGGAAGAACTTTGAACACATAGTGGACAGTACAAATCACATGATACAGGATCTTCCTTTTTTAAGATCTTCATCAGACTGAAGTCCTTACACTTCACTAGGGGCTCCTGTTACAAACATGAGGGTTGCTTTTACAAGCCAAGTTCAGCAGTGCATATGGAAACAACCCTACCGATGTTGACTGGAAGATCAACTGGAAGATTGGTGATATTGTCATCCCTCCTCCTACTCAACAGGAGACTGTCACCAACACTAGACCAGATCAGTACAGCCCATAACAAGGAAGGTGCACCATCTCTCTATATAACGTGTTTCAGTGCTGCGGTGCCTACCAGTGAAAAGTTTTCCTTGATGCACAAGCTAAACCTCCCAAGCCACAACTGTGGCTGCTGCACCTCATTATACCATAGTGAAGAGGAGTTTGGCTCTCTCATTTTTATAACTCCCATACAGATATTTGGCTTGGTCCTGCTCAGCACAAAGACTTTGGGATGACTAGCATCTCCAGCTGGATGAACACTAGGTGAAAACAACAACAACAACAACAAACAAACAACAAAAAAAAACACAATTCTGATTGATTTATTTTTTAGGGAAGTTGATGAAAATTCTTATAACTGTCCAAGACTCTGAGACTAACTTCTAATATTATAGATGTACAAAGCCATGTTCTTGCCCTTGACATTTCTGAGATAATAGAGTAATGAAGATAGCCTCTGAACTTCTGATTTGTTTGGTGTTTGGGGATATGTTTCATCCAGCATTGGGAGCTGTTGATAATGTTCAGGCAGTCACATTTCTCTCTTTCTCCCTCTCTTTCTCAATCTCTCTCCTTTTTTTTTTTTTTTTTTTTTTTTTCCCTTAGAATAATATTGTTTATGAGGTATTGGACCCTGAATTTGCTAATTTAGAAATCTTCTGAATACGTGCAGTTAAGACAAACATGAAATTGCAGGCATCCAAAAATAAAAATTTATATTCAAATAAATCTGGTCTCCTCAAGCTGTACTGAAGTTAAATGATCATTCCCTTTCTTGTGGTGTTTACCCATAGGAAAAACTGTTACTTCATGCATTTTTAACTAGGAAAAAATATTTTATTTATTTATTTTCAATACACTCTTAGCAGCTACAAAACTGTTATTTTATTTCTTTTGGTATAATTCATCTAAAATTTTTAAAGGTGAAAGTCCAAACCCTTTACTTATGCTGAATAGTAAATTGCAATGCAAATAAAAGGTATATTATACAAATAGAGAAAAAAGATGGGGGCTGAAAAGATTACAGGAGAGGCTGGAATTGGAGATAATTTAATATATATGCTCCATAAACCACATAATCTTTATTACAAGTTTTTAATATGTAAAAAGGCTGTGAAAAGAGTAAGGAATGGTTTCAGAAATGTATTTAAAACAAATTGTTTCACTACTCATTGCCTAAATTAAACTGTGTAATGGAATTTTTGCTTTCCACAATCGTATATATATTTTCATCTATCATCCGCCCATGAAAGACTTCCATTTCTTGGTGCCTTGTGTACTGAATTTGTTTTCAGATCTCTGTAGGTCCCTTACAGTTATGAGAAGGATTACACAGTATAACAATAATCTATATGTAATATAAAAGATATGATAAAAAGTACAAGGACAAAGTGGTAACAACAAAAGAGATACATTTCAACATCCAAAGCTGTGGTAGCTAGTTATGATTTACCTATCTAACAAATACTCTCATCTGAGCAAACTTTTTAAAAAATGTTTAAAGTGTTCTATTGCTGCCAGCGAAATTTGAGTGTCTTAAACTTCAAATGAAATGCGGTTGAGCTATATTCTTTGCAATCTTATCTAGGCCAGGTAAAGTAAAGTGGTTAACGGTGTCTGATACTACAAAGCGTCATCTGAAGCTTGAGCTCCCCCTGCTCCTGAGATGTACAGAGATCTGGCTGTATGCACTGTCACATATGTGGCTCCACAAGAGCCTTTCTGGAGTGACTGCTTTTCTTCCATTATCTGACAAGTTCCATATTATTTCATGATTTACTTCACTTAAACTTATCTGAAGTAGGGTTTTTTTTTTTTTTTTTTTTGTACAGCAAACCCCCATAAAAAGGCTGATCCTTAGTGTTGTAATGCCTAAAACCTTTTTTCTAATTTCCAGCCTTAAATTTATTCATAGCCAATTTATACCCATTTGTTCTTGTGTCAGCATGGCCTTTAGCTTAAATAGTTGTTTTCTCTGCCTGATATTTATATCCCTGGAATGCTTGTAAAGAATGAGGGGTGAAGATGGAAGCCGACTGATGGCTATCGCTTAACCTGTAATTTGTATTAATTATAATAATTAATCTTTTTTTTTTTTTTTTAGTTCAACATGGTATGGTTGAGCATAATTTGGTATCCAGCTAAAAATCCTTAACATAAATTTGTTGATGGGAGATTTTGAGTTAGTAAATAAATCAGAAACCCTGGTGGTAAATGTTTGCTATTAATTGTTATTACTAAGCTCAACCACAACAATTCTACCAAGAGAAAGAAGTGATTCAAACAGCCATTGTATCACTTTATACTCTCTTGCAGGGAGACCTCAATGGACCACACAGGAAGCTGATAAACATTTACCATTCTGTGGGTTTCTTTCTTCTGGAGCCCTAAGGGAGGCCTTTAAGGGTATGTCTGTCTGCATGGCCGCATTGTCTTGAATCAGGAGAGCCATTCTAAAGTTTGTGCCCACTGTCCATGCTTTGACCCTCAGGGCAGAGCAGTCATGGAGGGATGCATTGTATTCCTGGCAGAAGAGGCAGAATGGGGCAGTGTATGCCAGAGCCACAGCTGGAGCACTCATCTGCCAGGGGCTTTAGTCCGCAGGAGCAGGGTACAGCCAGCCCAAATCCAAACTTCTCTGCTGTTCCTCTAGTGAGGATGTCAGGACCTTGGAACAACACACTTTGCTCCATCAATCCACCTCTGTTGGTCTTTAATAGCTGGTAATGACTTAACTCTCCCTTTAATTTCAGATATGTTTAATTAGATTTTTGTTTTCCTTCCTTAACCTTGCACTCTGCCTAATTTCTTGGTTATTACCTTTAGATGCTAAACACCCATCTTATGCTATGAACATCATCATTTTCATGAATTAGGTTCTTAAGTGCATTAAGTTGCTCTGCAGAGAGACAGCCTGGCCCCAGCATGGGCACAGCTGTGGTTTTCACAGGTCCTGGTGGACCCATGCTGGCTCTCTGCAGAGTTCTCCCGACATTTGACCTCAGCATGGTATTGAGTTGCCTCTTCTGGATCTACATGGACCTTGTTCAATCCTGCAGGGTTTGTTTTATCTGGTTTATTTTTTATTGGATTTAGTACAATTTTCTAAATATGAGAACAGCATTTTGCACATATTTACATAACATCTTAACAAACAAATAAGAGTTAATAAGTCCTTGCTAATAAGTCCCTGTCAACTGCTGTTCTCCAGAAAGCTGGACCAAGTATTCCTCCTAGTCCTCAGCAATCTGGATAACCTGCCCAAGGATGATTTATTTTTTTAAATTATTTTTTTATAGCCACCTAGGTTAAACTTTCTTACATCCTAGTTTCAAAGACACTAGAAAATGTTTTTAACTTCTGCTCACAATACGTTTAGAAGGGAGACTGCAGACTTGTCATCCCACTTGACCATTGGATCTTCTAGCATCTTCTTTCTCATCCATCACAGAAACATGGACTTTGTCTACAGACCCTGTACAGCAGAGTTATGTTCTAGTGTCTGTCTACCTATGCTCAAAACACTTCAGTGGCTTGGGATTTTAATATTAATTAATTTCTCCTCTTGGAATTATATGGGAATTGTTTGATTCTGATAAATTAATCTTGTTGTGGCCTTTGGAATTTTTAAAATTTTGCTTCTGAAGAAAGCTTTGTACCTACAGATTATACCTACCTCAGTGTATGAAAAGCAATCCTCCCTCTGCCATTTCTGTTCTCTTGTTTCACTGAGCTTCAGTCTTACAAGCAATTTTCTATGCAGACAAATGTATGCAAACTGTTACGGTTTAAGGTACTGTAACAATAGCCCCAAAGTAGATATATTTTTGTGTAGTTCTACAGTAAAGAATTCAGTTCACCTCTTCCTGAGGAAGGAGGCAATAAATTATGAATTGCTGTTATTGAGGCAGCACTGTTCATCCGAGGCACGGAGTCAGTTAAGGATACCGGAGAGAGAACTCTAATGATTATGAAACCTGCAACTCTTTGCTGTCCGAATGCTTGCATGAGGGCTGAACTTAGATTTTGCATTTGAATACCTCACTTTGGAATGTTCTCATGTTTTTTTGAATTCAATTACCCTTACCCCCCCCCCCCCCCCCCCAAAAAAAAAAGGCAAAAAAAGAAAAAAAGACAGAAAAAAAGAGAAAAATAAAATTTTCCCGCGGGACAATATAAACCATAAATAAGGTATCAGCATGGCTCACTTTGGCAGATCAGAATAACCTTCTGTTATTTCCTAGTTGTTTGGCTGTCTGCCATGGAGGCACATTAGGTGTGAAACTGCTGACAATCTTTTAGGGCAGAAGAGAGTGTGCAGATTTGAACATGACAAGTTCAATTACAAGTTATGTAGTAGTTAAAATTTTTTGCATTTTTCCTTCCCTGCTTCTGCCTAGATTTTCTTCTGCCTCCTCAGTTCCTACCTAGAGTTTCCCATTCTTCTTCCCATGTACACTTTCAGTTCCTGCCTAAATTTTTAGCTCCTGTATCCTCTGTTTCTTAGGGACTCTGTGAGTCAAGTGGCTCCATTGTTTCTTTGACCCCAGTGGAAGGGCTAGAACTTGGCTGAAGAAAGGATAGTGGGGAATTGGAAGAGACTCCAGCTCTCCTGAATGCATTATCAGCCCAGGGATGATACTTAGGGACAGTGCCTGAGCCAGGGCACCCTCAGGATGAAGCACACTCCCTTGCTCTGCATCAGCAACAATGCCATAAACTGGTAAGCAGAGGGACACTGAAGGGATGAAGCACATTTAGGGCAGAGTCTTCAGAGAAATAATGCTGATTTTTTTTTTTCTTTATCATCTTATGTGTGGGGCTTTACATCCTCCTTCTCCAAAATATGCATTCTTAAAACTGAGATGAATCATGTTATCCTACCTGACACCATTGAATTCAAAAGGTCTGGTACAAAATGCCAAAATCTTGCAATGAAACTACATTGATCAAAACAATACTTTGACTTTATATTTATGAATTCTTTATGGAAGCTTATGGATCAATTTACCCTAAAACAGAATGTATTAATTTGTGTCTCTAAAGCTTGATAAATCTGTAAGTAGGTGAAAACTTGAAAACATGAAGCCTGTTTTGCCTGTGTGTGACATATAAAATCCCCCAATTATAAGGTATTTGCAACTTGTGTTTTAAGGCATGAAGAACTAGAGCAATCCACTTCATTTTAGGAGAAGCAGAAACATTTTACCTGAGCTTGTGAGTATGAAATCATTGTACTTGAGAAAGTGGCCTTTAAAATAAATGGTCTTGGAAGTGAGGATCCATTTCAGTTTGTCCATTATGGGAACAGAAGCTTCAGGTTTTGAGGCTGGCTTGTATTCAGGGAGTTCTTGAAATCCATCAAATACATGCTTTTTTTGGTAGCACAAGGTAGAATAAGTGGGAAGAGGTGATGTGAGTAAGCTGAACTGTACAGAATGTTGAGTGCTACAGCAACGAGATACTAGAGCATCCCTGTCAGGAAAATATAGTCAAGTGGCATGACTCTGAGTAACAACAGCAGAAGGGGAGACCAGGTCTGCAAAGTGTAGTCTAGTTTTGAAAAGTTAGAAATCAAAAGTTAGAAATCAATAGCTCTTTGGCTATTTATTTTATATATATGTATATATATATTCATTTTCATTAGGAAATGAAAGAACCTAATTCAAAACATTGTTTGTTAGGATCTATATGTGACAGACTATGTAGCCTCTCTAGCCTCTCTGGCACTCTGCAAGTCATCATCTTCATCAATTTGACCAGGAGTAGATCTGCCTGAAATGACTGGATTCCCCAAAATGTCTTCCTAAGAAGGAAGAAAGAATAGAAAAGTAGTCTAGAAAAGCTTCAAGGTCTAAGTCTGTCTTTTGGGTTATTAAAGTGCAATGTGTGGTTTCTATGAGAAGCCTTTATCAAGATGGAAATTATAAACTAAATAAGATGTAAGTACATTGGTATTTCTTCTAATATATTGCCTGCAAATTGTTGTTACAGTCTTGGATATGTGGTAATCTGGAAAAAATCCAGTCAATCCAAAAGAAAGTGCTCTTAAAGGACTATGCCAGGCATGTAAACTTGAGGAATTCCCATGAAGGGGAAAGGAACTCAGCAAAGAGCTGGGAAGTTGGGAGTGTGAATCATCACAGCTGGAGTCGCTGCAGTTCCTCAAGCTGGATTCTTGATAAATGAAAGAAGCAGAAAGGAAGTCAAAAATAAAACCAAGTGAGAGAAGAACAAGTTCTGTTCTCTTGAAATCCCCTAAAAAGGAGGCAAGGATAGATTTCCCCAGCAGAGGCAGGATAAGATGGAGAAGACAGCCCTGCCAGCTGTCAAGGAGGTTCAGGCAGCAGGTGTGCTCCCAAAAAAAGCACTGCTGAGGTATGGCCCTCTGCACATGCAGCTACTTTATGTCTCAGGTAGGTTTTATGTGACAACCTGGAGAAAAGCTTAGTATTGGTTTCATCTTAAGGTTTTAAGGTTTGCATTGATGAGATACATTCTTAACTGGTTCTAATTTTGCTATCAAGAATGTTTTTTTTTTTTTTTTTTTTTTTTTTTTTTTTTTTGAGAGAAGGCCTCATGGAAGAATATGTCTCATGGAAGAATATGCCTCATGGTCTCATGGAAGAATACCTCATATGGAGCTAACTATATTTATTCCCATACTGCACAGGCACCCTGGAAGAAAAAATGGCAGAGTCGTCGGCCAGAAGAAACAGTGTCACAGCCAACACCCAACTTCTGGGACAGACTTCCTCTGCCTTGCCTTACACACATATCTGTATAAGGTTTAGCACAAAGCAGATAATGTCACAAATGAAACTAAATGATATTACAAGATAAAATAAGAATATTTTCACTGTTTATTTACTTCAAATTCTCTTAAGTAAGTGTTAAATTGACATTAGCATTTGAGAAGGGACTTCCCATTTAAACTAAAATAGCTGAGCACACAAAGGAAAAGGATTAATCCCACTTTGCTGCTTTACTTTTGTGATGTTTGTTGACCAATCCAGAAAGAATTTGATATAAATGTAGGGGCAAATCCTTAACAGGTAACAGGCAGTCTCTGTTCTGGTCTCATGGTATTCCTTTGTACCAACTGCAATTTATGTCTCACAGAGCTCCACTGACAGAGCCAAAAATTCACTAATCAGTTTAGTCAGACTAAGTGTACAGAGCAGTAATGAGTAGAGCATCCTGTTTTGAAAGGAATAATTACTAAACTGTCACAACAGAAAAAACATCATTTTGTCTGTGAAGTACTAGGTCATTTAGTCACATAAGGAGCAGGCATGAAACCAAAGGATGGATAACTTTTTCCTAAGTCTGACCACCTACTAAAGATGTCAAAGAAGGGGGAAAAATCCTAATGAAATAAACACATCAAACGCTTGTTTGTTGTGCAGTAGGAGGGAGCAGATGTACTTTCCTAAGAAGTGGGAACTGTCCTGCTGATTTTGGCTTCTTTTACATCCATGTGACCTTGGAATATGTCTCTTTCTGCATTTCAATCTAATGTTCATTGGTAACACAGGCCACATGATTTTCCATTAATGCATGGAGCTGATCCCGTGAGAATGCCTTCAAAAGCTAGAAACATTTTTCTGCCATACTCTGGCAAAACCAAAAAATATGAAAACAAACCAATCTGTAAGCAACTCATGAAACATTTCATTTCCTGTATGCTAATTGTGGTCCTTAGATTACAATTGTTTGATAACAATGATCTGCATAGGAAAGGGTGTGAATGAATGTGAACCATCAGGTCAGGATGCCACTGGATTTTTAAAACAGGATATTAATATATTGAGGAAAATGAATGAAGACTAGCAGGAATTTTACCATAAATTTAACTATTAATCTGTGTGGGCTCTTTGTGACATGAAATGGTTTTCCTGACCATGCATCAGCAAGGAGTGGAGCAGCATGAGGATTCTCCTCGGTAGCCATGGAGTGAAGGCCTTCTGCTGCCATGGAGGTAGTCACCATGACTGGGATTGCCTTTGGGTGTAAAGCACAGTCCTCTAAATACAAAGTCATCTGCAGTGGAGAGAAGTAGGTCAGATAAACCATATTTCAGATATCCATGCATTAAATGCTTGGGTTAGAGTAGGACAGTTGGAACAGATGACCTTGGAATTTTTTTCCAACCTTAATGAGTCGATGATTCTATGAGATAAACTTTTCTTGGGGTGTGTCTTCCTCTCTTTTGTCTGTAAGGGCAGTACTGAGTGACTGTCCTCGATGGAGACATCTTGACTGCATGTGTTGGGTGAGATGATGATCTTCTTGCCCACCTTTCTTTATATTCTACTGTGCAATGATTGATTATATTACAATAGCTGCCAAAATTGGTTGGAAGCAATATGCTGAGAGACAGAACTTGTTGTAAAAAGGTTAGAGCTGAAGGGTAGATTGAAAGGAAGGGACTCCTGCATGCATTTCAGATTTCATTTATTATTCTTTTGAAATTAATTAGGTATAAATTATATATATTAACAGTCACTGGTGTTTCCTCTGTTAGTAGCTATGAGCTAGCTTTTTGAACCAAAAGTAGTTTTGCTTTATGGAATAAAACTTCTCTTATACAACTAATTTCAGGAAATTACAGCCCACAGCCCTGTGCTTTAAGCAATGTTTCTGCTTTTTTTTTTTCTTTTCTTTTCTTCTTTTTTTTTTTTTTTTTTCTTCAGACATAATGATGATTTCTAAAACTTTGATCAGAGTTAAATATAAGGAACTTATGTCAAACTATATTTTATTGAAAATTTTGCAAAATTACAGATAAAATCTCTGGATCTTAATGAGCACCAAAAAAAAAAAAAAAAAAATTTGTGAAAGAAGAAAAGCTAACTCTTCAGCTGTATTGTGCAGGTACATTTGGAGAGAAAAAGACTTCACAACTTTATTTTCCAGAGGAAGTCTTTCATTATGAGCAGAAAATAAACAAATGGCTCAGCAGACACTGGCTTCTCTGTCTAAGGTGCCTGCTTGAGCGGTATCAGTACAGGGTGTGAGCTTTAAAAATATAAAATAAGAAAGGAAGTTTAATAATTAAAAAAAATGAGTGGGCACTTTAACATCACATTTAAGTAGTTTAATGCCTGTCTCTGGCAACCTCATATTTTTTTCTACTTTCTTCTCCCACTTCATTCCCTATTTCCTATACATTTGTCCATCTTCTCCCCTTTGCCACTGTCTCCCAAGTTTCCAGACCTTATTCTATACATCCTCCTGGCTTCGCAATAGCTGTTGTGTTCATGGCTGGCTAGTTGTCGGCACTTCCATCTGGCTAGCTATCTACGCCTCCATCTATTTACAGTTCAGAGAATACTATGCCTATACTCCCACTTCTAATAAAGGAATTTCTCATTTTTGGCTTCATTGTGCTCATTCACTTAGAGCTTTTTCGGGCCTGGAGTTGTCTCTTCTTAGGGCCTCAGGTGGTGTGCCCCCACCACCCAAAGCCTGGCTGGAACTGGCAGAGTTAGGAATGATCTAACTGCAGCTTTAATAGGCACTCAATGGGTGTTCACAGCCATGGGTGTGGGATGAAACTCCTACCTAGGAGTCCAAACCCAGTGCTTTTCCCTGAATCCATCCTGTGTGAGAGGCCAAGTAAGAGCCCTGCCTGGAGCAGGGTGGGAGCTGGACTCTGACTCAGATGTAACTGGCTCACGTACTCATTTTCCTGTTATTAGCAAAGGAGCTAATCTGAAACAGATCTCTTGGCAACTTCTTTCCTTTTCACCGGTCTACTCTATGAGGTAATGGGATGGGATGAAAGCTCGAATGGGGAGATAGCAACTTTTCACCTCCACCCAGGGCTTCTCCGTGCCAGTAACCCACACAGCTCCTTGTGCCTCTTGCACAGTTGTGCAATCAAACACATTATTCACATAAAATAGCAGTAGTGTTCTTTTCCTCTTGAATGATACAGGGCCTTCACCTAGCTATATAGTATTGGTATGTTCTGCTTCTAAACAGCCTCATGTGTGGATGACCGATGAAACAAAACAGCCTGAGGCAAACAGTCAGTGAGGACCACTTAGCAGAATGTGGCTTTCAGAGAGGTGTATAAAGTAATGCCTGTTGGATCACATAGACTTCCTGCAGAAATTATTCTCTAGAAAAATTGTTTTGGTGGTCCTATCTAGTGGACTTAAAGTGCAGTACTGACAACACAAACTGGATAATCACTGAGAGTATGGTCTTGTTCCTACCCTACTCCCAACACCAGGATCAAGAAATCATAGAATTATATAGGTTGGAAAAAACTTTCAGGATCATCAAGTCCACCCACCAGCCTGACCTACTGAGTTCCATTACTAAAGCATGTACCTTAGTGCCACATCCACACATCTCTTAAATACCTCCAGGGAGGAGGACTCTAACATTTCCTTTGGCAGCCCATTCCAATGCTTAATTAGCCCCTCTCTGGAGAAATTCTTCCTATTATCCAATCTAAAACTCTCTGGCAGTCTCTGATACCATTTCCTCATGTCCTACCACTTGTCACCTGAGAAGAGACTGCCATTCTTCTTTCAGGTAGCTGCAGAGATACAGACATACCTTGATGTCAGGTCCTGTGTCAATCCAAATACCCACTGCTCTAAACCTGGAAACATGACACCTTTGCTACCTGTGTCACAGATTGATCTTCACAGTCCTGGACCATTGAAGAATCTGGTTTCAGTCACCTTGGGTTTGTACTGGAACCTGTTACAGGAAGTATTTCATTGCATTTTTCAATGGTAGCCCCAAACTCACAGCAAAATATGACTATATAGGGAAAAAAATAATAAAAAGAAATAGAGTTTGCCTACAGAAGTATGTTTTATGCAAAGATGGACATACAAATAATTTTTCTTTTTTTTTTTTTTTTCCCAAATAATGATAATTTCTCATGGAGATATCAACAGTAAATGTCACTTAAATGGTGTTATTTTTTCTAAGGTCTTGTTCAATCAGTATTTGGTACAATAGATTCTAATGAGGATGAAAAACACAGCATTGAAATTCTTGTTGTAATAAGGAACGACAAATTATGTATGCTTAAGAGAGTTTTTATACACCTAAAATCACAGTACAAAGGAGAGACACGTAACTACTATTTGTTTTCTGTAAGAGAGACCACTCTTTGCTCTGAAGATGGTGTTAATGAACTTCAGAGCAGGATGTCATTTCCAACCCTGGAAAGCTTTCTCTTTCCATGTGAGATGTCCTAGGTTGTCTGAGAGCTCCTCACAGGCCTTGTAGGTAAGATACGGATATAATGTATGGCATACAGGCAGCATATGGAGGCCAGAGCACATTAGGGCAACCAAAATGGGATTTAAGCCTACGTTCAGGCAGTAGAAAGATTCCTCCAGTGTTTACTGATCTGTTTCAGAGATAAAGGAAAGTACTTAAGAAAAAAATGGGGATTTTCTGGAGTCAAGTGAAGCTTTTATCTATTAACAATTAATGCTTTGACGCATGAAGTTATGCCTCATTGCGCAGAGAGTATCTTTTTATATTTTTTTTGTTGTCAATGCATTGGAAGTGCTGTGACTTCCTGTCCCAGTGCATGTTCAGTGTAACACAAACAAGAACAGTTATTGAGCATGACTCCTAAGGAAACTGGTGTCTGTAGTCTGGGGGAAAAAAAGGCACTGTGCAAACTGGTAGAGCCAGCATCCTGGTCAAGGAAATGCACTGCACCAGGAGACTTGGGTTCCAGCTCTCTGCTCTGCCCCTGGTGCCATGGTGCAACTTTGTGGAGGAGCACGGAGTTGGCTGCACTCTCCCTTGCAACGTCTGTTTTCTGATTCAGCTGGTGGCCAGGCTGGCCCTTAGCACAGGTCTGAGAAGCCTGATTTTGCTCCATCCTCTGCTGTTGCCAGCAGCTGTGGTGACGTGAGTGCTTTTGGACACAGGGCTGCCCTGGCCTTGACTTTCCATCTGACGTTAACAGCCTGAGCACAATGTAGGAGATGCCGGGCTGGCACTAAGCCATGGGAGAATTCCCTCTGCTCTTGGCAGCCCACCATCAGAGAGCTGTTGTATTCTCTTGGCATGGAGAGAGGGCCTCCACGTCAGCGTATTCTCCACGGGATGAGTGGAAGTAATTTACTGAATTCCTTCTTCTCACTTGATGGATTTTAATGGAACAATGTGTCAGACATTTCAGTGAGTTAATTGCCTTCCTCATGAAGGCAAAGTATTTGCTTGTTGATAAACAGAGACATAACAGACTAGCTTTTATAAAATAATAACTTGGTTAAATTAACATTTTGGTAATTTTCTTATCATGCAGGACACTATGGAACTGCTGGGGAAATGGCCAAGTAGGTACATTAATTTTACTAAAAAACCAGCAAGTAATTGAAAGTTTTGGTTTGCACATTTTGAAGGGAAAGGATGGAAGGGTGAAGGAGAAGATTAAATCTGAATTACAGATTAAAAACAAATAAGACAAAATGTGAAGATTGTTACACTGAGAATTTTGATGAAGACTAAGCTTCCCAGGTGAAGCCAGTTATCTATCATTAGTCTAAACTCTAAACAACAAGCAAAATACAAAGTTGTTCATTCAGTTACAATAATGCTAACACTTAGAGCTAACAATACAGTGAGGTCAGATGTACACAAACTTTCTAGTATATATCTCTTTTCCCAGCTGTTCTGTTCATTCATCCTCTGTCACCTTCTGTCTGCAGCCCTTTTGAGAGGATGGTGCAGGGAGTTTTCAAGAAGTCAACAGTGTCCTGAGTCCTTTGCTGGGAAGAGTATGACACCGGTATTCTTCAATCTGGGGTCTACTCAGACTTTTTTATACACTACTACAGTATACTTACTTTATCTCCAGTGATTCCCAATTCCATATTTTGTTTATTTTTCTGTTCTCTTTTATTATTGTTAAAACTGTTTTAGCAGACACACGTTTGAACTCCTATAGTGACCAGTAATTGACCATTACCTTTTATGTTTACAGTCCTGGGGCTTTTGGTATCTGTCTGCTGCTATACTGTGCCACATTTTTATCCAAGAATCATAAGGAGTTCACTCTACAGAGAAAAACTACTCGTTATCATTACCTATTAGTTAGCAGTAGTCATTGCACAGCACAAATGCACACAGATAAACTAAAGCTAAAACAATTTAGGATAGAGCTGTCTGCCCAGTAAACAATTGCTATCACAGCTGTGACATGCTAAAATCATCTCAAGCTAAGAGAATTGTGGACAAGTCAAGGGAACCTGTATAGCTGTGTAAATGTAAAGTCCGTGGCTTCTTATTAAAATGATTTTTACTTGTGTATGGGGCTCAAATTTTGGAAAGCTTTTACTAATGTCTAGGATGAGCACATATACTTTTAAAGAGTTGTACATAGGTAGCAGGTTTCCAGTGGTGTACATATTTACAGACAATTAATTTTAAATCTCCTAATCTTGAACTGGATCCCAGCCCAGGGGTGTGATTCTGCTGCCTAAACAGATATCAAGCACCATCTGAGTATACAGACAATGTGAGCAATGCATGCAAGGTTGGCAGATGTGATACAGAACCCACATCTGGTCTAGCATGTGCAGACCAGGCACTAGATGTCTATATTTAAGCATCTGAACTGAATCTGAGTGTCTTCATACTCATGTTTATGGACACCTTCAAGGGTATCCTCCATTTCTGCTCCATCTCAAGTCATTCATAACATGAAACAGCACTGTCACTGAAGGTAGGATTAGTGCTATCAGCTTCTCAGATGACCCTGTCTTTGCTGAAGTTGAATGGTTCTTAGATTTTAACAAAATAGCTCTGTGACATCTAAAACTAAAGCTGACATGCTGTGAGGTAGGTGATAATGGAAGCTTTGCTATTCGTATTATATTAATTTGGATAAGTTGCTTTTTGAAGTATTCTATATTCTCTCTATCAGTGTGATAAAACACACATTAGTAGATTCCTATTCAGTGGTCTATGGGAAATTTTTGTGGAAATGGGTATTTCAGACAGAAGTCAATATTAAACAGGGACACAGTACAGTTCTGTCACAGGCAGAAGAACACCTGTACGTAGGCAGCCAATCATTTTGCCTGCTCCCCAGAAGAGTCTTAGGAACTGGGCAAAAATCTGAAAATGCTGCAACTGTGAGTATGGCTTCTAAAACTGAGAAACTATGTGAAAATTAGGTTCCTCAGAGATGATGCCTACAGGTAGCTATGATCTGAGGAAGGAGTAACTTATGCTAACCACTAGAAAATGAATATATCTATAGCACACTCCTTCGCTCCAGATTGTAGGCACTTCATTCTACTTTACATCACCCTGTGGGCAACTAGCTAAACCTTTTATTTTAAGAGAAACAGGACTGGCTCTTAAAAAAAAATCTTGATATCTGGGCACTCTTTAAGCAGCAGCAAGCAGCACTCTCTTTTGAAACTTTGCACTTTTTTGGGGTAGAAATACCAGCAACTGAACATGACTGTTCTCAACATCAGGGCATACTTCAAAGTACATGACAAAGCCAGAGAATCACGTTGCCCTTTGTGCAAAGGGGGGCAGCTCCAATGTGCAAGAATGACAGTACCTCCAATAAAGAATAGCCTACAGCCTGGTGTGTAGGGCATGTTTTGGAAACATATAGGCTTGACTACCGTTAGGTTACTGTTCTTCACACAAACTGTTGTATAAAGGTGGGATGAGGACAGCTGAGGAAAGCTCAACAGGTTTTATGTTTATGTTTGATCTTTTCGCACTTTACACTGGTGGTACATATTGTCAACTTCCAGATGTGAGCTAAGAACTGAGAGTTTGAGGAAATGGATCTGCAGTACTCCAAAGAACATATTTTAAAGGAACTTAGAGAAAGAACTAATTACAGAAACACTAAATGAGTCAAAATAAGTACCACAAATACTTCCTGAAAGAAACCTATAAGCCTTGAAATTGTGTAAACATACAGTGAGAAAAGAGTTTTAATAAGGTTGTTCCTATATGGTTTAAGTATTAAGAGACTCTTATGAAAGCTTAATCTTGACCAAGCTTCAGCTCTCAAGCCATAAGAATGTGAGTATCTCATTATAACTGCAGATTGGAATTTTTATGGTCTAATCACTGACAGAAAATATCATTATTACAAATGTGAAAAGTGAATGTACTAATCATCTGTTTCTTGACAAACTAAATTTAAGCTTTAACCTAAGATCTATTCTCTCTTTTTTTTTTTTTTTTTTTTTTTTTTTTTTTTTTTTTTTAGTTTATTTCATCTTATTTTGTGGTTAGTTCTAGAAGTGCAAGCAGAAATGTGTCCATTTACGACATACAGCCAGTTTGTCTCTTAGCATATTTTTTTTTCTTTTTTTTCATTTTTGGGAGAAGGTGGTGGGTGGTGGGGCTACAGCCCAATCAGCCTAATTTTGGCAGTTTGTCTAAAATTTGGCAGTCTTTAATAAAGGACCTAAGTCTATTAGCATTTTCTTATTCTCTCTACCATATACATTTTTATGCCTTTTTTTTTTTTTTTTGACTCTTAAATATGACTCTCAAATAGAATTTGGGTGCCTGAGATACTGATTATTGTCACAATACGCTTAGTACTTGTACCTACTAGTGTGAAAACAATACAAAAGTAAATATTCCTTTAGTCCAATTAGATATCTAAAATAGTGTGCCTTAACTTGGGGAAGCATTGTAAATCTGCTGACTCCGAGGCCAAACTGAATTCCTACATAGAACCAGTTATCCCATGACATGTAATTATAACTGAAAGTCCTCTGAGCTAATCTAAGCAATAAATTTGCATTCTGAGCCCAATCTGCAGGCTCAGGATTCTGAAATGGTGGATCTGCAGGTGGATTTGTTTTCAAATATACATTTACAAAAGTGTCAGTAGAAACAACATTTTTTTGAGTTCTCAGGAGCCCTCTGGAAAGTGTCTATATGTAAATATAACCCTGTTGCTTGAAAAGGTGTCAGGAAATTACATTTAATTTATTGTCTTAAGAGACCACCAAAAAAAAAAAAAAAGTTTAATTTTCCTGGTAAATATTACTCATGCTTGAAAAATGCTGTTTTGAGTTTAGCTGGTTGATCACTTCAGGAATAACTGCTTGACTGTCATTTGGTAGGGAGAAGGGCATGAACGAAGAGGAGATTCATGTGACTACTTGATTTCAGAAAAAAAGGAAAAAAAGTTTTAAGGTTTTAATATATCAGTTCAATTTCATGAAATAGGCCAGAGAAGATTCTATAAAGTTTTCAAAACTGGTAAATTGTGGCACAACAAAATCACTCATAAATAATGTTGTGTCAAGAACAGGTAAAGTGATTTATCCCTGCTTCTGTTCAAAATTTTTCATGTCATATGTCTTCTAGTGGTGGGATAAATTTAAATGAATAATTAGCATCTAATATTTGGCAATCTGCAGAGCTACTTATGCTTGGCTAATACATGTTACTGCTTCTACTTAGCACTCTAATGTTGTCCTACAAATGCATTGAAAGGAAATGATAAAGATAAAAATGTTTTGTTTTCTCAGCCTACACACTTTCTGTATTTTTGCCATAGACCTGGTGTCTCACAAATTTTAGTATCCTCTGAATAGTTACACTGTCTTCATTGTCTATCCCTGCCTTTCATTTGAACCTGTCCATCAGATGTGGTTTTATTTCTATTGTCATTACCAAGACAATATCAGATTATAGATGAAAAATGTAGAAGATGAATCTCAAAGAACAGAATGCATTTTAAATGCACAGAAATTAATGCCTGGAGAGATGGGACCAGAGTTGACCAAACAGTCTGTAGTCAAGAACCAGTCTTGATTTTCTACTTAATATTAAGTTCTCTCAAAATAGAACCTGTGAATAACTTTCTATCACTTTTAGTTACCTAGATAAATAGCTCCATTACGTCTCACTCAGTAATGACCCAGCACAGAACACTTCAGACCATCTCTCAATGATATTTAACTTCCTTATATATATAATCATAGCAATATAGCTGGAAGGAACAGTTGGAGGTCATTTAGTCCAACCTCCCACTTGAGGAAAGGCTACCGCCAGCACTAGACTAGGTAAATCATATATCTAACCTGTTCTGTTCTCTCAACTCCTGTTTCTCGTAGAGCTAATGGCCTGTCTCTGGGGTAGAGTAAAAAGGAGCTGAAGACCAGAGATGCTGACTGTGACCAATAGGTAAATTTCTCTGCCAGGATGGAATATAATAGGAAATACTGTCTTATGTGGGGATCAGGTAATGGTACTGTGAGGGATCTTGCAGTAATGAGGATCTGCCCAAAATCTTATGAACTCCTAGCATCAGAATAAAGGTGTATATCGTTTGATTTGTCTTTTGATACACAAATGCATAGGGATACCTTCCTGTTCATCAAATTCACAGCAACCTTGTTGCCAACCAGCAAAATTACAAGTCCTATTTGCTAGAGGGGAGGTTGAAAAACAAATAGTGTGTAACAATATAATAGTCTTAAGATGTTGAGGTGCTATGGTGATAAACATGGAGAATGAGAATGCAGAATGAAATAGGAATGTGTTAATAACATAGTAATTCAATGATAGGCTCATGGGAGAAACATTCTCAAAATTCCGTTAATAAAAATTAACTTATGTCATGATTTAAGAAGTTTTTGTTGTTATTAATTTTCTTCTGCACCTTAAATTTTATCTGTACATGCTACTTGCTTACCTTCAAGAAAAAACAATAAGAACAAAACAACATCAACAAAAATCTGGCTTAGAAACTAAATTTTGCATTACATCTCATAGTAAGTGTTTCAACTTGTCTTACACCTCTGAAAAAATGTTATATCATTTACTTATATGGTAAAAATCAACGAATGGTCTTATTTAATATAAGAGGTAATCCATTAGTTTTATACTTGGGTGAATAGTAAATCCAGCTAACCAAAGAATGTCAGCCCTACACATGGTTCTGTAAGAGCTCTAGGAATGAAAGGTGGTGGAATGACACCATTTTTCTTGATTGCAGTTGGCATCACCAGTATTTTCAAGGCAATATTGTGCTAAAAACCTTCCTGTTAACAGATGAGTTAAATACTTCACAGTTGCTTGAGTATTAAATCATGCAGCAGATGCTTGGTTGATCCATCTGTGTTCTTTTGCCCACTTCCTCAAACAGGCCCAACAATACGATAAGCAATAGTTAAGCTGGGCTATATTTTGAAATCAGATTATCACATTAACATATAATTGCTCTGAGAAATGTGTTGCTAAATCCAGTAATTTGAGGAAATTCTATATTTTTAATATTGGTCTCAGAAGGAAAATTTGTAGGAAAAAAGCAGAATACTGTCTTTGAAGATTTCAGATGCATCTTAAACTAATAAGAATGTAAAACCACATTCTTTTTTAATACAGTTTGAAGAACTATGGTTCTCTAAAATGAACCTTGGAGCTAAACTATAATAAGGTTTGTGTTTTCTTACTAAGCTGAAAAGTGTTTTGTTCTTGTTCTTGTTCTTGTTCTTGTTCTTGTTCTTTTGTTCTTGTTCTTGTTCTACTACTACTATTACTACTACTACTACTACTTCTACTACTACTACTACCACCACTATTTTTTTTTAATGTTGTGTCATAGCAATCTCAAAATTTAATGATTTTGTGCATTCCTGATCTCTCTCTCTCTCCTTTTTTTTTTTTTTTTTTTTTCTGAAGAAAAACTGGGAAACATTTTAATCCTTGAATATTCAATACACCTTTTTACAATTTTTTTTGCATCATACTGAGAGCATTAATTTTTTTCTACAGTTCGGTATCATTGTGTTTACACTGTGAAGAGAAGACCTTTATATATTTGTTCTTTCAGTCCAGCTGTCCACTAAAATGACAACATTTCACTTGCTTAGAACAGCTGATTTGAAGTAAAAAAAAAAAAAACAAGCAGTAACTGAAAAATTCAAAGATTTTTTAAAGTTAAATTTCTGTCTTGAGGGTGGAAGGGTCAGGGGAAATAGATATTAGAAAGGTTGTGAAGTTATAGTTGTAAAGGTCATAGGGCTATTTTATCATTTTTTTTTAGTCATCTGCCCAGTGTGACTTCATTAATATCCATCTACATATCTGAGCATCTAACTGTCTTTAAATTTTGGCCAATGATGACTTGGTCAAAAGTTATTAATTACCACACTGAGACAACTCTCAAAACTAATTGTGAGCAAGTAACACATCATTCTTCAGTCTCCAACACATCAATAGAAAAATCAAGTCTTTAACAATATATGCCAACTTCTACTTTCTCTCAGATAAATACATATGAAGATACTATATTATTTTTTTCTCAGTAAAAATATTAAATATGGCATTAAGGTTATACAAGATGGTAAATAAATTCATTTTAGAGGCTGTGATGAAGAGGGAAACTGATTAAAATGATGGTTTAGATAAACTGAGTCAGTCTTCCCTTGTGACAGAAAACAGCTTTTTAAAATTACATACAATTATTAAATGTGACCTGATGTCTCATGCTTCTGTGTACAGGAAAAAAAAAAAAAAAAAAGATTTTTTTTTTTTTTTTTTTAAAAAGGCACTGAATAGCATGTAGGAAAAAGTTGTATTGGCTTTGGTGCAATTCTCACTTACTCTGCAGTTAAAGCTCTGATGGAGCCTACTACATGACTAGATTTCAAATTGTATTTCAGGATGGATATCTGTTTTTAGGGGAGGCAGGAGCTGTCTGATTCTGCAGCAAAACAATTTGTGATAGAGGAGGATAGTTTAACTAATTGCAATTAATGCCTCTCATTCTAATTGTAATTGTTGTTACTGCAGTACTCATAGGAGGAATGTGTGTCTCCCTCCTTTGCTTCTTGTTCTTTACTTGATGGAAAATGACAATGCAACATACCAGTAAAATATGCTGAGATACATTGATACATTTCAATATGTTGAAAAATACATGAGACTTCAAGACTACTTCCAGATCCTATTAATATGTTACAGTTTCACTGCATAGTAGTAGTGACCTGAACATTAAATATGAATAAAGAGTTGCTCTTTAAAAAAAAAAAAAAAGGAAAAGGTGTGCAATTTGCTGAACATCTTTGTAACTCTTTCTGGAGAAAAAACTGTGTCTGAAGAGCTTCACTATGAAGTATGACCTGAACATCATTGTAACAACCCCACAAACCTCTCTCAATGCAAAACACTTTGAGTAACTAGAGCAAGTACTTTCCCACAGCTGACGTGCATCTAATAACCATACTTTTTTTTTTTTTTAACATTCTGTGTATGATGTTTTTATATTTTTAAGGCTGAATACGTACACACAAAATGCCTGTGCTGTTTTCCTTAAAAGAACCCTTAAAGGGTGATATGCTCTGCAAGCTTCCTGAAAGATCTGAATATTGACTTTCAATTCAGAAAATTATTCTGAGCATCAACTTGCCAAATCCTACTGTAGTGAACATTTTAAGATAACTTTTAATGGCATGAAGTGACCCTGTGCTGTAGGGAAGTTAGATTATATGTGCCTGAAGAAAATAAATGATTTAGTAAGAATCTTGAAATCTTGTCTTACATATGTTTTCTTAAAAAACTTTATTTGTAGACAAAAATAAATAAAAATCCATCTGTGGGAGAAAAATTAAACAAAATCAAGACAAAAATGAAACAGCTATTTTTAGTTTGAGACATTTGTTTTTCCAAAAGGGAAAATCTGGGATGAGTCATTCCAGCAGCTGGTGCTTAAGCTGGGTTGGTCGTACGCATATGACCTTTTTAACATGGCCCCAACCACTAAAAGGTTCCTGAATAAACTAAAACCAGAAGTCCATAAAATATATGAAGGCCTATGACTACTAAATACCATCTATTGAAGTCACCTCCACTCATATTGTTTATCTGTGCCCATGGTTATAACTAGTGCTTCTTGCATCAGTCTTGTTAACTAAGCATTGCATCAAGATGAATTAAGGATAGCTTAGTAACAACAGCTTCAGCTTGTGCTTATACCTAGCAACATTTGTTATGCTGTAGACTGTATATGTCATTGCTCCCAGCAACTATGGCAGTGCTCATCTTTTAGGGTCAAATAGATTTTTCTTATCTTCAATGTGCAGCAATACACTTTGTCAATATACTGCGAAGCCATCTTTCCTTCCCAAGTTTGGAACCACAGTCATCCTCCTAATCATCTCAGGGAGATGAAAATAAGATGAAAAATTCCTGAAAAACTGTTTCCAGACTGCTCCATAGAAGATATGACAGGCAGGCTGACTGCAAAGAACTTACCACACATGAGTGGCTAAGGAGTCAAATCCCAAATGGTGAGTCAAATTCTGTCTTTTCAATGAAACAATTGCAAAAAAAAAAAAAAAAAAAAAAGTACAGTCTCTGGATGCTAAAGGGGATTTCCATGCTAAGAGGGATTTCCACCCTTCTTCAAAAGTTTTGCAGGCACTTTTTGCTTTTGAGCTACACTCAATGGCTGGAAGGGAAAGACTGGGGACATTATGATTCCTATCACAATTCCCAAGGTTAAATGTGGGACAGCAGCAGACAGCCCTGAGTACTCCCACATATATTGTATGTGTGGCTGAGAGGGCAATACTGACTTCTAATCACATAAAGTCATTGAATATGCTGAGTTGGAAGGGACCCACAAGGACCATTGAGTCCAACTGCCAAAGATTAGTTACATGTAATTGAGAACTCAAGAAACTGAGCAGTTGGTAATGTTTATTTAAAATGTGGAAATTGTTGCAAATGATGATATATCACAGCCAGACACTGATGTGTGATGTCTCAGTGACCCTACTCCACAGGAAAAAACATGAAATCATCTGGGAAATCATTTTAATTCTATTCACAAAAGGAGTTCCCATTTACAAGACTGCAGTGGGTCATCCAGGCTACACATCAGACAGTTTTAAAGGGAAAACATAATAACCAAGTATTCACAATTTGCAATTATTTTCCCCATTCAGTTCCATAATTTCATTATTTTTATTGTGATGTACCTATTAGAAAAAGTCAAAAAGAACTTAGTTCATTATAGTTATGCAAGGGAGTGAGGTATTAAACACTGAATGCATTGAATACATGAAATATAATTTCATAAGTATTTTTCTCCATTAGTCCATGCACTGTCAATGCTCTCTTTCCTCTATGTGGAATTGTGTTTAAGTTGAAAAGTGTGAGTGAATATGGACCTTTTAGTGACACTAGAGACTTACAGACCTCACCCTCTCCCTTCCTCCTCACCCCCACTTTTTTTTTTTTTTTTTTTAAGTAAACATAGTTTACTTTAATTCTGGTTATTGCCATCAATTTCTGCATGGTTTCAGTTTCAGCTGACCCAACTTTTCACAAGACCTTAATTTCTCTCTCCTAACAAGCTCACTTACAGCTATCTAGATGTATAAGAGCGGAAATTCTAATGCTGAAATAAGAATTGCTGAAATTATTTTTTGCATAAATTTCTGATGCAACTCATACATTTTTTTGATACAGAATTTAAGAAAGAACATTCTACTTTGCTATGGGGATAGTGTGCATGTGCTCAGATGCAGAAACTCACACAGCAGGTGGCAAATTACTAAGCCTCTAACTTATGCATCACTCAGGTATTAGTGAGTGATATGTCAGAGTGCAAAACTCTAATTGTTAGATTTGGCAGCAACAAAATCATTGGTTCTGAGTTGGCCAGAAAAATATTATGCCTAGGCATCTTGTTCTTTGGCACTATTCTAAACAGTTTTCATTCTCCCACCAAATTTTCTCATTTCCTATCAAAGCAAGCACTAGTCTAGTCAGGCAACCTTATCTTATTTATTCTAATACTATGTTTCTGCATTCCTACAGCCTTTGTTATCTTAAATAACACCTCCCAGATCTGTGTTAAGCTATTTGAGTACCAAGAAGAGGGTGTTAGGAATGTGTGTTGGTGCTTGTCATTGGTCCTAGTTTATCCACATTATTTGCTAAGATTTCTTGCAACACTGGAAAACTGGCACGCATTTAATTTTACATAAGCTTACATTCTTTTTGTATATATAATTCGGAAATGCAATTAACACTTTTTATGAGCTACAGGTCATCTGTATAGGTAAAGTGGAGAATTATCTATATCAATATATAGGTAATCTTGCTAGCCTTCTGCAAAGGAATCCTGACGGTTCTTCATAACAGCTTTGTACTGTCCAATGTCATTCACCAAAAGACAACCAGACTCCAGGATATATATGAAGTCAGGGATGTTATAACAGACTAGTGTGATCTGTTCAACAATTATTAATAATCATTTTCAAACTGGATTCATCCTTAGTATGCTCTCAATCTTTGTGTTGATTATTTGTGCTAATGTAAGTTAAAGAAGAATGGGTCTACAATACTGCATAATTTTTAAAATGAGCCATAGTAATTAATGATCAGCTATAGGTCTAACACAGCCTAGGAAATTAGAGCCTTTTTTATTGACATGCAGGACATGCAGTGGTGTGTGTTGGTCCTAACCAGCAGCTAAGCACCCATACAGCCTCTAAATCACTGCCCACCCTGACCCTGGAGTGTGTGTGTGGGGGGGAAATAGGAAGAGCAAAAGTAAGAAAATTTCTAAGATAAAAACAGTTTAATAAGTGAAAGAAAAATAAACAAACAAACAATAACAACACCAACAAAACCAACAAAACCAACCAACCAACCAAAAACCCAACAACAAAAACCAACAACCAAGAACAAGTGGTGCAGACAACTACTCACCACTTCCCACAAACAGACCAATGCCCAGCCAGTCTCTGAGTAATGTCTGCGTTTGAAGACTGTCCATCATCTCCTTTTTTAAAATAGCTGACCATAGTGGCATATGATGTGGAATATCCCTTTGGCCAGCTGGGGTCAGATGTCCTGGTTGTGGCCCCTCCTAATTCTTGCTTGCTCACAAACTTATTTCCAGGGGGGTCAAAGCGACAAACAGAGGAAGCTTTAACGCTGTGCAAGCACTGCTCAGCAAAAGCCAAACTGTGTTAATAACACCGTTTTGGTCACAGATCAAAACCACAACACCTTACAGGGACACAGATCAAAACCACAACACCAGATAGGGCTGCTTTGAAGAAAATTATCTCCATCCCAGACAGACCTAGCAGACAAGTAGTGTTTAGTGCATAATCTTTCACGATAAGCTTTACATTCAGATAATGAAGCAACTGTAGAATTTAATGTTATAAAATTAAGCTTATTTCTTGGAGGCCATGAAAACTGTTTACTATTTGCTAATTATTTAGACTGACACCTGCTTAGAGTGACTTCTCTTGGGTTCCTCTCTTGTGGGGGGTGACTATGCGTGACCTGCGGAGTAGGAGAGAAATAGCAGGAGTTGGCTTGTGCCCAAGTCTCTGCATGTGGTGAGGTTAGGAGAGAGCTGTGTTGTGCACTTGATTCCAGGAACTAAAACGCATTTATGGGTTTTGTGGTACAGATATTGTTCAAAAAAACACTTCCTTTCTGGTGACATTGGCAGTGAACCAATATCCTGTGGTGAACTCAGGTCCAGAGCTGGAGGACAGTCCCAGCCACAGCTGAACAACGGGATGCATTCATACACCAGTCATGTAGCGACCCAAATAATTTCAGTGACCTAAAGTCAGGTGTTAACACTAGTTGAAACAAAGAGTAATTCTGCATTTGTAAACAAAGAAAGGAATAGGAGATTCACAAACTAGAAGAACCAATATAATGTGCTTTGATCTTATTTAATACTTTCTCCATAGCTTGAGATAGCCTCACCTTTCATTAACAACTCTGCAGATCTGTATTCAGTTGCACTGACTTTCACGTCAAGAAAGGTGAGCTGTTTCTGCAGTAACTGTGATGTAACTGTTATGAATGTGAAGGTGTACAATGTACCCTTTTAACAGAGAGGAATTATGTTTTACTGCAAGTGTTGAGGAACTCTGCCTCATCCTTTTGTATAATTTCTGCACAGCAGCTGACAGAGAATCATTCTTTGTGTTCATGAAGGCACGGCATGGCTTCCTGAATTGCTTCTTATGTGCATAATCAGAATGCAAATCACAGCTCGTGTTCGTTATAGGTGCTATAAAATAGCAGTAAGTGTTGAAATTTATAACTGACTGAATTTGCTATAAATGATGTGTGCTTTATCACCTGTTAATGCACAGTTGCTGCAGTAAACTTTGCCGTCTTGTTATTTTATAACTTTTTACCATACATATTAGAACAGCATGCATGCAATGGCATAGTTAAGAATGAGTTGCAGTTTCCATTACAGACCTCTGTTTCCAGTCGTAAAGACCCACTTGCTGCAGTAACATAGTGATTTTTTTTTTTCAATCTGCATTTTTTTCCTTAGAAGCAGCCAGATTGGCTAATTTTAAATAATTTATATAGGAATACAAGCGAGTGGGGCATTTGCTGGGTTTGGGAGTCATTTTCCATCTTGTATATAAAAATGCAAGTGGCTTTAATTTAAACAAGCAAAACAGTTGTTTACAGGAGCTGTTCCAGTTTAGTTAAGCAAATTCTTTTCCACTCTGTTTTCCCAGAGAGTAACAGAGGGCCTACATCATGATGATAATGACCCTGTGTAGACCTGTAATTTAAAGGAGCCAGTCCAATTGGTCAGTGGGGCTTCTGCCTTACTGAAAAGTGCAGGACTAGTTGTATTATGAATTGAAGTCCATGCAGATGGAAGTTAGACAGGTTTTTATGGATGCTTGATAAGAAAGAAATCCAGATAATCTTTTTTAATAATGCACCATTCAGGTTTTGTTTTGCCTCTGGAGACTTCATTGAACTATAGAAAGAGAATAATGGAGATACTGCTCCTTGCTCTTGATCTCTAAAATGGAAGATATAGGTACATGTATTAAGCAGGCAAAATACATGATATCAGTTAGTGACTAAGCATTAGAAGAAGGATGAATGTAGACTTAGTTGCTGGGCAATACTGGGTTTCAGGCTGATCTCTGTATGTTTGTATGTATGTATTTATTTATTCATTTTCCTACCTCAGGCTAATGTACTTCTGAGGAAACTATTTAAGTCATAATTTCTTAATCAGTAAAATTGAACATGGTTACTGTAATTCTGGAACACAACGGAGATGTGCATCAGTGTCCCATTAAAATTAAAATTAAAATCATTAAAATTATGTTGGAAAAAGATGAGAAAAGGGAGATGATGTAGGTTCATAAGTAGGCTACCTCATTATGCTCTAATACATGTTCAAATGAAAGGTTTTGGAAGAATTTTGGCTTTTGCAAATGTCTCTTTAGAAGTCCATGAAAAACCCTGACAATTCCTGACTGTATTGTGAAGTAGTATGGGATTTATTCTGGAAAACTGGAACTGTTCTGTGAGGTTATTTGGAAATTTGTTGAAGTTGCAGGTTCACCATAGACAACACCAAGCTGAAATACCAATGTTCCACTAATATGGGAACTGAGGGGCAAAAGGGAAAAGAAGTTACTTAATGTTCTTATCCCTGAAATTATCTACAAACAGACTGGGTAGAAGGGTATGTACTCAGTTAAAACATCTTCCAAAATGTTGGTGACAAGAAAGACAAATCAGGGTCTAGCACGTGTCAAAATACTCCTTTGGGCAGCTCTGTTCACATATTTTAAGAAATGGTAGAAGTTACTAATCTATACAAATATTTGCTATTGGTGAATAGCTCAGGCAAAAATGAGGCAGAAAACACATTCCCTCTGCCTGTTGCAGAGCTGCTGTGTCACAGTAGGGACTTCCACTCTCTCTCTGAAATGCAGGGAAAGCAACACGGAGAGATGGTGTTGCTTGATTCCTCAAAGGCAGTGGGGTGTATAGATGCATGAGAAGTGTGAAATAAACCATCAAAGTCATTGCCTAAAGAGCCAAAGAGAGAGACACGGAGGTGGCACACCCTTTGCAGACCTTCCCAACCCTTGCCTAAGGTCCACATGCCAAGCTGCTAGGTGGCCCTTCACCTGTGTTCTCTCCCTGCTCTCACTCTGAGGCCATGTTAAGGAGGCCATGCTTTGTTTATCAAGGAAATGCCCTGCATCGTGTAAAAGTCAGCTTCTCTTGGACTTCTGCTGAGTGCACAGGACTACTTTCCTGTGAGCTGCCAACAGGCTCAGAGGCAGAGTTAAGCTGAACTGAGGGCAGCTAAAAAAAAAAAAAAAAGGGAGGAAGTTTCCATGTGTACAGGCTTTTTATTGTATTTCAACTTTGCTCTAAATACTTTTCCCTTTCGAAAGGAAGAATTAAGCAATGCTTTACGCTGAGAGAGATGTCTTCAAAACAAGTGTCTGCTGACAAAGGAAAGTCTGTGAGCATCCATCTCTCAGGGTGACACACAGGAGGGAGTGTGGGAGGTATCATAGGGGTCACAGCTCTCATCCAGACTTAACCCCTTCACCCAGCCCTTGATACCAAGCATTAGAGGGTGCAGGTCATGGGAATCCTGAGAAAACCCTGCTGGGTTTCCACTAGGTGGGGCAGTGCAGGGTGGGCAGTGCCAGTGGGAGCTGAGTGAGCGGCCACGAAGCCCTCTTTGTGTCACCATTCCTAAACCCCGAGTCCTAAGCACATACAGAAACCACACGTGGGGGCCACTGAGCACTCTGGGTGTTTTCTGTTAGATGTCTGTCCCTGTAAGGAGAGAAGGAAGAGCCAGTCTATTTAGCACTGTGAATTCTGTGCTCATCTAACTGCACAGCTAATCCTCTTTTAATGGCACCTTTGGTAATCAAAGGTGGCACAGGAGCCATGAGATTAGCACAATTTCTTGCCCTTTCCAGTTGTTTCACATTTAACATGATTAGGAGCAGTGATAGTCTTCACAGTACTTGTGAGATCCATGTGGAACTTATTTTGCCGATACATACCTCAACTGTGATCTGGCAATGGTAACAATAATGTTATGGATGTAGTAGCAGTGCTATATCTGTGAAGGTCTAAGGATATAAAAAGCGCAAGGTCTGGGGAGAGTGGTTATGGCTTCTATTAGACCTACTTGATGCAGTTAAAAATACAGATAAGCTTTCAGAAATGCAAGCCTCAATACTGAATACAGACATTTGTTTTCTTAATCTGTGAGGAAGTCTTATAAAAATAAAAATGGAGGGCTCACTGTGTAACCTTTCACCTTTCTGTCAGAGGCTAATGGTTTTTAAGGACGTTATAGTTTGGTTCAGACAGACAACAAGCTAGAGAAAAAAAAATTTGAAGATAAACTCATTTTATGCTGTGCATTAAGGCTGTGGTGTGGACAGGGACAGCCCAGCACACAGCTCTGTACTGTGCAGTCCAATGGATTCTCATTTCAAGGCATTTCCACAGCTGGTATTTCTGCAGCTAAATTGTCATCAGTTCTGTCATCTGTTGTCATGGCTCTTCCTCAGCACTCAGGTGTGGAAATCATGGAAGAGATAATCCCATGCTTAAATCCTCTTTCTAAAAAAAAGAAAAAAAAAAAAAAACAAACAAAAAAAACACAAACAAACAAAAAACAAACAAACAAACAAACAAAAAAAAAACACAAAGAAATTGAAACACTAGTAATGTGGGTACTTAGTGCATAAGAGATATATGGTCCTGTCATGTGCCTTATATCACTTGTTTGCAAAGAAATAGTTCTGCTGTAGAAAAGCATCCCTGAGAAATACTGTACAAATCCTTCAGATACAAATGATCTCTTTTAAATGCACAAATGAGTTAAACTCACTGAGTTTCCTTTAGCTTCTCTACCCAAGACAAATTACTGAAATGATTAAACACAGCTGAGGAGCCTTTTTTTTTTTTTTGTACACGGTGCCACTAAGCTATGTATTACAGACAAACCAGCATGGTCTGGAGGGAAAGGAGGATTTAAACTGGGGAAAGGGATGAGAAAATATCAAGGGAATATTATCACAGTGACACAGGAAGAAAAGTGAATAAATTAAAAATAACAAGGGGATCACGAGTTGCAGAGAGGAACTGCTACATAATGCCTGCCTTTTTAAAACATTCACATTTTAGCTCTAGTTGAATTTAATCCTGAAGTTTCAGTCTGACAGGACTTGGCTTTCCAAGAACATTTGGAAAGTAAAGCTTGAGGAACATGGCACTCAATCTGGGATCAAATGAATCCTTTAATCAGGGTGGGCAACACTATCTACAGTTATGAGTGGTCTAGACCCCTGGCAACAATCCAGCACTTGGTTTTCTTTTTCTGTGATTTTTTTTTTTCTTTCTTCTGTTATTTCTCCTTCCTGGACATCAGTTTAATTTTTGTTTGGTTTGGCTTTTTAAAATATATTATATATATATGAATTTGTATATATATTTATATTTTTCTTGTATTCTAGCTTAAAATGTACTCTGCTAGAAAATATCATCCATGAATTTTGCCAAAGCAGAAGGGATTCTCCCTACTCAGTGACAAGAGATCCTGCTCTATTCTGTCATTTCTAGCATGCCAGGTCTGAAGTGATATAGCAGCTGTAGAAGAGAGTTGAAGAAATAAGCAAACTTTCTTACTGAAAACATAGACAAGGCATAATATTTTTTTTAGCTTTACTGATAAATATGAGCTAAAATTCTAGATTCAAACACCCTTCAATTTTGAGAAAATTCAGACCCAAACTAAAATTGACAGATCTACTTTAAGATTTTCTTTTGCAGAAACAGATATTTTAGGCCCAAACAGAAAAGCTACAAAGATTGCAGCTTCAGATTTAGGCAGCAGTTGAGCTGGAAGCTTTCAGGGTTTCCATTTAAGACTTTCCTGAGTGCATTCTCCCTACATGTTACTTTAGGTGCCTGAGATTTTTTCTTTGTTTTGAGTTTATGGCCATCAGATATATCTGAAAAACTTATGCACTCTCTCATGAGCCAAAATAATTGCTCAAAAATTGCTAGTAAATGTAGATTCTTATCTTTTATATAGGTCAGTTACTAAAAGGGAAAACACAACATTTGGCAAGTCAGTGGTAGAAGGAAACATGTTGTTTATCCAGTTTGGAATGTTTTTCACATTTGGTAACAGTATTTAGGTAAATTTCTCAATTATTTATGGGAGGTATGCTATAAACAGACAGTACAAAAAACAAACAAACAAACAAACAAAAATATTTACAAGACTGAATATCTAGAAAAGTACGTCCTGAATGTGAAGTCCATTAAGATGTGGTAAAATGTCCCAAGAGTAGCAATGGTCAGCTGTTCTATTCTTCAGTCAAACAAAAGTAGTCTGGACAAAAGCATTGCAAAATACACTTTAGGGAACAATTTTGTAGTCACCAGGAAAATAGAGTAGGGGAACTAATAGGTCTTTTTCACCTCTATGTTCCATCACAGTTTTTTTTTTAATTATTATTATATTTTTTATTTTTATTTTTTTGAAGCAAAACTGTGTATTTAACCTCTGGCTTGTGAGTCTGAGAAAACTGTTGTTAAATCTATATAGCCATTAAAATGTTTACAACATCATAAAGAAATCTATATTTCAATGTAAAGGAACCCCAAAAAGACAGCTAGAAAAATGCATCCGTATCTAACGTTAAAGTCCTGGTCCTCTATGATTTATTTAGTAATTTCCTGAAGCTTCTGGCATTTTCTTGGGGAATCACTTCCAGCAGCCATTTGGAAAGCTTTAATAAGTAATAGCAAACTCTTACTGCAACCAACCAAAAACAACATCTTAATACCCTGCTGTCTTTTTAATTGGCACCTTTAGAGCTGTGAACTGAACATAAGCAAATAGTTTAAATATCTCTCATGTTTACATCTTCTTCAGGGCACCTAGGGTAACAAGCTGACTAGTGGCTGTGCTAATGAGGTGATTTGTTAGCATGGGAATGATTGCCTTGATTGCTGCAAGTGTGAGAGTGACCGACCCTTAATTGCATACACTCTGGTGTGACTGAGATTTTGAGTTGGCTACCAGTGTGGTGAATGAGTTGTCTGCCTCCCTATCAGTCACCCTTTTTCAATGAAGCTCCTCCACTAGGCCGTGTTTGTAATTCCCGCTTTAAATTGGCTGTGTGGAGAGCCTCGTATAGTTGTATGACGTGGCAACAGCTGAGCCACATGGTATAAGCAGATCGTGCCAGCAAAGCTCCAGCAAACCTGATCTTTTTGCTTATTCTTGATACTTTTCTTCAAAGGAATTCTGTCCCCAGAGAAGTGTATTGATCAGCTCTTCTCTAAAATGCTAAATATGTAGGAGCTCAGGATAATTAGAATATTTTCAGAGAAAGATGTTCCTCTTCCTGGATTCATTGTCTCAATTAAAAAAAAAAAAAAAAAAACTTCCCTGTAGATGTTTATATGATGGTATCTACATGTGGGCTGGGTGTCTAAGATCTGTGCAGTGGGAAAACTTGAGGCTGAATTGCATTGCCTACGTGTGGGCACATAGTGATGTCTGAGGAGCTCTGGAGATCGCATTGCTCTGATCTGGCATGTCCAGCTGCCCTGTGCAGGTGGCTCATGTACCCCCACACACGTGATCTCTAGTGGTACCACCTACCTTCACACTGGCCTGGAAATGATGTGTGGAAGCTGTCTGAGGCTTCCTTGGATGTACTGATTATATCTCTGCATTCCGTAATGGTACACAGGGCTCTGTCGGGCAAACATTGTATACAGATACCCAATCCTGGTGTCTGCAGTTTGCATCAAGTCTCCACATTACTGTTTCTCAATTGAATGAGTTCACATTGAATGAGTTCACATTGAATGAGTTCAGGTTAAGGAAAAGAAGTACCTTCCTGGATGCAAACCACACAGACAGAACTCAGCTGGGCTTTCTCTTCCTGGTGGTGCCTCCTTGGGGACCAAAACTCAGCAGTTCAGGCCAGGCTTTCTGTGCTACCCCCAGCCCTCAGTAAGTCTTACAGGTGTGAGTGGCAGGTTCATTACCTTACAGTGATAGGGCCCTGTAGGGTTTCTCTTAATGATGCATAAGGGGGAGCAGGAGCAGGAGCCACAGCATACATATTCATAGAGGCTCGGACTCTGCAAGGCAACTGGGGGTAAGAACAGCCAAATGGATCTTTCTGAGCTAAGTCAGCAACAGTTATGCAGTAACACAGTGATTTTATTTATTTTTTTTTTTTGTTTTGAATGATAAGACCAAGGAAAGGATGAGTTAGCTGATAGCTCAGAGATATCACATAACTAAGACAGTGGTTTCCAACTTTCCTGAATGTTAAATGGAGGGAAAACAGCTGAACTTGCCTCTGCTATGCCTTGCTCTGACATGCTGAAATGGCATATCTGTCTTGCTTACTAGTGAAGCTCATTAAAGTTGTTCTTGCAAAAGGCTTTACCCTGTGTAATTTAAACAAGTGGGGCAGTAAGTAAGGCTAAAGCTTGTTCTCTTTTTAGGTTCAATTTTTAACAGAATTCAGCTTCTGTTTCTTTTAAGTATGTGACATCCCAACAGCTGCCATTGAGGCTTCAGCTCTGTATCCTGCACCCTACCTTTACTTTCTGTTTAGGTTTTTGACCCAGCTCAAGATTCAACTCTTGCTTTTTTTGTCAAATGCTATATTTTCTTCTTGCTTTCTCTTTCTCTGGTGCCTCTGGACAGTAGTATAATTCTGACACCAATAGTTGTTATAAATAATATAGTTCCTGCTCTGGGGAAAGAAAACTGGACTAAGGGAGGCATTAAGCACCGAAAATAACAGGAATGCAGCAGATCTGTCACGCAAGACTGCCATCCCTAGGTGAGTTACAATGGAAATTCACTTGGCTTCAGTTTGCCTTTGGCTTCTGTGCTTCAGCTTGGAAAATATAATGGATTTTAGATTATTCTTCAGATTTTAGGACATACCAGACCTGGAGTATATACCAGACTTTGTGATATATGTCCATGATAAAATCATGTCTTTACTATAAATCTTTGCAAAAGAACTCTTGCTTCATGCTGGGGGCCGTTTTTGTTTTATAAAAGGTGCATGGACACAGAAAAGGAAATATTCCTTAAAATCTGAACTACAACATGCCTTCTTAATTTTTAGGTTTAATTCTCAGTGACAGGGAATGTTTTTTTGAGCTCAGTTTGTGCTTGTCCTGTCATACAACAAAAAGGAAAGCTCATTTGTTCCTCCTTATGGTACCTAAAAGAAAAGTTTGTTAACATTTCAACTCCCATTTTACTCTGAGCCTTTAGTTTTCAGAGTTTCTCCCATTTATACATTTGACCTGTGGTTCAAGCAGTCAATAGCAGGGTGCATCTCCTTTTCTGCTGCAGTTCATTATGTTAACCACTTCCGTGTATTTGTTCTATGTACTTGTTCCCAGAGAGACTGTAGTGGGTGTATCTATTTTTAGAAGTAAACAGAGTGACAAATATTTCCGTCTGGATGATAATAAAAAGTTGCTTTGGTTGAACCCAAAGTTTGACTCACAAGGTTTTTGCTGTGTTTTTAACTTCTAAAATGGCAAATGACAATTTTAGATAACACTAAAGAGGACTTTCAATATCTGCTGTGTCAATGACTTTTCTCTGGGAAAGTCTTATGCCCATGGCTGGGTCTTTAGTACCTTTGAAACCTCTTCTTACATTGCCCTATACACCTGCAGTGTGGATACAATTCTGGTTATCCCAGAGTTGCTTTCCTTAGAATACCTTAAATGCAGATATTTGAATGGTACACAGCTCCAATAAGCACTCTCCAGTAGCCCATTTCTACAGCCATGAAGGCAGGGATGTATCCCAAATAAAAACCCCTATAAGACCAAGCACTGACTTTTGAATAACAAACCCAGTAAGGTTATTACTCTGAGGAAGCAATGGAAGTTGGCACTAGAGTTTGTCAGAGTAAGGTTAAGTGAGCTAAAGACTGCAGGCCTATTTAATTAAGTAGACAGGCTATCAATCACAAAGAATAACAGTCCCAAATAAGAGGTTTATAAAGCTTGCAAGCTCTTTCCATGGATGCTGGTGTTTTGTCCTATTTCATTATGCAGAACTGGAGGTTTTCACTGAAGAGTCAATTCTCAGTAGGACAGTGGTGACAAGCTCCTGGCAATTCAGGGGAAAATAAATGGCCAGATGCTCACAATACGTTTGATGCTTAAAATGAAGTGATAGACACAGTACCACCAGTTCCAAGTGTGCCAAGCTCATGAATGACTACAATGTTGTAAGTTTTCAGAAGGTAATAAGTACCCTTACTTCTTTCCTTGGTTTTCTGATTTCTGTAACTCGTGCATTAACATTTTTAGGCTTCAAGGGTCAAGCTGGCTTTATGTCTCTTTTACAAAAAAAAAAAAAAAATGAGCTTCTGTTATAATTGCTTAAGCCCTCCAGCTCAGTTTTAATAAAAACACCAAACTACAGGACCTCCAAGATAAATCTATGAGAGCTAGCAGCACAGTGAGTAGCTTATAAAATTTCATGGAGAATTTTTTAATAATAAATAATAAATTACACAATAATAAATGATACAATAATAAATTACGCAAAAATTTACACAATTTTAAATTTGAATTTATACAATAATAAATGCAAGGTGTTAGTTGCCATTTTTAATGGAGATGTCCTAGGTCTGATGCTAAATTCTGAAATAATCATTAAATTTGTTATGTCTTCTACAGTCCCCAAATGCTTTTCCCGTGCATTACATAATGAGTTCAACAGCCCTTTAGGTGGTGACCCCCTCCATGGTGGTGGGTGTTTGGTGGCCTAAGGAGGTGACTGGGGCTTCCCTGCCTGCCAGTGTACCCCTCTGCTCCTTCATGTGTGTGGGGATGAGCTTCAAATCACATAACATAATAGTAGTGACCATGTGAAAAATCAGATTTTGACGATTCTTTGCTGTTATCACAGGACAGAAAAATTGCCTTGGGACCTTTCTCTGCACTAAAGAATTATAAACATCCACAGTCAATCTCTAGTAGATGTTTTTTATTGTTATTATTTTAAATCTAAAGAAGATAATATTATATCATTCTTAGTCTGCTCTGCTGTTTATCCAACCTTAAATTGGTATTAAAGAAACTTTCTAATTCTAAACTGCTTTATTAAAGGTCAATCTTGCTTCACCAGGTCCTACTTCTAGCAGTCCTGGAGAAGTATTACTTTTTCTTTTGGAATACATACAAACAGACCTGTAATGTTGCCAGCTTAGTCAAAGCAGATCTTGAACTTTCCGTATAGGTTTCTGAACCTCTTCTTTTTATTTTCCCCTGTATACCTGCTCTACATTTTGTCTTTATGTCCCTTAAAGTGAAGTGAGTAGAATAGGATACAAAATTAGAATCATAGAATATCCTGAGTTGGAAAGGACCCACAAGGATCATTGAGTCTAGCTCCTGGGTCCCCAGAGGACCACCCAAAAAATCAGACCATGTATCTGAGAGCATTGTCCAAATGCTTTTTGAATGTCGTCAGGCTTGATGCCATGACCACTTTCCTGGGGAATGTGTTCCAGTGCCCAACCACCCTCTTGAAGAATCTTTTCCTGATATCCAGCCTGAACCACCCTTGTTGCAGCTTCCAGACATTTCTTCAGGTCTTATTGCTGATCACCAGGGAGAAGAGTTCGGTGCTTGCCCATCTGCTTCCCTCATGAGGAATAGTTTTAATACAAAGCTGCTCAAAATGACAACCTATATGACATTGTTTTACCTAAACATTTTACTGTAAGCTTTTAAAATTAATTGTCTTACAAGCTAGGCAATCATCTGGTATTGGTGACGTGGTAGCTGCATGGGGAAAGTAGCCCGTCCAGTGCTATTTCAGGACAGAGATGTCCATTTTTTATTCTACCTCATAGCATATTTAAAAATAAAATAAATTTAAAAAATAAATAAATAAAGCTCTTATTGTGAAAACTGTGGAATTTCAAAGCATAAAAAGTACAGTTTTGTAGAGACATTAAGGGCAGTAAGGGCAACTCCTGTTTAAGCTAAATAGACTTTCTCCTCTGTCATACATCACACTTGATCCTGAGAAAAGCTGACCTTTCGTACTCTCCTGTTCCTGGCAAAATTAATGGAAAATAGCCTGTCGCATTATGAGTGATTGCAAGCTTTTATTGTATTGCTCCAAATTAACTTACTGCCACTGAAGACACCGTTGATCCCTGCTAGCCCAGAAGAGTCACATAGCTATGGCCTCTTGATCTGTTTTATATGTTTGACTAAGCCTCCTGTTTCTGCTCTCAGTAAATATCTAAACACCTATCTGCTATGACATGTATTGAAATAAACTTTGATCTACCTGAAGCATGACATATTTTTATAGAACGACCATTCTGACACTGAAGAAAAGACAATTTGCTTCTGCCCTGAAGTTACTAATACCTGAGGCTGGAAAGGTGTATTGTTTAGAGCACCAGTTGAAGATGAGTATCTCCTACAGCAGAATACTTACAGGTGATCAAGTAATTAATTAGGTATTGGGGAAATGTTCTAAGTTTTTGCACAGTTCTAAATTTAAGTTCTACAGTTCTAGAGCACCCCCCCCCCCCTTTTTTTTTTTTTTTTTTTTTTTTTTTTTTTAGAATGTAATTGGGAGATAATGAATCAGAGAAGTGGGTAGCAACAGGAAGACAAATTTTTATAAATCTTTACATAGTTCATCTCCTGTCTTTTTAAACTCCTTTTTGTTTTGGGTGCCTCGTGTTTCAGGATAAGTGAGTTTTGGACCTGAATCCTGGGGGAAAAAGGAGGTTGCATTTTTTATCTGCTGATCCAAACCCATGGCCACTCTATGTTTTCTGAGCTGAATCACAAGCAGGATGAAGTACCACCACTGCTAAAATTTCACAAGAACCAAATTTTCATGTTGTTCTAGCTCCTGGGAGAGACAATTTTCCATGTTTCAGACCTTGAAGATTACTGACACTCAAAAAATTTTAATATTAAAGTTGTATCTACTGTGATAGGCCCAGTATATAGGATTAAATCTCATGGGAAACAGTAAAGGGAACAGGGGGTTAAAAATCTGCTCTAGTTTATACTTATTCACACTCTAAACACCATCTCTTCTACCTGGTTCTTTCAGTGTCTTTCCTATCACATGGGTTATTTACAAGAAGACAGCAGTAGAACACAATATGATTTTAACTTCCAATTTATTCAGTCAGCCACTAAGATTTTTGACCTTTATTTTTAAAAACCTCCAACACTCTTGCTAATTAGGACTCTCTTCTCCTCCCAGCTGTTAATGGGCACAGAAGTCCAACTTGATATGTGTCTACTCAGAGCACTGCCTGATTCTATCTTCATATAGCAGTTATTACCCGCGGGGACAAATTATGTCTTGCATTGTGCACTCTCATCCCTTCACCGAAGACTTGACAGTCCATCCACCTAGGAAAAAACATATACTGAAGTTAGTTTCACAGGTTGCATATTGATTACTATTGATTACTATTTTTAATATCTATTTATTTTGCATACATGAATATATATGCATTTACAATTCTTGTAAATCTTGTGAATTGGGTTTATAGTTTATTTTGGACTCTGATGCTGTTTTCTTTTAAACACTTTCCTTTATAACTGTGCATCAGCCTACAAGTCACCCTGAGAGAAAACACTCTCTTTAAATACATTGCATTGAATGTACTTGCATGTACACAGGCTTCTCTGTTGTGACACATTAATCTCAGAATAGCTGTGTTCATTAAATGTTAAGCCTTGATAATCTTTTCAGTATGATCATAGGCTGCTGGACCTCTGCTACAAAATTATACACCACCTCTTACAGAGGCTCAGAATAAGTTTGGTAGCCCATGTGGACTAAGATGAAGAGACGCCATCCAATGTGCTTGTTGGATTACCCTCAGCCCTCAACTCTTGCATGTACTGTGGTTAAGTGCCACTTCAAAAAAGGAGGAGGATGCATATTGGGGCAGGGGGTAGGGAGGAGAAAGTCAAGGATCAGTTATAGGTGGGGAACAGGGCTTGGAACATTTGCAGCCTGAAGAAAGGTGGACAGGAGGCACTGGAGAGCTTCCCTAGAGTAAGAGGGGTGGAGAGAAAAAGGCAGGGCTGGCTTATGTGGTGGTTTTATGCTGCTTCAGAGCTCAACTCCACCGCAAATGTTCTCTCACTCACCCTCCTCAAAGTAAGAAGGGGAGAAAATATGATGGAAGGGCTCAAGGGTTGAGATAAAGACAGAGTGATCACTCAGCAATTATTGTCACAGGTAAAACAGACTTAATGTAGGGAGATCATTATAATTTATTGCCTATCACTAGTGGACTTGAGCAGTGAGAAGTAAAACCAAAAAAAGACACCTTCCCCGCACCCACCCTCCTCCACCTCCTCACTCAAGCAGCAGAGGGGAATGGGAAATGGGGGCTGCAGTCAGTCTATAGCACTTGGTCTCTGCCCCTGCTCCACGTGGGGTCCCTCCCACAGGATGCCATCCTTCCCGAACTGAGCCTGTGGGGGCTGCCCACAGGCTGCAGCTCTTCAAGAACTGCTCCCACACAGTTCCATCCCATGGGGTCCATCCATCAGGAGCAAACTGCTCCAGCACAGGTCCCCCACGGGTGGGCGGCAACTCCCCCCAGGCCCCCTGCTCCTGCGTGGGCTCCTGTCCACGGGCTGCAGCTCCAGCCCAAGGCCTGCTCCTGTGGGGGCTCTGCATGGGCCACAGACTCCTCCAGGCAACATCCACCTGCTCCACCGGGGGCTCCTCCATGGGCTGCAGTGTGGAGATCTGCTCCCTGTGGGACCCATGGGCTGCAGGGGGACAGCCTGCTCCACCAGGGGCCTCTCCACAGGCTGCATGGAACTTGTGCAAAAGGTTTGCATTATCTCACAAGCACATAAAATTGATTCTGCAAGTTCAGCCATCTGAATCCTTTCATGAATTATGAAAAGGTTAAAGCAGTGTAGCTCTGTGGTGCCTGCTAGTATGATCTGCCAGTGCAAAGATGGCCTAGGATGTAAGCAGGTCTTCTGCTACCTATATGGATGGATCAGTGACAAACTGAGATGATTCCAGAAGAAAGTATTCATGGTCTTCAAACAAAGGTAAAGGCAGCAGCTGCTATATACTATGTGCTTGCAGGAAATAAATGGGTTGGAATTGGTAAACAAGGGGAGACTGTGGTCTCTGCTGGTCAGAGCATCTCAGCTCAGTGGCTGGAAGAGCTATCTTAAGATGGCATGCTCTGGTCCCTAGGCTTTATGATCATTGTTACTTTACAGGAAAAGTTACCTGCATCCTGACAGGGAAGGAAGAACAGGCAGAGAAGCAGCAACAGCATTTAAATCCAAAGTAAATATTAGCATAAGCTGTCAGATAGTGAAATACTGCTCTGCTGTTGCTACTGACTGTAATCGCAGTTGCCATGAATTTGTATTCTAACTCATAAGTTAACATGTTAGTTATATTTCTGCCAGCCAAAGTGAATGTTACTTGTAACTAGCATAAACTACAGCTTTGTTTGTTCTTTATGTATTATAGAAGTTTCAGTGATTTAAACCAATTTGTGTTTGAGCTTTCTCCCCCATAACTTCAATAGGCGACCTTAATCCTTCAAAAATGAATGTAAAATAAAGTTAATATTTGCTCATGACAAAAGCTCTGCTAAGGATTTTTGATTGTGAAGGCATTTTCTTAGTAGGAAAGAATTAAAATAAGTTTCTTCAAGGAAAAAAACATAAATTTCTTCACAGAAGCTGCCACTGAAAGGGAGATATTTATAGGATAGCAAAAACAGTTTGTCTAGTAATCAGTCTTAATTTTAATGCAGATAAAGCAGTCCAGAAGAAACTGCATGGATCTTCATCCTAATTCAAAGTTTAAAGGAAAAGTCCAGGTAATTTTTTTATTCTATTTTGCAGTTTCTGATAGTTCCAGATGGTCAGTGAGGCTTGAATTTTGTGGCTCATCACAAAACCCTTTGAGTGGAATCCATAAAATGTCTCCAGTCCAGTCAGGGATCACAGGAATTTCAGTACATTCTGCTCCCACTGAAACACTGGGGAGTCCTTCTGTTTATTATGACCCAGATCAGCCATGACAAAAAGTTCTTTGTTCCGTTTATTGATAGTCCTAGGTTTTTGTGCAATGTGGAAAAGTCCAGTGGAAAGTATTTGCACCATATGCGTATAACAGTTGTGTTCATCAGAAGTTCAGCCCAAAGATCAGGTATTGCTGTTTTTAGTCAGGTCTCAGTTCCCACTGAACTTATACTTTAAAATTTATCATGCTGCTTCGTGACTGCTTTTAAAATGCCCTGTATTTTTCTTGTGATATATGAGTGGAAATAGGTTTCTAATTTCATTACGTAAGTATGTTTTGTTTTGTGGTTGAAATTAGACACAGTGAAAAATTATGCTTTTTTAACATTTCTGACCAACTTCTATGAATACATAAAACTTAGAAATTCTAGGGAATTATGCATATTAGGCATGGACTCCACCTTGTCCAGCTTCTGTAAAAACAAGTTAAATATCTAATCTCATCTCATTATTTGCCCTGACAGCTAATGGAGACAGGGTCACCTTCATGTTAGAACAAATACCTATGCCTATTTAGACAGCTTTCATAGTATAGACTAAAATATTATATGATGGTTCTTATTTCTCTCTACTGATATAGGCTGGATGACAACTGCCATCTAGGTTTAACTTTCAACTAAGAGGAATTAATTTTGATGAATATAATCTTGGATATTTGCAGTTCTCTGAATTGCTCATTCTGTTTGTTTGTTTGTTTGTTTGTTTGCTTATTTAACTCATGTAGGAAACAAGGTGACTGTATATTACTTCCTGATTAGTCAAATATAATTTCTTTCTCTGAAGTTGTAACTGTCTTTTGATGGCATGTACTTACGGAGGTTTTGAGGTAAAAAGGAGGAGAGTGACAAATTATTGCCCAAGTTTATGTTTTGTTTTCTCAGTTTGGTCATCCTTATTACAATTTGTAATGAAAACAAAATAACAGCAACAACAAAACCACAGAACTTTTGTCTTTCTTATAGGCTGTATAGCAAAATAATGCAAAATCAAAATCTATCAAAATGAAATTAAAATTCTAACACACTAGCACTAACTGTGATTGAACTAGGTAAATTTGAATAATGCAGTCCTCCAGACTGAGATAACTGAAGTTAAATCAATGAATTGATGACTTCACAATAGCACAATATTCAGTCAAAAATTATTCAGCAGTACTGGGCAACAATTAAGATTCACTTATTGTAAATCTATTTCATATAAGTGATTCTTAGAAATGACTAATTGCAGAAATAAAAATAAAATTGAAAAAATGTAATCTGCTTCTCTTACTCTCTCCTGTGTAGGATTGTTGTGGTTTATCTCTGGCAGGCAGCTCAGCCCCACACAGCCACTCACTTGCTTTCCCCTGGTGGGATGGGGGATAGAATCAGAAAGGGAAAAGTGAAAGAAGTCATGGGTTGAGATGCAGACAGTTCACTAGGTAAAGCAAAAGCCATGTGAGCAAAGCAAACCAAGGAATTCATTCACTGCTTCCCATCAGCAGGTAGGTGTTCAGCCACCTCCAGGAAAGCAGAGCTCATCACGTGTAGAGGTTACTTGGGAAGAAAAATGACACCTCCTCCAACCCTCCAAATGTCCACCCCTTCCTTCTTCTTTGCCCCTGCTGCTATAGCTGAGCATGACACCACATGGTGCGGGACATGCCTTTGGCCAGTTTGGATCAGGTCCTGGCTGTGTCCTGTCCCAGCTCCTTGTGAACCCTCAGGTACCTCGCTGGCAGGGCAGCACCAGGAGCTGAACAGTCCTTGGCTCTGTGTGAGTGCTGCTCTGCAACAACCAAAACATTCCTGTGTCATCAACATTATTTTCATTAAAAATCCAAAATGCAGCATTGTGAGAACCCATACAAAGGAAAATAACTCTATCCGAGACAAAACCATGATAAGGAAGAAGGATTCTCAAGGTTGCACACTTAGCTCTTGCTCCTGGTAAAGTCTTTGCTTCAATACAAAACAATGTTTAACTTTATTTTAAGGATTAATTTTTCCACTTTTTTTTTTTAAGGATTAATTTTTTTTTAATTTTTACTTTATTAAATTATTGACACATGGAGTTGTGAAGTTGCATTTGCCAAAAATAAGGATGTGTTCTTGCATATGCATCAAAAGTGCAAATGTAAGATTTGCATCTCTACAGATACTTAGAATGATGGGTTATAGTACTTGTACGGTCTTTGTCAAAGGTACTTAGACTGAATTATTGTTTGAAACTTGCAGATACAAGTGATAGTTTATTTATCTTCTAATGTCAATGAAATAATTATTCATGTTTCCATTCAACAGATTTTAGTCCCTGAATAAACCTACTGAAATTGGGTCAGGGATGAATTACTTTTATTGCATTTTATAAAGAAATCATTCTGATTTACGGTTACATTGTGCTTGTTATGAAAGGATTTCAAAGCATATGATTGTTAATTATATTTCATGACTTGTCCCTGTGGAATACATGCCTAATGTTATCATTTAAAATTTTATTATATTCATTTAAATCTTGGCATCTACTTTCCTCATTCCTGTCCCATGGAAAATCCTGAGTTTTATTTGGTATAAAGCTTTTTTTTTTTTCCTTAGCTGTACCTCAGTGAAGTGACTAATTGACAATCAGTAAACACTGATAAACTTTTTTAAGTGTAGTTGCCCTTGGTACAGAATCCCAAACTCTGTGTTAGGAGTCAGTAAATACATACTGAATATGGAACAACCTAAATTAATTCCAGGAAATACTGAGGGAAAGATTGAGTCTTGAAATCTGGTTTCTTAATCCCCTTGTTTAAAGGTGCAGAATGTATTCCATCCACAGGGGATTGATAGTTCTAAACTTGTCCTTGAAAGTAGGACTGCACCTTCATTTGAAATATACTTTTAATTGGAAGCACTTAATGCTGCCCTTCTTTTCAATGTTAGTTCTCTTACAAGAGTAAGTACAATTTTGTTGCAGCTAAATTTCACCCAGAGACAGTTAAAGTTTTGCTAGTCTTTTCTCGATCTATCTCATTAAGACTAAATAAGTAGAACAAGTCAAATATTTCACTTTTAGGAAATCATAGGAAAACATTTTAATTGGGAAGAGAGCACAAAACTGCAACAAATTACCCAGAGATTCTGTATATTTTCCATCCTTGAAAGTTTTCAGGAGAAGGCTAGAAATGACTTGCTTTCATGTTGGCAACAGAACCACATTGAGAGATATATTGGAATAGGTGGTCTCATGATGTTCCACCCAACCAACCTGATGGTGATTGTATGAAACCTTCCCATTGTAGGTAGCTATTATGGGTAATCTGGCAGAAAACTGCAACACATTGTCAGTGATGATGATTCCACTGTTTCAACCAGCAACCACCTGTGAAGAGCCAGGTTGACTTTGGTGATTAATATTGCCCTTATTCATTGGGTTTACCTTGGACTCAGCATCTTCTTACCATTTTATTTTATTTTTTTTTCTGCTGAGAATTTTATGTTGGGCTTTACCTTTTTATTTATCTACAGCTGGAGAGGATAAGTCAGGAAATGAGAGACTCATGAGAGAGACTCAATGGCATAGCTGTAAATTCAAACCAGAAAACTCAGCTCTCAGTCCTTGTAATGCTGCCTGCACTCTGCAAATCAGCGTTTCCAAAAAAACCTGTTCTGGACTCCACCAAAAAAAAAAAAAAAAAAAAAAAAAAGTAGAACACAGTTATGGGAATTAAAACTCTGTTTCTTGGCACTGTGTGAAGCTCCAAGTCTTCTATGCAGTGATCAATATTCAAGAGTCAGTACTACTCACAGCCATCGCTCACAAATGAGAGAGTGATTATTTCTTCTCCTAGATATTCAGAAGAGAGCAGCATTGTATATAATGCTACCACTTTGACTGCATCTGGAGAACAAATATCAGTATGGGATCCTTTTGTCTGTATTTTTGCTGGTCACTGCCCACAGAAAGTTTCATATTGCTTGCAGGTCTTTTTAGGGTCCAATGGCAATCAATCACTTGACTGGCATTTACAACCTATAGTCTTGGCTGAAAATAAAGAGCAAAAGGATGAAGCCAGCATTAAGTATATATATGCTCTGTCATTTCAGACATGGGTTCATTTGTAGATGAGGTAACTAGGCTGTCATGATAATTCTTTGTTTCTACTACTTGCAGTTCAAGACAGTTTGAGACAAATGTTCAGTATATGTGCATACATGTATATACATACATAATGCAGTCATGTCCTTAATATGATCAAAACCACTGGGCAAGAAACCTTAGGTTCCATTTTTCTCTTATACAAACTAGTTCATTTAATTTTCTGTATGAATAACCATAGATTGTGATTAATCCCAGAGACCTGCAGGCAACTTATTTTAAACTATCACCCTTCCATCATTAATTGAGGGGAAAATGGGCATCTTAAAACATTGCTTCATCCCTTAAGTGTCTAACATGGATGCATAGGTACAGGATACGAAATGTAACCAAATCCTTGCTGGTCAGGCTGAGTTGTCATTAATGTCATAATTTTATTTAGTAACTCTTCCAGAAAGTCAATATTACAGGTTCCAAAAAATTGTACATTTACAGATATGGTGTAATGTTTTCTGCTTTCTTCTTTAAGGTGTCATACAGGATCTTAGTGGATTCTCTGTCTCTTTTCATAAGACTTACACAAGCTTCTCTTTCTGTAGGGGTCTACTTTGAATAGTTTTTCTATTAAATTTTATAGCATAATGATTTCATACCTGTGTTTTAACTCGGCCTTCCCTTTTTTGAGAACTGTTTGAATCTGGATTTCAAATAAGAAGTAGAGGTTGTTTTTTGTTGTTTCTAATCTATATATATTAACAAATAAACTAAATATTGATGAGTTTGAAATCAATGAGAGCATTAAGGGGCAACACATCTTGCTATCCAGCATAATAAATGAAATATTTTTTTTCTTTGGTGTATGTACAGCTGTCAGTGAAATTTACTATATCCGTGTATCTAAGGGCATAACATGAAAAATCATGCATTGTTACATATGTTGAGCACCATATTCATATTTCTGTGTTGATGAACCTAATTTAGATGTCCTAACTTAATTAATACATCACTTTATTTAATTTTGTAAATATCGTTCTAAAAAAATAGATGAAAAAAATATACAAAAAAAGAAAATAGTGCTTCTCTCCAGTAAAATCATCAATAAACTTGATAAAGCTCACCATTGTGAATCAGGATTGAATGATGTGTCATAAGTGGAAAATGTAGTTCCAGGACCTCATATTCACCATAACTCAGAAGAACTCAAATAGGTTCAGCTAGTCAGGAAGTATTATCCTGCTTCATGTGTGCAATAATGTTCAATATTTCACAATAGTTTGTGTTTATGTGTGGACTTTATCATTAATTTGGGATTTATTTTCTTTATTAATTTCTAGATAACCTTACTTACCAGGAATTTACTTAGAGGAAAAGATATAATAATCTTGAATTAAGTATAATAATGGGAAACACAATTCATGGGAAAATGTACTTAGCAAGATAAACATTATTGGAATCATACTACAAAAAAAGAATTCAGCAAAATTAAAACAAAATTAGAAGAAAGCTAAATTCTAACTATTCTGTCCAAAATTTCCTGATTTATCCAAGCAGTCACTATGACTTGTTGTCATGGTTTTGGCTGGGACAGAGTTAATTTTCTTCATAGAAAAAAACACAAAATGCTGTTTTGGATTTGTAAAGGGCAGCTCCATGTACTGCCCTGCCAATGAGACACCTGGGGCTCCACAAGGAGTTGGGAGAGGACACAGCAAAGAGCTGACCCAGACAGGCCAAAGGGATGTCCCATACCACATGGCATCATGCTCAGCTATAACAGCTCGGGTAAAGAATGAGGAAAGGGTGGGCATTCAGGGTGATGGCGTTTGTTTTCTGAAGGAACTGTTACACCTGATGAGCCCTTCTTTCCTGCTCTTCTATGGTTTATCCTCCACAGGCAACTCAGCCCCACTCAGCTGCTCTCACGCTCTCCCCAGGTGGGATGTGGTAGAGAGTCAGAAAGGTAAAAATGTGAGAACTCGGGGGTTGAGATGCAGACAGTTCACTAGGTAAAGCAAAAGCCATGCTTGAGCAAAACAAACCAAGGAATTAATTTGCTACTTCCCATAGGCAGACAAGTGTTCAGCCACTCCCAGAAGACAGGGCTCATCATGCTGGCAGGGCAGCACAAGAAGCAGAAAAGTCTTTGGTTCTATGTAAACACTGCTCTGCAACAACTAAAACCAACAGTGTTTTATTACCACTATTTTAATCAAAAATCCGAAACGCAACATCGCGTGAGGCTCTACAAAGAAAATTAACTCTGTTCCAGCCAAAGCCACGACACTTAGGAAAAAGTGGATCAGTCTTCTCATGTTTAGAACTTCACTCATTTCTTGAGAAATTGGACACATGGAGAAAAGGCTGCATATTTGTCAGGAGCAGCATTTATGCTAGAGATGACTATTTTACTCCTGTGGAAATTCCTTCAGTGGTGCAGAATTATATATTTTTACAAAAAGTTCGGTACCCACATACTCCTCAGTGAATTGGTGCCTTTTAACAGCTGTGCTCTCAGTGTGTTCCAGAGGGCTTTGAAAATCTTTCATTTGCTTTGTGTCTCTAGACAATACAGCTGTTATCATCCCTAAGTATACTTTGGCCTATGACATCAGGAGCAAAGCTGGACCTTCTCAATATTGCTGTTTTCTTTTGCTCTCTAACAGGGTGTTGTTATATACAGGAACAACCTGAGGCACTCTCTCTAGACTGCTAAATAAAAGTCTCAGAAAGTGAATTTGAGCCCTACAGCCTTGCTCATCCATGTAACTTTATTGTAAATTCTGCTGGTTCTGGTTTCGACTGCTCTGTTTAGCTTATTCCAAGGGGTAGCCTGGCAGGTTCACTAGGCAGTTCATTTCAGAGACAGTTCTTATAAGATGATATGAATAGGTCTCTACCAGATCTTCCTGTCTTCTGAGAGTGTCTCAAAAGACTGCACTCTCAAATCCCATGAGGAACACCTTTAACCAGTGAATGCTGTATGTACCAGTGAACGCTTAAATGTACCATTTAAGCAAAATCATTCTATTATAGACCTCATGTTATTTCAGGTAATTTGAACTATGAAAATAAAAAACTCACCAACTTAAACAGAAAATAAAAATTCTTTTGTACAGAGCCACAGGAGATCCAGAGGAGACTCAAAACCAAGCATGGTGTAACATGGACAATTTTGTGCCACCAGGGGAAAAGTCTAAAGATAGACACTGTCATTAAAGCTCAGGATCAGGGTGTTCTGGTCAGCAGGGCAGGTATTGCAGGAGGTCACCTTGACTGTACAAGGAATTCCAGATGGAGTTCAAATGTAAAAATCTCAGCTTGGACTGGAGGTCAAAGTGAGGACAGGAAACCAAGGGAGAAGAGCCTGCAGTCATTCTTGAGGTGATGAAGGCCAGACATGTATTGGATTGTTTTAGCAATATAAAAGATTGTGCGAAATAATTGTTAGATATCCTTTTGCCCTTTATTTTATACGTGTGAGCCCTCAGCTGGAATACTGTGTCCAGTTTAGAGACCTCAGTACATGTTCAGGGAACTGGACCACAAAATGTGTGACAAGAGACTGAGGGAGCTGACAGTGTTCAGCCCAGAGAAAAGACTAGGGAGGGGATCTAATTATTGTCTTTGTCCACCTGAAGAGAATTATAGACAAGAAGGACCACTTCTTGGTGGTGCAAGCTGAAAAGAAAGAACCAATGGTTGTAAGCCATAATAAAGGAAATTCCCAATGGGCATAAGGAAAAAAAATATTTAGACTGAACATGACAATATGTCTACAGAGACTGTGAGATCTCCACTCCCTGGAGATATTCACAACAGAACTGGAGAAGACTCCTAGCAGTCTAATCTGACTTTGAAACTGGCCCCTGCCCTGAACAGAAGTTTGGACCAGATGGTTTCCACAGATCCTTCCAGACTTAATCTTTTCTCATTCTATGCCATCTAGCTCCATATCAAGGTATTATTTCCTATCCATCTTTTACCTAGTCATATAAATGTACGGTTAATGACTTCCATCTTGTGTTTGGGTGGTGTGAAAGAAGACATAATCAGTTTCAAAAGGAGCAAGGACACAAACCAGACTGGGAGAGAAGAAAAGCAATTACTTGGTGCAAGAAAGCTCAGACTTCTCCAAAGAGTGGAAACCTTATGTATATGTGGCTCATATAATTGGAATTGCTTTCCGTTTACTCAGTGGGCTTGAGATCAGTGCACCAGACTTGGCATCACTGGAATACTGCCTCATGGTCAAAGAAGCCCCACTACACTAAGTTTTTGTTGGAGAGCAAGACAGTAGTGACACGGGGACCTGGGACCAAAGGAAAAAACAGTGGTATCATTTTCACCTTGTAAAAGATGAATACTCTGCTTGAAAAAAAGTATAGGGAAGTAAGGCCTGGCACATATGAAGCTTGTTGAGCCTCCAAAGGATTGGAGAAGCTGTAAAAGGAGTTAGCAGTAGCTGGCATTGCCTACGCAAAGAGCCAAACTGAGGATGGGCAGCCTGAGAAGTGAAACCTTGTACAGGCTTGTCAAGGGAGGAGGTTGGAATGGGGATATTGAAGAAATAAAAATAGAAGGCTTAAACTTCATGGGAAACACCTCTGAGAAATGGAGAAAGTTGCTGGTGAATTTACCAATCCTCTACTTTCAACAGAGGTTTGTAAAGTCCACTGACAATCAAGTTTTTCTTCCCTCTCTTACAATTTTTATTATTGGTTGGGCTTAAATTAAGTTATGCATGTGTACTCTGCAGCATTCTGAGGACCTGCTTCTCTATTGCTCAGTTAGGTGAAAGCATGCTGTGTTTGCTGAGTGCCTGATTTTCCTTTCTGTGGAGACCAGCATGCAAAGGCATGAGGATGGGAAACCAGTTCTTGTCTGGTGTCTGGCAAGTTTACTTTAGGGACTCAGACAGTGTGTTCAGACTGGGTATAGGAGCTTGAAAGCTCTGTCTTAGTTCATATTGGCTGCAGAAAATTCACCTCAAGGTGCTGCCAGCAGCCGTGTCAGTAGGCTGTTCGGAATCAGAGGTCTGTAGGGAAAACTTCTGAGTGTTATCCTTGCTGTGTCTGAGGGTTTCTACAATGCAATGTGATGAAACTAAGAGAAGGAAGATCAAAATGACTCCCATTTGCTTTCATAAAAGGCCACACTCTGAACTTAAACAAACTAGTTTACAGACATTTTTGTACTTGCACGTTCTTATTCTCAAGCCACACCTGCCTGCAATACAGCCAGGAGGGTAGGGCAGCCTATGGCAATGGTGATGCCTACATCATTAAATGTTGAAATACCTCACAGTATTTCTGCTAAAATTGATAAGATCTTTATTTCTGTTACTGCGTCTGCTCCAGGCATGTGCAAGTATTGTAAAGTAACACTCTCTACTGCAGTATTTCCTGATTTATAGGGTTTATCTCACACCCTCCCATGTGAGATGCTCAAGAAAACAACTGAGGTCAGGAAACTCACAAAGGAGAAGTTATGGGGTGTGCCACAGGAGGTCAGTGAATGCTAACAATGTTTGGGGAAGAGGTTCACAAATATTTACATCTATTTGGGCTGAAAGACATGAAGCAAAATAATTTGTCTCTTCCATTGCCAGTAGCCAGACCCAGCTACTTCACAAGAAGCCACAAGCCCATAATAAAGAGTAATAGAACAGTCTTTGCACAGAGGAATGCTTTTTCTAACCCCAGATAGTTTGTATTTTATATTTGAAGCATGGAAGTTTATGTTCCGTCATAACTTTTACACTATACTAGTGCAACTCAGGGATTTTCTTTTTATTCGTTCTACTTGCTATAAAAAAATCTTACTGAACTCTTGATAATCTTAACTGTTACTAATCACCAAAGATGATGATGATGATGATGATGATTATTATTATTTGATGTGGAGGTTCCCCAGAATAATTTTATGTCACAAAACCATTATTAACTTATAAAACTTCTGCAGTTGATACTTTTCTGTGTATGTCTGTAAGTCTGGCTAATAATTCTAGAAAAAAGTGTCACAGGAGCTGCCCCAGCTTCAGAAAAAGAGGGATTCTTTCTGTGCAGACCCTTTCTGATCTTGGTTCTTGCACTCCCTAGTTCATACTGTATGTATGTAAAGAAGTATGTTCTTTGCAAAGACAAAATTGTCACAAAATGTTTCTTGTTTTGGAATATGGAAAGTAGACACAGGCTAACTTTGTTTTATCAGTGTTTCCTCCTTTTTAAAGTTGAATCTTAAAAAAAGACCTGAAACTATAAAATCACTTCTTTGGTTTGTTTCCTAGCTTCATGTGCCTGGATAAATATGTCAATCAATCTCAAATCCTCTGCTTCTATCTTTCATACACCTAAGAAAGGATTAAATAAAAGAAACTTCTCTCCTCTCCCATCCATTTCCTCTGTTTTCTTGAGTCCTAGTCCACAGAGTCTGACTGGAAAAGACTTAAGACTTCAGTCATCTGCTCTTTAAAGATCTGAGCCTGTTTAACCTAAATGTTCCCTAGGCCTTATGCACAAAACATTTCACATTAGCACAAAACTAACAGACATCAGTGCTTGGCATCATAATGGTTCAGTTTACTAAGTGACTCTGAAATTAACTTTGGCAGAGTTAATTTTAATTTCTCATGTGCAGATAAGTAAGCTTAAAAAGGAAAATGAAAAGCATGCCACACAAATAAACGATTATTGTCTGGCTTGGTGAGAGATTTCTGTATAAATTTTTCAGTTTTAAATGGAGCATCCTGATCCATGTAATTCTTATGTTCAGTAGCATATTTTTCTATGAATTACAAATTTGCACAAAGTTCCTCTGTCTCATGAATGGCCTTGCTTAGCAGTCAGGCACTTCTTTGTCAGTATAAACTGAGCAATATGTAAATGAGCCAAAGACTGCAAAATTTCATCTTCAATCTATTTGGCTATAGTTTGTGGATCCTCTGCTATTCCAGCTTGTTTGCTCTGGGCTGTTGTTCTGCATAATTACTTGTAGACAGATTTTGTTATACCAAGGTGCTTCCAAAGGTCCCTCTGGAGCATAATCGAGGTTTATGTTCTGAACTGCTTACAGAGGCAAAACTTGACTTCACCAAGAGATTTTTCTTGAATAAGATTCACTCTGAATACCTCATTTGCCCCTACATAAGCCAGAGGGGGATTGGCAGTCCTTTTATTCATTTCAAGAGAAGCAACTCTAAAACCATGGGGTTAACAGAGTGCCCACACTTGCATTTTCAGTTCTGTTCTTGCAACAGACTGGAAATAGCAGGTTAATGGGCTAGGAAGTTGGGGTTTTTCAGCCTGGAGAAGAGAAGGCGTCGAGGAAACGTTATAGTGGCCTTCCAGTACCTGAAGGGGACCTACAGGAAAGCTGGTGCGGGACTCTGTCAGGGGGTGTGTTGATAGGACAAGGAGTTATGTTTTTAAAATAAAAGAAGGTAGCCTTAGACTAGATATAAGGAAGAAATTCTGTACTATGAGGGTGATAAGGGTCTGGAACAGGTTGCCCAAAAAAGCTGTGGATGCTCCATGCCTGGAAGTGTTCCAGGCCAGGTTGGATGGGGCTTAGAGCAACCTGGTCTAGTGAGATGTGTCTCTGTCCATGGCAGGAGGGTTGGAACTAGGTGATCTTCCAACCCAAGGTCTCTTCCAACTCAACCCCCTCTATGATTCTAACAGAGATGTTTAAAAATTATTTAGCAGATGAATACAAGACAACTTGTAAAAAATATAAGGTTTCATTCTAGCTTCTGAAATTTGTAAATCCATGTGCCTCACTAAATATTCAAATAAATTTGTGGTCTTCATAAGTGGTTGATTCTTGTTTTTTATTTTTTTTCCCACTAAACTTAATGTAGGAGTAAGTTTTGGGTACATTAAGAGCTACCTCTCTTGTAGCCCTAAAGAAGCAAGAAAACTCAGATAGGTTCCTCTGCAAAGCAATTCCTACTGTTTAGTGTGTGCCTTTTATCTGAGTATCAATGTTTTGAAGATTATTTTTATGAAATATTCTCTCTATAATAACACTGACCTTTGCTTTTCCCACTAAGGCCAGTCAACTCAAACACTAGCATTATATTGTCTAACTTAAAGACAAGTAAATCCATGCTGAGGCTCTCTCTGAAGTATATTTCTCTTCCCAAATCAAGTGAGCTGATAGTATGAATTTCTCTACCTCTTCAGTGGAAGAGAAATAGCGATGGGTAGAATCAGTATTTCCTCTGAGAACCTGAACAATTAAAAATATTAGTTATGCTAATTAAATGCTTGCCCCAGAGGCAGTATGTTGCTTTTTCTTCCATTCTTATTATGGCTTTACTTAGGCTGACAGTTTAGGAGTTGCCACTGGAATTGCTGTCTGGCTTACTCTTTCAGTGGGTTTTTCAGGGTGGCTGAACAAAGGTTTGATATGTGGAAAATGAGATTTTTTAACTTTTTTTTTTTTTATTAGAAAATGTGATGATAAAATTAAACCTAAGACTGGAAAAATACCTCTTAACTAACTGGAGCTGCACCACCTTCATTTTTCTCCATACTGCATGCTGGGAAATGCTCAAGAAGTCAATGTGCCTTTTTCAAAGTAGCCAAGGCAGGCAATATTTTAAGAATTTTTTTCTTATCCATTCCCCTAAGATATTCATCCAGATCTCCTTCCTCCAGTTTATTATAGTCCTCTATCCTGGCCTAAACTCACATATGCCTTGAAGATTATTCAGGACATTATTATTTATTTATTTTTTCTCTGCTAATTATGTACTGTCATTTTGCTGAAATGTGAAAAAGACCTATTGGCAGAAACAATTATTGTGGCTTTCCCCCTCCTCCTTCAGAACATAATTATTGTTTCATTTGGATACTGTGGAAACTCTTAATTTATAAAAGAAATAGCCAATCTATCTACAACTGAATATTCTTTAACTGTCATATATACCTTAAGGATTTACATACCACCACTAACCCACTTCAGACTCTGCTTGAGCATGCTAAGATTATTAAGTTATTCACAGAAAGGAAAGCTAAGAAGGGCAAAAGTTGCAGCCATATGCTTCATGGGAACTTATCAAAGAGAAACAAAGTCTATTAAGAAATGCCAAGGTTATTCCTTTGCCCAGGCTAATCTGTTGTGCTCTGACAGCTCAGAACTTGAAGGTACCAACACAGCTTTGGAAAAGAGAACTGCTGCAAGCCATTAATTTGCAAAAGTGGATCTGGCAAAGTAGGGAAGGTGATCAGGTTGGGCTTAGCTTCAGATGCGTACTTTCAGAATACCTTCCTCATTTTCAGTTTCTTATTTAAAAATGCATTTGTAGCCATGGGGTTTTTGCAGGAAAGGACATTGCTTCAAAGACTTGCATCCTTATAATCCCTCTCCCTCTGATTCTTGTGCTTGCTGTTTACAAAGGAAACCATAATAAATCATCACTGGACTGATCACAAAATGTCAAGAGTACCAGTGCTACTTTTTGAGATTTATGGATCTCTTATGTATTTCATCCATATATCCAGTTATCTCCAATAATTTCAAACATTTTCATACTAAGCACTCACAAAATTATAGAAGTCATCATTTAAATATTTACCATGTTCAGCAGCTGCCAACCTGTGTTCAGGATACTTGATTGAGGCTTCCAGAAATTTCATCTACTGGTCCCTCATAGTTTTTTTTCTTCCCTCAGACACAGGCAGAGTGTGGGCTCTCATGTTTTAGCCATGTGATGAAAATTTAACCTGTTATGTGATGGGTTGGTGTTAAAGTATCCAATTAATTTGATATATAAAGAGCTTAGTCAGCTTGATGTACAGAGCCCTTCTGTTGTTAATAGCAATGACAAGTTTGGGCACCAATAACACAGAATTACACAACCACATGCTGTTCATTTTTAAGCAGTAAAGTTCAACTCTTCCGAATAACTTTTGTCACAAGTAAATGTGCTCCATTTGTACAGTTACTCAGCTAAAGCAATCAATTTGCAAGAGAGATTCATGAGAGCTATGCTCCTATTAAAAGAAACTCAGTGGATGACTAACCACTCTGCTTGTGAAACGCTCCCTGAGTTTCACAATGGCCATACAGCAAGTCAGCAGCACGATACAGGATCAAGAAGTCTTTTCTACACACTCTGTATATCCTCTTTTCCTCATCCATACAGCTTGTCTATCACCTTTAACTGTTTTGTAACTTCATCAGGGATGAACACCTTCTGTGTTTTTTCTAAAAAATGATACTATATTAATATACACACTGAAAAAAAAAAAGTGTAACCCAGTAGCTCAAAAGTGTTTTCATTCATAAAACTCTTAGGAACATTAGGGAGTCTGAGCGATGCCTGTAGAGTCCAATGTAGTTACTTAAAACAGACATGAGGGGTTGATCTTGCCTTGGAAAGTTTCTTTTGAACCTTCATGGAAAGAGGACACAGATATATTGGCTTTTATGAAATGATCAGAGTTTCTTTGATGATAACACTTCAGAAATGTTGGTTATTATCAAAGAGCATGAATGGCTAGCCAATGACCATTATTTTCTGCACTATTTTAATCTCTTTCATTACACAGGTCAGTTTAATCTGCCAGTGAATTATTTTTTATATAGCTTGGCATGGTGTTTTGGGTTATGAATTCTGATTTCTTGACACGTGGATTTCACTGTCATTACTCACAATTTAAACTGGTGAAAGAGGAGATCAGAGTGAGACCAAAGTTCTTATGAAGCAAAGGTATTTTCTTTGATTTTAACAGGACATACTTGTATATTCATAGGCAGAATTCATTGTTCAGCAATCATCTGGCATTTTGCAGCTCTCACACTCTCTGAATACAGAAAATGAGAAAAAAGTTCCTGCAACTCAAATAGGTCTCATTACTAGGTGATGCATGGATACTCTCATGTGCACAGTCTGCAGCACCTAGGAGATATGAAAAATTAAGAATGGCATAAAATTAGCACAGAGCTTGCTCTTCCTGTATCTCTTAGGATGTAATTTAATGATTAATTCTCTTGAGAACAGACTCTGTCAACTGATCAATGCAAATGAAAACTGTTGACTGACTAATACTTGCAGTGATGGTTTTAAAGGAGGCTGTGGCTAGAAAGTTTTAAACATCAGCAGTAAAACTTGTGTTTCATTAGCACAGACCCCTTCATCCTCCTTTACCCTTCACTCAGACAAAGTCTAGTGTGCCTGTGGAAACTAGGAACCACATTCAGTGTTGACAAGGATCCTTTCCAACCCAAGATAAGTCATTAGGGTTTGCTGGGATATAAACCTATTGTGAGCATAGCTCACAATTTTGAGCATATGCTCACAATTGTGAGCATAGCTCACAATACTGTAAACTCTCTCATCCATTATTTCTTGTGTAAGAATATAATTTTCTGCATCTCTCACCACATTATTCCTGAGACACTGGAAGTGTCAAATAACACTTAAAGCAGTAAGTCATAAGGATTTTGGTGTATAAATATCTCAGTGGTCTGTTGTGCAACCTGTAGTAATTCAGCTTTCCTGTATATCTGCAAATTTTTCCTGTTTGCACTGCAAGGTGCTGTTTTAAAAACTTCTTCATCAACAAACTTCCATATACAATGTCAGCATCATGCTTGAAATCCTTAACATTTGAGCATAGTATTGGACCTTATTTGTAAAATAAAACAACCTAAAATGTCACTGAAACTCAGCTACTGACCCTTTACCCCTACCAATCCTTTTCCCATTCCATTACTGTTTTTAAATTGGTCTTAGAGCTCTTGGTCAATCTTTACTAGGAACTTTTCTTGATTAAAACTGAAGTACTGGTCTTTATTTTATTGTTCTCTATTAGTTTGCCTATATTAGCTGATGACACTCTGAATCTCCAGCTGGTTATTTCACGTTCCTATTTTCTATTTTTCTTCTGTGATTTTTATAGTCTTAAGTTTTGTTGATACACATTTCCTATTTTCCTTTCTTTTCTTTCACTACATTTATTTCATGGACTATTACTTGCAAAAAATTTCACATGACCATGTGTATGAAATCTCTCTAGGTTGAAGACTGCAGGAAGCCATATTTATTCAGAAAGTTTTTGCAGTTATCATCGATTTATGTAATTCCTGATTTTCTGGAAAATATTTCTTGTTTTTAGACCTTTAATAAAACAAAACAAAACAAAACAAACAACAAAAAGCATACCTTAGACCTAATGCTTAGGAGAATGAGGGATATTAATTTAAAATAAACCATAAAGATAGAACAGAATTGAAAGCAAAAATATAAAAGAACTTTTGAATGACTGGAGATACTCAAAAGGATAAAAAAATAGAGTATAATATAGTGCGGTGTACTAGAGTATGGTTTATAACCATCTCATAAAGAATCCATTTTGCTGAGAAATATCATCCTGTTGGTGTCAGCTTTGATACATGCTGAAATTCCTGATGAACTGGGAGACCTACTGTGAGCAGGAATCATTGCCTGATGCATACATCTTCTTTTTACAAGACCATCGTGCAACCATCATAAGCATTTAGGTGTCATTTTTGATGAACTCTGCAGAGGAAATAGAAAGCTACTATCCTGAGCTCTGTGACCTTATTATCTGTATCCTGAAAGCTTATTAGACTTTAAGATTTGGATGCACGTATAAGTCAGGTTACAGCTGCCTGACCTCATGAGATGGACAGTACCAACAGAAACACTATATCATTCTTTGTGGGCTTGATTGTGTTTTCCAGCAGCTGAACACCAGAAATTGATCTTAAATGTAAATAAGACTTTTTCAAAGTCACCTTAGCAATATGAGTTATGCTGGAAAAACCTCTGACATGTGCGATTACTACTATTGTGTAGGCGACTGCAGGACTTAATACAAAACTGCATTAAGAAAGCCATACCAAATATTGCCTAACAGCTGCAAAGCAAATGTTGAGGCTAGTCTTGGAAAAAATATTAAATGGCAGGGTATGATAAAGAGCTGGGCTGAAGCTGACTGCTGCTGCATCTGCTTCTGAAACTCTTTCTAGGAATGGTAAGATTAGGAAGAACAACAAGCTTGATATGATATTCTGCTCTTGCCCTGATCAAATTTTCTGTGCAAGTGGTACAAAGGTTGCCTTAGTGAAACAGTTGCTTAAATAAAAAACACAGATTTGTTAGGTATCCTAGACTTAATCACTGGCAAGGTGGCTCTTAGAGAGTTTTTTCTGTAGCCCAAAATAGATTACTTTGTATGAAAAATCCCCAGTTCTGTGTCAAGGGTGATGAATTGAATGTATATCCTGACAATCACCATACAAGCATAGGTGGAGGAAAGGTTCTGGTAAAGCACTGGTTAGAGGGAAGTAGTTAAGAACACACTTCAAAGACTGTGACAATCACACCAACACAAAGATACAGGGCATTTAGATCTAAGCATTGACATATGTCTTCAAACAGGTGCATGGCTCCAGGACAAATTCCCAACTACATGGCTGCACAAACCTTTATCTGACTGATGTTGATGGATATTGTATCTCTGGACTTTATAAGCTGAAATTCATGTCAAAGACTTCAAGGCAAGGAGAGCCTGACAATATCTGTCTTGGTCTTCTCTTAGATGTTCTGGGCTGAGTGGTGTTGCTGTGTTTTGTAGAAAGGAAACTTCTGAAATGATGATGTGACACAGGGTAAAGGACAGAAAAACTAGCATTAATGTTACTTCTTGAAAACTCCTGGACGTGTACCCAAGCCCTTATCTAAAGATTTAAATGTTTTCTGGTAGGTTTGATGAAAATGTTTGAGGCAGCGAGCCAACCTGGACTTTCGAGCATTATGGTAAGACTCTTCTAGCCAAGAAAGCTTTGATCAGTCTTGAGACAGAGTGATCTGTGGTGGTATATATGGAACAGACTTTCCAGTATAATAATGAGCCAACAGTAATTAAAACACCACCACCACCACCAACGAAAACTATTCATGATATAAATATAGGGAAATTATGGTACATTGCTTCCTAGTATTAAATTCCAGTTTGAGAAGGTTCAAAATCCATTCTATATTTTATTGTCTTTCAGTAAAACTGCTTTGTGTCCACACTGGTTCTTACACAACACTGACAATGTTATTTGAAACTCTGGTTCAGGAGATATCTGAGATATCTTTACTTACATCAGCAAACCATATCAGGCATTTTAAGATGACTGGTAAACCACACTCATCTTAGCAATACTTTTTTTTCTTTTTTTTTTTTTTTTTAAATTGGTTTTCTTTCAGTCACTATCAATAAGTAAAGTCTGTATATCCCAGGAAGTTTTTCAAGGAAAACCTATTTAGAATATATCTAGATGATATTTTTGGGAACCAATTGTGTGAGCTTCATACATGTTAATTGGGTAGCATACTCTCAAACATTCCTTCCAGCATAAATATTGGCAAGACATAACAAAGTTATTATATAAGCAAAGTTTAATTTGTAAGCACATATTTAAATTTTGGTTATTTGCGTCATATTGCTAATTGTGTTAAGATTCTTCTATAGTGTTAACAAGGTAAAGGCTAGTTTTTGAGGTATCCTCAAGGTCTGTGGAAAGTTCTTAAATTGCCGTTGGCTGTTACCTCATTAACTAGATTTCCCATCAGCTTCAAAATAAATGAAACAGGTTCTCACATTGCACAGAGGTTGTGGCCACCAAAAAGTAATGTTTACATGAATAAAGTAAAGAGGTTTGTGCCAAAGATATATTTAATACTTCCTGACTTGGCTGCTCTCACAGTGTTTTATGCATTATATTTATGATCTTATAGCACCTAAAAGCATATTAGATGCTTTCCAAAATGCCTCAGTTCATGATCTTTCCTATTCCAAAATGAAAAAGTGGTTCAGCTGTTTATACCTAAGGGTTTGAAATCTACATTGTTGCAAAATGAATCAGCTGATGGAATCAAGTGATGGCATATGAATTAAATTTTAGCTTTTATTATTACAAACGTATAAACCCAAGAGCCAAATGTAGTCTCAAACACTCCAGAGACATATTTGTTTCTTCTCAGAGATCCCTTAGAACATGTAGGCTTAAATCATGCTTTTGAAATGCCAGAGTGTTCGGAACAGTTAAGACAGGATCATATGAAACATTTAGCCTCACTTGCATTTCCCAGACCACTTAATGTGGGAGTGCCTGTGTTAACCGATTTTTGTCCTCTTTCTAAGTATTTTGTGATCAAGGGTGATAGTACTGTGGAAGAAAAAGGTTTCTTAACCAAGTCTGTCTGTGATGATCACAAAAATTTTCCTACACATTTTCAACACTACCCAAAATGGGTTGTGATACTTCACCTTCTTTTGACTTAAGATTCGTTGCTATCTGTTCAAAGGTAGAAGATCAAAGGATCTGACTCATACATTGAACATAACTGGAAGTGTCTCCTGGGTGTCTGGAATTTCCTTATACAACAGATTTTCGTTTTGCAAGGCTTCAGTTCATTGTAGGAGAGCTGCAGGGACTTTTCTACATCATCCAACTGAAGCATGAGAGAGAATTCGTCTCACCTAGGTATAGATATCACTACTACTAACACAGAATTACACAGAATCACAGAACTGTAGGGGTTGGAAGGGACCTCGAAAGATCATTGGGTCCAACAACCCCCTGCCAAAGCAGGTTCCTCAGAGCAGGCTGCCCAGGTAGGTGTCCAGACAGGCCTTGAATATCTCCAGAGAAGGAGACTCCACAACCTCCCTGGGCAGCCTGTTCCAGTGCTCTGTCACCCTCACCATGAAGAAGTTCTTTCACATGTCAGTGCAGAACTTCCTGTGTTCTAACTTGCAGCCATTGCCCCTTGTCCTATCCCCACAAACCACTGAGAAGAGGTTGACTACATCCTTCTGTTCCCCACCCCTCAGATATTTATATACACTCTTAGTCTTCAGTTGTCCAGGCTGAACAGACCCAGGTCTCTCATCTTTTCCTCATAGGGAAGATGCTCCAGGCCCCGTATCATCTTTGTGACCCTCCGCTGGACTCTTTCCAGAGATCCCTGTCTTTCTTGTACCGGGGAGCCCAGAACTGGACACAGTACTCCAGGTGAGGCCTGACCAGGGCAGAGTAGAGGGGGAGGATCACCTCCTTTGACCTGCTGGCCACGCTCCTTTTAATGCACGCCAGTATCCCATTGGCCCTCTTGGCCACAAGGGCACAGTGCTGGCTCATGGTCAACCTGTCGTCCACCAGGATCCCCATGTCCTTCTCCTCAGTACTCCTCTCCAGCAGGTCATCCCCCAGCCCATACTGATACATGTGGTTGTTCCTTCCCAGGTACAGGACTCTACACTTGCTCTTATTAAACCTCATTTGGTTTCTTCCTACCCATCTCTCCAGCTGGTCCAGGTCTCGCTGAATGGCAGCACAACCTTCTGGCTTGTCAGCCACTCCTCCCAGCTTTGTGTCATTGTCATACTTGCTGAGGGTGGACACTATTCCCTCATCAATGTTGTCAATGAAGATGTTGAACAAGATCAGACCCAGCACTGACGCCTGGGGAATACCACTAGTCACAGGTCTCCAGCCAGACACTGCACCACCAATCACCATCCTCTGAGCTTAGCCAGTCAGCCAGTTCTCAACCCACCTTACTGTACACTCATCTATCCCACACTTTCTCAGCTTTTTCCTTCCCTCAGTATGAGTAAAGTCTAAGGCTACTGTATACCTGCTTTAAAAGAAATGGCTTTTACTTAGATGATTTATTGGTCCTTCAGTTTATATTGTCAGTAGAAAATCTGTCCTACTGCTTAGGATAAAGCAAAGCAGTACTCAGCAGGAATGTCTCCAGGAGACAGGGAAGCCTGCTGCACAGCATCTAGTGCTGGTGTTTCAGAGTGATAGATGGATCGGGTTTGATTGACAAAGAGGGCTGTGAGAAGGATTTTGTTTGGAAGAGTGGTTAAGGAAAAGATGCAAATGTCATTATCACCTGTGTGTATGAGAAAGCTGACAGCTATTCATACTTTATCTTGGCTTTGGGTATTTTTCAGTATCCCAAAATAAGGATAAGTATTTTTCAGAATGCTGTGAATTTCAATTGCCTGGTCTGAAATATCTGGTTAATATTTAGGTAAAAGCAGCCTGACCTTTTAATATATGACAGGAACCTTTATGTCCTTTACAATTCAATGGGATTTATTACCTGGTTTCTAATAACTATCCAAAGGGGAGATTTAGCAATTGATTTTGGGCACTGGAGGAAATGTTTGGGCCCTAAGAATCTGTGGCATTTTTAAACTTGTATAGTTACACAGGAAAGGAGATACTAGGTGATTATAATCAGAATTGGTGAAGAAATTCAGGGTTTTCATGTGACTTGGATACCTGACTGGTCTTTCCACAATAGAAGCTATTATTCAGCTATTTCACCATGTGTGTGTCCAAGAGCAGAAGTAAAAACCCGTAAGAGCTGTTACTATAGGACTACAAAGGAAACTGTGCCTGTAGTATCCTACTGTACCATATTATCATTTTAAAATCTAATAGATAATAGCATTAATCTGATTTTTTTTTTATAAAAAATTAATAGCTTTCCTCAAAAAAAAATGCAAAATTAAAAAAATAATCAGATTAATTACATTTGTCTTTCAACTGCATATTGCTCTCTTACTGCTTTGCACAAAGCAGGTCTAGAATACAGGCTTTCTTAATACTTTATAGGTATCTCAATATATCCTTCATAAGCATCAGTATACTAATGACTGAATCATAAACATGTATTTTATGAGCTTTTTTTATGAGTCTATATGAAATTTTTTTAATTCTATCTGACAAAAGTCCTATTCACAGTGAGTACAATGTGGTTTAACATGCCCTGAGGGAGGTGTCTATTTGTGGTGCATTAAAAAGGGCTCTTTTCCAAAGAGCTATCTGTTATGTAATTATAAAGAACACTAAAAAATGACCTCCCTGTTTCCTTGATGGGGTTGTTCAGAATCTTCTGATGGCATGAGAATGGATGAAAACATCTGCACAGCCCTAGCTTCTTGCCTAATTAGACAGCTCTTGTATATTTGCTTTTGCTTAAGCCATGCAAATAAATTTTTAAATTGCATTGTCTTATTTGTACTCTGTTGGGTGTAGGGATGAAATGTAAATTACACTAGTTAACCATCTGTTTATCTGCAGACATATAACATTGTTCCCCCTCATGTGGCTGTGAGTGGCATGCCTGGTGTTGTCTGGGGACCTCAGGATGTAACTGTGGCTGATATATCATTAAGGGGACTAGTATGCAGCAGGAACAGCAGCCTGGAAATGAAACTGTTTTCTTTTGACATCTGCATCGCATTTGAGCAAAGGAGGAGGCCCTGCAGTCCTAAGGCTGGACAGTAGCCTGCTTGGCAGGCTCAGTGAGTGGTTGTGCCTCTTGCTGATCTCCCTGGGCACTGAAGCACCAACTGAAGCACTGCACCGAATCACCACTCAAAATAAATATCCGGGGTGGCCCTCCTGTATTGACTATCTGAATGGCTCTGAGCTGGGTGCTGGTTTCCTTCAGCTGCCTGTGAAACAGTGATGCTGATATTATCCAGCATTCTGGGAAAGGGTTGTTTTGCTTGTAATGGGCTTTGAGCTTCTGGAGTAAAATAAAGTAAAAACAAAACAATATGATGGCTCTAAAGTTGAATGTTATATCAAAATACATAAAGGGAAGTAGCTTGCTGGAGACTGTGTAGTGCTTCCAAATGTACAATTTTATTTGTGTTTTCCAGGGGAATTTTTGTTGCTTTAAAGTTCCTTGTACAGAGTTGAGAAACAATAGTTAAATCTACTGATAAATTTATCACTAAAGGAGAAAATCTCCTTCCCTTCCCTGCCCTTCCCTGCCCTTCCCTTCCCCTCCCTGCCCTGCCCCTTTCCCCTGCCCTGCCCCGCCCCGCCCTGCCCCCTGCCCCTTTCTCCCTTCCCCCTTTCCCCTTCCCTCTTCTCCCTTCCCCTTTTCCCCTTTCCACTTCCCACTTCCCCCTTCTGCATTCTCCCTTCCACCTCCCCTCTTCCCCCTTCCCCTTTGATCTTACTGTAATGAAAATCAACATGACTACTACCATATTGTGATTTCTCTGTGAAACCTTAATGTTATATTCTCTTCATATCACCCTTCCCCTTCCCCTTCCCCCTTCTCCCTTCTCTCTTCCTTCTTCTGCCTTCCCCTTTGATCTTACTGTAATGAAAAATCAACATGACTACTACCATATTGTGCTTTCTCTGCAAAACCTTAATGTTATATTCTCTTGAGATCACCTCATAACATGTACTGCACTGCTCCTTTTTAAAAGTCATTAAACAGTAGCATTGCAAGCTATGTTCTGAGTCTTTACTGCATGGGTAAGAAAGCAGGCATTATTATAAGCTTTTTATTAAATCTTCATGTATAAATTAATGTATAAGGGTTTAATGTATGATTAATAGATATTTCAATAAATAATGAATTCTTATAGACTTCATCGGGTCAATAGGTTGCCAATTATCATAGTTTATTACCTGCTCCTGATGTATTTATAACCATCTGGTACGTGTACAGCTTAGATCTGTAGCAGCTAACATCTATTAATCATTTTAAATAATTTATTATTGTAATATTTAAATGACATGTCGTTTTAAGCATATGAAAAATAGAGATTTCAGGTTTCTTAAAAAGGAAGGTCCCTTTAGTTCTTGGTTTTGTGTTCAATATGCTCAGTATCTAATTTGATTTTTAGCTTCTCCTGGTTTATGATTTGATCTTTCTCTGGCAGCTTTCCTTTAACAGTGCCAATACTTGCAGCAGTTGCTTGTCCATGTGTGAATGTTATTTGATAAATCTCTATATTCAGATGTTGTCATTCTGCAGTGGTAAAATAAACCACCATCTTTTTCAGGCATGGATAGAATAAGATGAGATTTTTTCTTTTCACAGATGAAAAATATAAAATATTGAAGGATACTATTGGTGTGGTTTATGAGCATAGTGAACAGAGTTGATGGGGAAGTAATTAAAGACAGGAAAAAACAATCCTACTGAATCCCACTGAAATTACAGGCATAAGAAAAGCTTCCATATGTAGGAGCCTGATTTAAAATCCCTAAAAGGAGATAAGAAGAGAAAGGTAAAAAGATTTATTTTTTATTTTTGTGAGCAACACACAAAATCAATGAATTAGTCTGCACAGACATTAGCTCCTGAAGCCTGGAAACTGTGAATCACCTCTATTGTGTAGCAAATGTTTTGGGGGCTTAGATCTTCAAGTTCTACCAAATTCGTTCACAGAAGCTGAACAATAAAGGGGAACTCTATTGTGATTGCAAAATGCTAAATATTTCCTACGTACATTTCCTTCAGGGAGTACAGGCCAACACTACACCCTTCCAGTCTGAAACAGAAGGCAACAAGGTGGGACTGTCACTGGTTTATAAAGAAAACCTTGTTCTCTACCCACTGGAATTAGAAAGATGGGGATTGCTACTTAATAAAGACTATATATAACTCTTCCATTCAACACTTTAGAGGACTTTTAGGCACATATACATGTTTTCTTATGAGCCAAAGGTAGGTAGCTGCCTCAAAAAGTCAGTTTTACCTGACCTGTTGCTAGGTTCAGATTTGCATCACCAGAGCTTACTGTAACTGAGAATGTCCCATGTCTTCTGCATGGGTTTGCACAGTCCTCCACAAATTCAGGGGTAATACAACACGGACTAACACATGGGGTGTGATTTAACTCAGAAGACTGTGAGAGGGGGCAGGTAGCAATTAAAATGGTCTTTGGCATTTTTCAGTGTAGGTAAGCTACGTGTAGGAGTCCACAAATGGAGTGTGTGGAGCCATTGCTCTGATCCCTTCTTCCTAACAGCTACCACAGGGAAATGCCTATTGCAAAGACACCATGAGGCTTTCTACTTCCAGTAGCTTTAGTACAACAGGAAAGGCAAAAAAAAAAAATATTGGAGACACCTCTCCCCTTCCCTTTTTGCCATTCTAGCTGACTGTGAATTAAACAGTGATGAAAAAATATTTGTGTGCACAGGAGCTTAAATGACCCTGCAAAAAGCTTGTGCCAGTTTACTGTCTCCCACAATATTCCTGGATGTGTCCTAGTGGCTATTTCCAAGAGGCTGCCTGGATATAGGCACATGATTTTGGAAGATCTGAGAGGTTGCTCTGGGAACACATCCAGGTCTGTTGGTCTCAGGGTCATGAAAAGACCTTGGGCATGTTTAATTCATGTGTATACATGTGCACCTTCTGTTCTCACTTGGTACGTTAATAGGTCAGGTCCCTCCATAATATGACTTATTAACTCAATACAATATAACAAATAAATGCCTGCTTATATATAAAAATAAGCAAGTCACTTTTCTATATGTGTTTTAAAGTTTCAGTTCTGTCTATGTAATGTTTGGCAAATAAACCTCTAAGGATAATGCTGTGAAACTGAGTCTATTGAACACAGAATATTCTATGCACACTAAATAATGCTAATTAAAAACTGTGTTTTGTAAGAACATCCAAACATGGTGTTCCATTGCACTTCAACAGCAGGCACCCTAGAATACTACTACAGCATAACAATAAGGGATCTGTACATTAATAAACATAGACTTGTCATTCTGCAAATGTTATAAATCTCAAATGAATTTTTGGATTATTTACAAGGTAAGAGACCTTAAAGACCACCATGACTATAACCAGTTACTCATTTCTTCTTCCTCTTTTTTTTTTTTTTTTTTTTCTCTTTTTTTCTCTTTTCTTACTTTTCTTTTTTCTTTGTTCTCTTTTTCCTCTTTAATCTAAGGCTTTAACTTGTCTAAGGCTTAACTTGTCTAAGTTAACCTAAACTTAACTTGTCTAAGTTAAACCTTTAGGCTCCTTCTGTAGGCAGCACAGAAAGAAAAAAATTACACTCGTCATGTTCTTAGATAGTTGTCTAATGCAATTTATATCACTTAACCTGGAGACATTTTCCTGATGATGAGCCCAGGTGAGCACTGCAGCCAGCTTTCAGCTCCATGATAAATGAAGATCAGGCATGCACCAGCCCTCTTCATCTCTAATTACCTGGTTTCCAGGAAAAAACAGTCTGTGCATTCGGACTCCCATAGTTCTGGGGATGTTCTGGAGACCCTGGAGTATCATGGCATAACTTATTAATTGAATCAAGATCAAGCCTGATGATAGTTCATTTAGAGGATTAAGTTCTTGCTATCTCTTACAGGGGTTCTATGTAATTATATTATATTAGATTCTAAATTTAGACGTGTACAAATAAGTGATATGACTGCACACATACAAAAAACAGAGGACCTCTTTCTAATGACAGGCACATAAAGTTATACAATTTCTTGCTGGTTTTGTTGTAGACAGGAGGAAAAACAGACAGCAGTTGTTCCCTTCTATCCTGCAACACAGACAGGAGAAAGGGTGTTGTAAAAATGTTAGTTTGTATAGTCTATGTAGAAATGACTGATTGTAGTCTGCCACCACTGCCAGAGGTGGTCACAAGAAGCCCATAAAGCCTATTCTAAAGTCTACTTTATTTTAATTGCTGTTACTGCCATAACTTCAAAGAATATGTGCCACACATTAACACCCAATAGTGCCAGGTTCTGTACTAACACAGGCCAAAGGGTCATCCCCTTTAATAATAATAGTACTATTAATAGTACTATTCAAAAGCAGTACAAAGTATTCCTTGTGCTAACATTTGCTGATCCATTCTGATCTGAACTGTAAAATGTGAGTGTACTCAAGACAGGCCAATCTCTTCAGCAATATGAGTATTAGCTGAATCTGAATTTTATCATTTATATTTTTTGACTGCTCTTCCAGCTTACATGGCTGTCAATTAACTGTAAGGCTATTTCTGCATGCTGCGGCTGGATCTAGCCTTTTCTGACATCTAGACTTTCTTACATTTTGTTTGCTTGTGATTTTAATGTGCCCCTCTCCTCCCAGATTAGTTTAATTCTCTCTATTGAAACAGTTTCTCCAGCATCTGAAAATCATAGAATCAAAGAATGGTTTGGGTTAAAAGGGATCTTAAAGATAACCTGGTTCCAACCCCTGTGCTATGGGCAGGGTCACCTTCCAATCAGGGTGCCCAAAGGCCTGTTGGCAAAAAGAGATCTTTTTAAAATATCACGTAGTTGCCTCTTACATTACAAAACATTGACATTTATCAAGACCTTTTTTCAAGATAATCAGTGTTGAGAAAATTTATGATACATGCAGTTACCTAGGTATGTTTTATGGAGCTAAGGCTGGGTGGCCAAAATAATTGCATTAGGAATAATTCTGATTGCACAGCAAAATGGGAACATCTAGTGTTCAGAATTCTATATATTTAGGAAAAGAAAAAATGTGTAGAATGGCTTGAAACATGAGTGTTGTAAAACATGGAGAAAGACATTTTGTGTTTGGTTAAGGGTTATCATGACAGTAAACAAAAACAAGTAAATAGAATAGTTTTGCGCACACAAATTACATTGCTTCAAATTAATAACATAGCACAGATGCAGCTGACGACAAGCACAGTGATATATTTGTCTTTGACATAACTGTGCAAATTAACTCAAAATCAAAGCAAATTGGTGACCTAGAAAGCTTGTGCCTAAGACATTGGCACAAGAGTGCCTGTGTAGAGCCAGAGTAACACAGTCAGAACCAGGAGCTGTGATTAAACTGTTTGTCCTGAGCTGCAGTTCTCAGATAAAAGAATTTATCATTTCTGTGTGTCTTTAGGTAAGGACAAAGAAATTCAGTGGAGCAGTGAGCAAAGAAGCTTTGATGGAGCGAAATTTTAGCTTGAAGCTACAGCATTAATTAGAAAAAGAGGTGGTAGATTCTCCTAAATATTGAAGGATAACAAAAGGAACACCATCTGTTTTCCATGATCATGCAATTACTGGTAATATTCATACTTATTCAGTTTAGAAACTGTAGTTTGTAAAGTGTCCAGACAGTAACATTTTCATGTTTGCAAGCCGCTCACTGCTCAAAGCCTTCATGCATCACTCCTCTTACAACACAGTTTGCCAGGAGTTCTGGGCTGGAGACATGCTGCAGAGTCCTTAGCACTGCACTCAGCGTGCCCTTCAGTGAACTGACCTGCTTTGATTCATAAAAGCTTTTAGAAGAGCTAAGCAAGAGTGTTCTCTAAGTACTAAAAAGACACAGCCAAATGATTTTTTCACCACTGTTACCATCACAACCAACAGTACATCCAGGTATTGGCCTCAAGAAAAACTATGTATCAGTAGCATTATTCAAGTTAAATTCAAGATGTATAATGCAGAGAAGGGAATACTGAAAGAGTTGCAGTCAATGTCCAAGTGGAGACAGATAACAAGTGGTGTTGCTCAAGGGTCAGTATTGGGACCAGCACTATTTACATCTTTTGGTGACATTAAGAGAGAGATTTATTGCACCCTCATCAAGTTTGCCGATGACACTGAGCTGTGTGGTACAATTGACACATAGTAGGGAAGGGATGACATCCAGAAGAACCTCAGCAGGTTTGAGAAGTGGGCCCATGTGAACCTCATGAGGTTCAACAAGGCCAAGTGCAAGGCCCTGTACCTGGGCCAGGGCAATCTCAAACATGAATACAGATTAGGTGATGAGTGAACTGAGAGCCACCTTGCACGGAAGAAGCTGCGGATATTGGTGGACAAAATACTGGCTATAAGCCAGTGACATGCACTTGCAGCCCAGAAAGCCAACTGTATTCTCGTAATACATAAACCTTGTTTCAGAAGCTTCTTTTACTGTATAGACTTCCCTAGTACATCATTTCTTAGCATATACAGCTGGGGAGGGACTCTTTGTCAGGGAGTACAGTGACAGGACAAGGGGTAATGGTTTTAAACTACAAGAGGGGAGGTTTAGATTAGATATAAGGCAGAAATTTACTCTGAGAGTAGTGAGGCACTGGTACAGGCTGCTCAGAGAAGCTTAAACATCCCCATCCCTGGGAATGTTTAAGTCCGTGGAGATTTGAGCAACCTGGTCTAGTGGAAGGTGTCCCTTTCCTTGGCAGAGGGGTTGGAATGGGATGGTCTTTAAGGTCCCTTCCAACCCAAACCATTGTATGATTCCATGATTCTTTATGTATGAGCTGCCTGACTGATGCTATTACAGTTGTGCATTCCCCTGTGCTCACCAGAGGGTGAGCAGAACAGTGGTACCACACTAGTCTTAGAGCTATGAGTAGTGCCCCAAATTTTCTGTGTGAGCGTGGTGGTGGGACAAGCTAGTTCTCTATGATAACATGCAGTGAGACAGGCCTATTTATTCAGAAGCAGGTTTCTACAGACACCTGGAAGCTAATCAGCCTAGACTCTTACAGACTGATGATTATGTTGCTGAATAGATCCTGAATATAAATTCTGGTTCTGCATCAGCATCACTTTCCACAAGATTCCACAGAACAGCCATTTGAACACCCCCCTTCCCCAGTTTCTCCATTTTAAAATGTGAGCTTCTTATACCTAGCTTGTAAAATACTTTAAGCTCTATTGATGAAATACAATACATAAGATCCGAGTATGATCAACTTTACTGTTCTTATTGAATCCCACAAGGGATTTGCTGAAATGACTCTGTAGATTACTTCTGAATGTTTTTGAATTCATTTTTCTGTGTGCACGTGTAAGTAGTCAGGTGCCAAATGTTGACAGCAATACTAGTATGATCAAAATGACCAACCACTGAGCATTATTTGTTCAGTACCCCCTTGAACATATAAATCAGAAGTTGAATATTGAGCACTGCCTGCCATGATCCCCAGTGTGGGAAGTGCAAGTATAGCAAAGACTTACTTAGGACTCCAACACCTAATTAAATGAGGGTCCAGAGGGAGGAATGACAAAACAGAAAAGGGAGTGAAAATAAAGTGTTTTACAAGTTTGCCCATACTCCAGGGAATTGCTCTAGTTTGAAGCATAAAAGGGATGCTTTGACTTACAAGCATATGGCATGCTTGTTTAACTTTGAGGTATTAAATCTGCAAAAACGTAAGTAAATATTCTGGTAGCTTTATTAAGCATTCTGTTTTCACTAGAAAGGCATATCCTGGCTTGGTCTCTGTTCAGAGACAGGTTCTCAGGCTTTACCAAAGGCATAAAATGCAGCAATTATATTACCCAACTGATGGAGCTGCCATCGTTTCCCTTGGGAACATTTTTTACAGTCTAGTAGACTTTGCTACAGGGAAAATCAGCCTAAAATGTCTGTATGAGGTTGTCTACTTTTTTTTTTTTTTTTTTTTTTTTTTTTCTTTCTCTCCTGCACTCCTGCCCCTCCCAAAATAATGTGAAGTATTCTGAGTACACAGAAGTATAGGTTCCTGCACTTCTGACACATAGTTGTCCTTTTCCTGATTTTGAAACTTTTGGTTTAAATCATAATCACTTTTAGTGCATTTTCTTTGAATGAATCAATCAGGACCTTTGCTGCTACAGTGACCAGCTATAAATGCCTCTGCCTTCAGTACAGCATGTGGAATACAAGGAAACATAGAAATGTGAGGGTAGAATTTTTAGAGAAAATAGGAAGTTAACCGTGATATGGCTAATAGAAGAAGATCCCTCACCAATCTCTACCACTTAAAGGTAGTGCATAGGTAGCTGCAGTTGGCATTCCCAGTCAATACAACCTCTTCAGCTGCTGGAGTCAGCCCTTTACCATGAAGAATCTCAAAGGCTGTTGTCAGCGTGGCACATATATGTGGTCTTTGCCCTCCCTCCATTCTCATCATCCCTGCTGGGGCATATTTGAATAATCCATGGCTTTTCCTCTGCTTATGCACTCATGTTTCCTTCCAGAGAAAAGGAAAGCAGGATGTACAGCCCCACTAACCATTATCCCAAGCCACTGAGTTCTTAGGTTGAAAAAGATGTGCTTAGCCTGCTCCAAGACCTTTGTCTTGGCTGTGTTTTTCTAGGACAAGAAATGCATTGACAAGGTTCAGTTCCAAATGGAGATGTGAGGGGAAGCACTGGGTATGTGATTTGAACAGCTCAACAGAACCACACTTCTGGAAGGTTTGAACAACTTCACAGGCATGAACCTGATGGATGTCCCTAAAGGATGTTGCTGTCAGTTTAGAACCCTTAATCCCGTAAAGTTAGGCTGGGCAGATTGCTCAAGGACTGCACTGGTGCTTAGACAATCTAACTTCACTCCAAAGAGGCCTGAAATCTATATTTGGCCTTGGACAGGTGTCTGGTTTCCTAGGACTGATACAGGGAGAAAAATATGTCATTTGAAGGGGAAGGGGGATTTACAATGATTCAAGCAGTGGAGACAAGATTTTTTTTAATTTTATTTTATTTTTAAAAAACAAACACTGAAACACAATAGGCAGGTAGATTTTGAAAAAACATATTTGCTGGTGTGCATGACTCCGCATGTTACAGGTCCATTTTTGGACCTGAGGTGGATTTCACAGCAAAGCAGATCTGTCTAGGTTCTGCAGTGATATCTGGCCGTGAGATAGAGTCTGCTGGCTGTTCTGTCTGTTTCTGAATATCTGCTGGTGCCAAGATACAGGTACTTTGGAAGAATGTGCTAAGCATAAAATAATCAATTCCTAAGGTAATATCTTGTAGCCAAGATATTAAGTGATTGTCTTTTGTCTTTAACCAGGGTTTTAGATTCTTTATATATGTTTATCTCATCTGAGATATTACATGGATTCTTCAGACATAGAATACCCACATCTGCAACTGTGATTTCACATTTCAGACTCCTTTTCTCTGGAATTCAAGTCACACTTCATGCCCTCTCTAAAGATGAATATATTTTTTCATGGTCCAGACTAGATTATTTTCATTTACCTTCTCAGTTAAACATCTTTTTCCTTCCAAAACCCAGTGACTCATCACTGAATTCCACAAGATGCCCGGAGTACTATGAAGTTTGCTTCTTTCTGCGTAGCATTTAGAAATATGAATTGGAATGGGAAATACAACGGCTGTGGAGCCCCAAGTCAGCACCAATGCATGTCAACCTATGCCAAGTTTTGCACAGGTCCTGCCACTTCAGTCTTTGCTACTGCCTACCTCCAAGCGGAACTTGGTGCATGCCTGTGAAACACCACTGAGAGGCTGTCTCTGGCTGTGAGGGTGGGAGGATACAATGATGGACGCAGATGTTTTCCTCATTTCATGTGCATTTTTTTTTTTCCTTTCTTGTTTATGGTGCAGTGAATTGTTTCATAGCTGGTCTTTTGTTCTGGGCACAGCTTTGTTTGCTTGTTTGTTTCCGTTCCTGTTCCGTTTGCTTTTCCCACTGTGATTCCCCCATCCGCCTCCCAGGGTGACAAAACCCGTCTGCGCCATTTCCCTCGTCTCCACAGCTTCCCCTCCTGGCCCTGCCAGGGACGTAGTAACTCCACACTACATCACTGTGTGCTGTGTCTTACATAGCAGGGTGGCAGGCAGTGTGTTAAGTGTGTTAACAGCTGAAAGGTGACCTCCTCCTGGCATGCAAGCAACAGACTTTGATTTTTAATTGAGTAAATTAAAGATTTCTTAAATCTCTCTCTTTTTTTTTTTTTTTTTTTTTTTTTTTTTTTTTTCCTCTCACACTTCCATGAGCAAAGCAAGAGGCCTGTGTGAGGAAGAGATCTTGTTAATTACGTTACCTGAAGTTGTTTCTGATGGATGAGTACCAGCCTGAGTGACACAAAGCGGCAGTTGTCATTTGATTGTTCATAGTCCTTTGAACCAGATGAGCACTTTCTGTCTTCCACTTTGTCTTATATTTTGTTAGTCTGGGCCTGACACATCTTATTAAACAATAACTCATTTCATCATCTCAGGCCTGTTAAGCCTCCTCACAGTCAAACTCAGGGCACAGATCTGTGCCACAGAGCTCTGCAGCCTACAGTGTATCCACTGCCCCTACAGCTGGCCGAATCCCACAAGATACCCAGAAAGCCATAAATTTGCCTCTAGGCTTTGTTTCTCACCCATCAGTTTGTTCCATGTCTCAGAAATCACAGGCCTCCCACCAGTGCAGAAGTGGCATCATGTACTAATGTATGCATACAAGAGGCTTCTGAGCTGACCAGCTTGAGCAAAAAAGGGTTATTTCCCTTCTTTATAACTGCTTATATTTCATGTCTTTTGCAGGCTAAAGTGAGACTGAACTTGAACCAAATCCCACTGCATTCAGTGAACAGAGTCCTGCTGATTTCAGAAGATGCTGAGCTGTGGCTCTGAAGTCTCGTGGTCACCATACCCAGCTTTGCACCTCAAGCTACAACACTGACTTCAGGTTGCTGAATCCAGACTGGATCCACAGAGAATGTGCTTCAAAGCCACTGTGGCAACAGAGCAATGGAACAATGACACCTCAAAACACAGGCATACAACAGACAAAACAAGATCTTTGTCCTTTAACAAGAACAAATCAACAGAAATTTCTCAAAATAAATTTGTGACTGTATGTAAAGCTTCAAAAACTTTTACCACATACAGATTTTGCCAAAAGAGCACTGTTCAAGAATTTCCCTCACTTTTGCTCATTGCTTTAATATAAATTAAAATGTTGATAGCAGTGTTTTACACTCTGCACTGTTACTTGTACTGTCAAATGGGTGAACGCAGCAATGATGGAGTGAGCGTTCCCAGGGCCAGGGACATGGACTGGCACTCTGAGGACCTGGGTCACTTTGCATCTTCCTAGTGGTCATCCCAAGTAGCCTGTGTCAGTCCCTATACCTCATTTCCTCATTTATCAAATATGGATAACTGTGCCTCTCAGTTTCAGAGAGTGCCTTTTAATGATTAGGAGACACCACAGGTGTGATTTTGATTGAATTCACATACATGGATAAATGTAGCCTGGTGAGAGACTCAGGATTGGAAATGGTCTTGATAAAAATGAAAGGGCAATATCTGAATACAGAGAGTGGTTTGCTATTGAAGTACCCTGTAACAAATCTGGTATTGCACACATCACCCCAACACACAGATGCATGTGTTGTGTACATCCTTTATGGGAATCACTGAATATAGTCATTTTTAAGATAAACAAGGGAAAGTAATTCAGAATATTCTGCCTGTGTGATCTCAGTCATTAGTCATTGCCAAAAAGTGACCAAGTGCAGTAATTCCCCAGCTTGTCAGCTTTCTGGGAAGGTGAAGCCAGGTCATGCTGCTGGGCTGCTGGCCAGTGCAGCTGTCTCAGCACTGGTGGTGGGCTGCTCCTGTCACTCTGCTGCTCTGGCTGCCCATGACCAGTCATGTTGTGCAAGAAGGACGGTGTAGGAAAATAGAGGTAACATTACCATACTGGACATATGTGAGAGACAGAAAATGTACAGAGGAGCATGAAAAAGCAGGTGCATGCCTGAGTCTAACCTGACTGTATCTACAAGGAACTCATTTATACTTTTGGGCATCACAGTCACAAAACAAGCTCTTCAACTATGTCAAGTGATGAGGAGCTGCTATTTAGTTAAATAAGATGGTGCAAACTCTTTGGCTGCATCTATGCTATTGAAAGAAGTGTGTCAGTGACAGTTCTTTGTCCAGAGGGTGGGGCACATGTTGTGATTCACCTCCACATGGCTAAGTTCCAGAACAGGGTGGCATCATCCAGTCACCTATCCACCCACCCATCTATCCATTTATCCATCCATCTATCCATACATCCATCAGGAAGCTCTTCATGGTACTTGCTGTCCCAAACTGTGCCTGAACATGGTCAGGGAGAGGACCAGTGGGTCTAAACCAACACTATTCCAGGGAACATGGTTGTGAGCAAGCCCTGGCTGGTAATAAAACCAAGTTTAGGTCTGTACCTGTTTATTTTACTAGAATAGATACATCAGGTAGGTAATCAGTAGAGATGGCTGCTCTAATCTGTGTCTGCGGCTTCCCTTATATAAAAATGTTGTTGTCCACAACCAGGGTGACAAATCTTCAACTCAGAGAAAAATAATAATTAATACAAAAGATGGCAGGAGTTTGCCTCCTCCATGGTGTTGTTATCTCCTCAATCATATTCCTGCCTGAGATGCAAGATGGATGAAATTCAGTCCTAGAGTAAAAATCTTTTACCAGTATATAAAAACTTGTAATGTAAAGGTCCTATAGTTCCCATTTTTACTGAGTTCAAACCAGAAGCTTCATGAAATTGTAGGAATGATTCCCACTTTTCTATGAAATATACACGTTCTTCATTTCTAGACTTAAGTATAAGGGCACAGAGAGATGACTTGCTGGAGAAATGAACGGTATTTCATATCATTTACGAAAAGTTTTATGGCTTTCTCTGAGTTTTGCTTCATTGAACTTGTGATGAGGACACATGACTTTAATACCAAAAGGACATGAAGGCAAGTCCCGGTCATTTTTAAATGGCCTTAAACTTTTATAGGATAAATTTCTGCCACTTCCTTGGCATGTTGAGAATTCATGGTATGTACATCACAGCCATTTAACCTAACTTAGCCAGGAATAAATTTTCCACTGTACAGATGCTATACAGAACAATCCTTGCCCCAGACACTTTCCAGTTTAGGCAATACTGTACAGCTTGGTGGCCATATATAATGTATTTTTGAGTTACTAATTTTATTCTCATGTAGGTCTGTTTAAATGGTCTAGTGTGGAGGGAGAGAAGTGTAAATACATTTTAAAATACAAATGAAAAATCTGTGTGAAAACTTCTACTTCTGTTGCAAACAATGAAAGCACTGTGCTGTAGGACTTTATTATGATAGCCTGCAACTACAGAGACAAGGAAAAATAGTTATTTTTGGTTTAAGATCAACTACAATTTTAAATTTAAATATAATATTAAAATTTAAGTAGACATAAAACCAATGACTACTATCCTCCCTGCCCAAGCCCAGTATCTTGCTTGCATGAAGTATGGTTGCCAATTACAGATTGTACAATGCAGTGCAAGCTCCTAGCACTGGAACATTGCCTTGCCCAAGTGTTTTATTCAGAGTGTCAAGCAACATGTTAATAATTTACTTTGATGCTAATTCATCCAGTAGTTTTACGACGTTATGATTAAGTTTATTCCTTAATTAAATTTAAAAAAAAATGAGGTGGGAGATGAAAAGGGAAAAGGGCAGAGAAGGTGAGATATGAATGTAAATGTAACTCCAGTGATGATTTGGGGCAGGACAGGAAGCGTACAGACAACATTCAAGCTTTTTTATTTAATTATTCATTTATTTTCAACTGCAGAAAGGTAATTCTAAAGAGCATAACTCCAAAGAAAAGGCTGTTCTAAGAAAGTTTTTCTGTATAAAAATAGTAATTTTATTGACATTTATCTGTATTACTGTTATAAATGAGGCCTCAAGTCAAGCTGAATTTTGTAATATTTATAAAACAAATATTTCTAAAAGGTATAAAAGCTATAAAAGGTGTAAAAGGCAAGTAAACAGTGCTGGGTGTGTGGGGAGTCTACGCTCCACCAACACGCAAACACAAACATCAAGCTTTCTAAACATATAGAACATCGCTTTACACACTAAACACAAGTATGCCTATACATATGTACAATCAGGAAAGGTAACAAACAATCCTTTAAGTTCCATAACTTAACAGTCTCAATTTTCCATTCTTCAGGCCTTATGTATCCCATTCTTCACAGATCAAAGAAAAGCATATCCATCTCCTTGTGAAGGCCAAGAGGCCTGGGTCAAAAGGCACGTCCAGGTCAGCAGGGGGCAACAGCAAAAGCCTTTGATGGCTGTAGCAGCAGAGGGGCTGATGGCATAGCAGTCAGGTCAGTAAAGGAGCCTGCAGCTCCCTCAGTATCTGGCAAGCCACACGTTTCTGACTGGTCCCACAGGGCTCTTTAAGGCCTCAGAGATTGCTCGCCAGGTGCCGAGTAATCCCACTGCAACCTTGTCATTTTTAGTTGCAGAGTCCCACACCTTGACCTCAGTTTGGTCCCATATTTCAGGATCATAAACTGTCCAATTGTTAATAAGGAGAATAAGCTGTAAGGTTACCAGGACAGTCTTTGTTCCTAAGGACGTATGATTCCCCATAATGCACAACTGCTTACCAGCGAGAGGCAGCTGCGTGCACGGGTCTGCTTCTCTCAGCTCGAGCTTCTCTCCAGCTCCAGTGTGCCTATCTCCATCGACTTTCTGTACGAGTTTCTCTGAGCGGTTTGCTGAGTTTGGCCGAACCTGTCTTCGTGAGGCAATCAATGTGCCTGCTCCCATCCTGGTCTCCATTCTGCCAGCCTGTTCCTCTTCACTTCTTTTTCCTGCTTGTTTATTGATGTAACTTCATGTTGCCTTCTCTTTATCTTGAGGGCAGGCTCCCCTCTTATATCCTTCTCTCCACAGCAGTTCTTTTCAAAACAACTTTTCATTGGTCAAACAACTTTGAATGTAACAACAACAGCAAACACCCAGAAACATCCATGCCTTAATGGCTGGAGAACAAGGGAAACACCTGGAGAACAAGAAACCCCAGACTGCATGGAGTCTCCTGAATCACCCTTCTTTGTTCTCTCTAAACTCTTTTATAATCCTGATGGCCTTGTCTTTAAGAGTCTAATGTCATCTCAGTCACGGGGTTTTCCAACCCCCATGGCCTCATTCCCAAATCTCCCTCTTCTTTATTAATATCAACCATTTTCTCGACACGAATTACTACTCCATATGTAACATTACTTTAAATTGTTAACATCAGTTGCTAATATTTGCTAAGCAAATAAATGGGTCTACTAGCCTATTAAAACATAAGCACTTCTAAAAACGAAATTCTTGACTTCACTTGTAAAGTGTTCTCTCCTCTTTGCCCACAGCAACAGTTTGAATATAACAGAAGGTAAAAGGCTGATCTTCCCATAAGCTGCATGAACTAATTTTATAAATGGTGAACAAGCTGAAAGGAAAATATAATACTGTCAAGAAACGGTTCAGGAAGAGAAGGTGTGTTTAAAAACAGAGACGATGCAAATTTGCTTAATTATATAAACTGCCAGAATCAAAAGATAAAAGTGCTTCGGGGGGGAGGGGGAGAGGGGCAGGAGGGGAGAGAGGAAGTATGGGAAAATGGGAAAGTAATATTATTTTTTTATAAACTGAACTCTCAACTTTCCATTACCTAAACAGACTTCTAATACCAACCGTTTTTTAGTTCTATTGCTTATCAAGTTGTGATTTCTCATCTGTGACTTAGACATATTTTGGATCAGTAACTTTTCAGAATTATTTGCTACATTATGAATAATGTATTACAGTTCCTAAAAGTAGCCTAGCCATTTATCAAAGCAGTTTAAGACCCTCAAACCTTAAGGAGCCTATCACTTTTTATATGACCAATTCACACATTGTAGCCATTCTTCTTTGCAAAGCTAAGATACATTTTATTTCTCTCTTGAGGGGCAGGATGCAGCCGTCAGTACTGTTTCTGTTCACTGAGTGCTGTGTGTCCTGTCTATGTAGATCTGTGTGCTGGCCATATCTATGCCTGTATATGTGGTGTACACATCTGCTCTGTGTGATTGTGCCTGCTGGGGACACATATTCAGCCTCGCTGCTGGCTGAACCTAGGAGTATGAAGATGTGGCACCTCACCTCCACTGGGCTTCAGGATTTGCCAAACCATACCATCAGGTCCTTCATCTGCCCATGAATGCCAGTAATAAAGCAGGATGCTCATTCATAAAACAAGGCATAAATTAAATAAATTTTTAAACTATTTTTACTGAGTGCAGAAACCTGATATTCAGAGGACTCTGATGTGTGATCTCAGGAAGGGAGTTCAGATGATTAAGGAGATTGCTTGGATTTCAGGAGCAGGAACACAGAGCTGTTATCAGTGAAATCTCTGGGATTTGAGGAGCTGCATCTGCAGGGGGCTGGGCTAGCACTGAATCATGAGAAAGCTATTGCTATTTAACTCCAGTCTTTTGTATACAAATTAAAACTCTCGATCATGGCAATTTCCTTATCTGTGTTCTGCTTTTGTTACATGAGTCAGTGCAAATAATTGTCAGTAATTATGGGAAACAAAGCTGTAATCCTAGATGGTGATTCCTGGGTCATGCCCTTTATGCAGCTTTGACTTTTCTCAAAGATTTTTTTTCTGTCCTGTACCCTAGCTGTACAGACACGACAACTTCCTCTTCACTGAACAATTGGAAAAGATTCTTGGGACTGAAAACACTATATATACACAATGACTAGTTTTCGGTTTCTTTTTTCCTCGAGAGAAGAGGGTCATTTTATATTTCAGATTTCTGCTTGTGTCTTGCTGCCTGAATGGCAATGCCATTAATAACATGCAAGATGGATAGCTGTGATGGATTACTTCAGCAGCAGAGTCTGTGCAAGGAGAATATGAACAAGCTGCACAGAGAGAGGAAACAGGGTAGGAACCAGCGGGCAGCTGGGATGCATATCTGCAACAAACCTTTGTCAAGCACCAAACAGAAACTCATGAGAGTCGTTTTGTACACATATTTTGTTTGTTGTTTGGGGCTTGTTTAAAAATTCAGCATGTTTCCTTTTTAGTGAGGACAGTTACCTGTGGGATTTGGCCTGTAGATTCTGGTTTAACAGTTGTTGTCTAATGAGCAATGGGCATTCAGTCATGTGAAAATAAATGTTAAAAATAAAGGTCAGGTGGTTTCCTGTTTCTCTGGGTCTCACAAAGGCATGGGTATGTTAGCTTAACTTTGCATTCCTCAGGCTTCCCACAGAAAGAATGCAAAGAGTAATGCTAATTTTGGTCCCCAAAACAAGAAACTCCTCACCTTAAGGCACCGCTTTGACATCCCAAATTCACCATTATTGTTCCCTATCTTTACCAGGCACTGTTTTTCAAGCTTGAAACAATACCTTTAGATTTGTTCTTTGATTACGCTGTTGTGGTTTGCCCTATTTAATTAGAACCTGTAGAAATCCAGACCCATGTCTTGAAACTTTAGTTCTTCAGTCTAAACCTTGAACTAAAGGAAGCTGAAGGTGCAGATTGATAGATCCTCCTGAAGACAAACATAGTGAGAGGGCAGTAAGTAATACATTCAGCTTACTGGTGAGTAGAACATGGCTTCTGGAGAGGCGCTCCAGCTTTAAGTGCAGCATAGAAAAAAAAAATGATACTGTCTTTCCAGACTCAGGAAGGTGCTACTTGTGACTTGGATATGCAAAAGAATATAAAATTGTGGGGAATGCATCTTTTATGCACCTTGTGACCTTACCATGTGGTTTTATAATACTGCAGTGCTCTGACCATTGCATGGATATGGGAGTGCTTAGGTGTCCAGCATCCACTTACAGCCATGACTACATAAAATGGACTCTAAAGTTTACAAGTTAGGGTAATATTTTACCAGCCTGCAGGTTTTTGACACTACATCCTTCGGAGGGAGCATTCTGCTGCAGAACAGTGCTCTGCTGGCAGTACTTTCCCTGTTTTTTCCAGCATCTCCCCGTCCCATGGCTGTGGGTCACTGATGTTTCCTCTGCTCTGGCAGGACAGTGCCTGTCTTCCCTCCTGGCATCTGCTACTTGAGCCCAAGAGCAATATACAGATTACAGAACCTAAAGTAGTGGCCTGTTTTACTGTGTTACAGTACAAGGATTTGGGTCCAAAATGTCACTCTCAAAAATATGGTAGAATACTTCAGCCTCAGAGTCCTTGTGTGGTTTTGGTTGTTCTTGTTTGTTTGTTTGTTTTTCTCTTTCAAAGGGGAACAGGAGCTGAAATTCAGTAATTTCTTTCTGCACATTTTCTGCTTTTGTCTGCTGGACATTTGAGATTTTAGAATTGTAAAATGAGGCAGAAAAAGTGACACAAGGTTAATCTCCCCATCCTCACCCTGCAGCAGAATAATGGGAACTAACTCTGCTAAGCACTGCTGACTGCTGCAGCTTGCGTGTCCATGTGCATGCTTGCATCTCTTTATGCATGCACATGAAGCTTGGGAACAGCATGGATATTTGTTAATTTTTCAGCTTTGTTCACTTGTAGTGTTTCCATTATGATCTCAGTATGTCAGATTGCATCGCAGCAACTGAGCTTGCACCAAACTCATGGCTGGTGAAGAACAAGGCAAGCTGAGCAAATGTAAATTGTAGCATTCTTGGGTTTTACTCATCTTTTGCAGAGAGTTAGGGGCTGCTTTGCAGTAGCAGCTGGCAGGGACAAAGCTTATGTAGTCACAAAATCCTAGCTTGTACTACTGACACTACTGTGATGGGCAAGATCAGATGCAACATTAGATTATGGTATATGACCCTTACAGACAGAGAGACTATATAGTGACAGTGATTTAGTGTCTTGGTGCCCAGATGCACTGTGCTCATTGAAATCAATACCTCTTAGCGATCAGAGCACCTCTGATGATCTGGGCCAATGTACTCTAATGCGTCATCAACTCACCAAGTGGAGATTTTCCCCTGAAAAACAAGGATGGAGGCTCCTGCTGAGTGTCTAATAATGCCTCATTATCCCTGCTGATTTTGCATAAAAGGTTCTCAGACCATCTGCAGGCAGACAGGAGCATAACTCAGGAGCTGGCTAGAAAATGCAGGGATGGGTTTCAGTCCACAGGATGCTGCTGTTTTATATGGATGCTACTTTTGTTCCTCCTTATTACAGCAGTGATAAACTGTCAGGCTTATCAGCAAGTTCTCCTCGAAGGTGTGACTTGCATGTGTATTTAAAACCACTGTTTTCAATCCTGCCCTAAAGTTATCTATCACCATAAATTTTAATCTTTGCTATCTCAAGAGAAAATGTTATACTCCAATTAATGGCACGAATAAATGTTCTTCTTATGCAATTTGGCTGACAGTCACAGCTTTTGTTAACTATATGAGTGCTGTTGTGGCTTTTAGTGGCTTATCGTATTAACACTGTTTCAAGGTAATCAACATTTACCCTGCAAATTCAGAAGCTGAGCAAGGCAGAGTTGTGCACACCAGAGTAACTCTGTGTAACGTACTGCATTGCAGCAAGACAGCTAATAATAGTGCAGCAAAGCACATTAGCTGTCAGGCAATACACTGTGCTGTGGAGAATAGACTGATACGATGTCATATTTTGTAATCACGCATACATTGGGGGATTTTTTAAGAGCTAAAGCATATTTCTAACAGGGATGCCAATATATTAAGCAACCAAATGGATTTCTTTCACTCTGGTTATTTGCAAAATATCACTCTGCTATTTGTAGCTGTTGGTGAGAATATTCTCTGTCTGGTGCACTGTTTGTCTAATGGCACATCCCATGGGGACAGGGAATAATGTGACAAGCCTGTTGCAGCATTAAAACAAAAACCAGCAGCAATGCTTATATAGCAACAATACTTCAGGATGATAATACCTTTTCTGTGAGGATATTTTCAGTCACACAAATAGCAAGTGGACATTTTTTTCCCCTGCAAGTTTCAGTAAAAGTTTGGCACTTAAATGTCAGACCTGTGCCTTTGAAATAAATGATAATTTCACTGAATAGTTGTCATTGTTATAGTTGTCACTGTTTTGCTTCATAAATGAGTGTTCAAGCACTGTAGAAAACACCAGAGCTAGACCTACTGCTCTAGTAAGAAAACAAGAGACCAAACCACATTTCCCTGCCTGTCTGCAGGTGATTTAGGATCTCCCTGTCAATTTGCCTTCACTTCTTGAGCTATCCTGGACTTTCCTACTAGAAAATCCACTGGTCAGTGCATAATAAGGGGAGGAAGAAAAGTCGGTTAAGCCTGATCGATGCTCAAGTGCCCATGTAGATCCATGCACACTAATCATGGTTTGCAACTCTCTCCAGGCAATGAGCTGAGCTGCTCCTGCAGCTTTTGCGTTGCACCGTTTTTGTACCCAGCAATATATGCCAGCCCAAGAAGTGGAGGCCTTTCCTCTCTCGGGCATGACACTGCTGCCTGTTAACACCTAAGAGTACAAAATGACTAGCCAATAAATTACTCTCAACCAAAAATACCCTTAGACTAACCTTAAAAATCTGTTCTGAACAACTGTTTGCCCACCTTCTATAAAGAAGCACTTGTGGGCCATCCACATCATTCAGAACTGTAGTGCTCGGTAAGATTAAATAAAGTCTGAATGCTGCTTGGCTATCTATCCCTACAGTAACACATGCTTGGTATAACTTGGGGGAGAAATCTAACAGATTTAAGTGGAGAAAAATGTTCAAAATGCCTTCAGAAATATTATTAGAGATGCCATTTATAAATGGGAAGTGAATGAGTTTTTAGATTTTTGTAGATTTTCTTTTTGTTATGGTAAATAAATAAAACAGCTCTAAAATTCTGAAAACTGCTTTTAAACAGCTTGCATAAACTACACTCTGATCAGAGTGAATCATCAATGCAGCCAAGGTTCAGCAAATTCACAAGGACATAGATATCGAAACCACCCTCATTTACTTACATAAGAATAATAAGCCAAGAATATACAGAAAGAGAAGCATTCTTCTGCGTTATATATACCAAGAGGCTAGAGAACCTCTCCTATGAAGACAGGCTGAGGGAGTTGAGGCTGTTCAGCCTAGAAAAGAGAAGGTTCCAGGGTGATCTCACCGTGGCTTCTCAGTACCTAAAGGGGGCCTACAGGAAAATTGGAGGACTCTATGAGGAACTGTAGTAATAGGACAAGTAATAGTTTCAAAATAAAAGGGGGGAGATTTGGAGTAGGCATTAGGAGAAAATCTTCACTCATAAGGTGGTGAGGCACTGGCACAGGTGGCCCAGAGAAGCTGTGGATGCCCCATCCCTGGAGGTGTTCAAGGCCAGTCTGACAAGGGCTTTGAGCAATCTGGTCTGGTGGGAGGTGTCCCTGCCCATGGCAGGGGTGTGGATCTAGATCATCTATAAGGTCACTTCCAACCCAAATCATTCAATGATTCTATGATTCTATGATACCTGATTTCAGTAGAAATGTAAAAGAGAGAGGTTGTCATCACAGGCAGGAATTTAACTTGTCTATGGCTTTTAAACTTCATCATGAAGCATCATGCATAGAAAATGCAGTCTCTCTAAAAGTGGTCTATGTGAAAGGAAAATGTTAATATTTAACAACAACATCAAAACAACAGCAAACCACAAAGGTTTTATTTACTCTTTAGCCACCTTGAAGGGATTTATCTCAAATTCTCCTCTTGTTGTAGATGAATACAGGAAACTGTAGGTTCCAAGGTATCTTTCACAGGAAAATGAGGAGTACATGATAATCACTTAGCTGGGTTAATAACCAAGCTTAAATTTTTGTTTGTTTGTTTGTTTGTTTTTCAAGAGATGTTTTGTTTGGGGAATTCAGATTTGACTTTGTATTTATAACTTCTATAAACATAACGCTGTTTCTATTAAGGTGTTTTCTAAATTGTGTTCGTTTGTTTGTTTGTGTGTTTGTGTGTTTCCAAGCAAATTTTAGGTTACGGTTTGTGGCAAGCTGTTCTCTTCACTGTGTCTTCAACTGTATGATATTTATAAGCCAATATCATGCTTGTTTCCCTAGTAAAGAAGACAGAAGGTGAAATTCATTCTATACAAAGGAACAGTGAAAGTTACTTTTACCTGCCATAAATAAATTGGGCACAATTTTCCCAGCAGTGTATCTCAAAGTATCATCAGGTAGAAGTTTCAAATTGCTTTTCATTTTACAGTTATTGTTGGCATTTATTTAGTTATTTATTTTAAATAGGCTTCCATAGCATCCATGAATTCCTTGTCTCAAACTACTTAATCTCATTAGCATGTCACCACACTAATTAAATTTTTGGTCCATATTCAGTAGGTTAATCTTCTGGATCTCAGCTGCTTACCAGTTCAAAAATCCACTGCAAAGTGTACATGTGATGAAGTACTAAGGTAACTCAAAAAATACAGAGGCAAACTACCCTGTATTTAACTCTATTGATTTCCTGCAGTGTTAAGCTGTACAGATCTGTACTACTTCTTATTTTGACTGGATAGTAAGTATTTTTTTTTATTTTAACTAATCTTTAGGATTTTGCTTTGGAGAGAAAACACTGCAGTTTAGCTGGGAAACACCACTTTCCCACAAGCAGCCTTGATTTTTTTTTTTTTTAATTTAATAAGTAGGTTATGAAAGAATGAAAAATACTGAGACAAAATGAAAAATACTGAAACAATCTTAGCTTTCTTCAAAACCATTTGGACAAAGGAATGACATCAAAGAAATATTTTCTGCTGAGGAAATGGGTTTTTGGGCTGTCTAGTTGCTAGCAGAGGATTTTGTGCTGTTGGATTAGTTTTTGTTCAGGCTTGACCAGCTGTTTTACTAGAGGTAGATATATGCTGATCTGAGAAGAGTTCATGGGATATTATGAGATATATCTGAGGATCCTGAGTGACCAGGTGGATGAAGCTGGTAAGCCACTATCTGTCATATTTGAAAAGTCACAGCAGTTTGGTGAAGTTTTGCCTGAATGGAAGAGGGGAAATATCACTCCCATTTTTAAAAATTGAAGAAAGGAAGACCTGAGGAACTATGGGCCAGCCAGTCTCACCTCTATTCCTAGCAGGATCATGAAACAAATCTTCTGGAATCTATGCTAAATCCTCTGGAATCTATGTCATTGGTGATAACCAGCATGGCTTCACTAAGGGCAAATCATACCTAACTAACTTAGTGACCTTCCACGAAAGGGTTATAGAGTTTGTGGAAAAAGGAAGAACTGATGTCATCTGCCTTGACTTGTGCAATACATTTGATAATGTCCCACACTACGTCCTTGTTTCTAAAATGAGGAGACGTGGATTTGTTGGATGGACCAGTCGGTGGATGGTGAATTGGCTGGATGGTTTTACTCAAAGAGTTGTGGTCAATGGATTGATGTCCAGGTAGAAATCTGATGTTTCTTAGGGGCTGGTATCAAGATTGATATTATTTAGTATATCTTTGTTGGTGACATGGACAGTGGGATTGAGTGCACTCTCAGCAAATTTGAGGTTGACATGTTGGAAAGAAGGGATGCCATCCAGAAGGACCTTGACAGGCTGGAGAAGGGAGTCCATGTGAATGATGAGTTCAACAAGGCCAAGTGCAAGATGTTGCATCTGGGCTGGAGCAATCCAAAATGTGAATACAGGTGGGGCGATGAGTGGATTGAGAGCAGTCCTGTGGATAAGGACTTGGGAGTAGTGGTGGACAAAAAATTCAACTTGAGCCAGCAACATGTACTTGCAGTCCAGAAAGCCAACTATATCCTAGGCTGCATGAAAAGAAGTGTGGCCAGTAAGTCGGGGGAGCTGATAAACCCCCTCTACTTTCTGTTAGGATTGCTCCCCATGGAGTACTATGTTCAGCTCTGTGACCTCAGTACATGAGAGATATAGACCTATTAGAGTGTTTCCAGAGGAGGGCCACAAAGATGACCAGAGGGCTGGAGCACCTCTCCAATGAAGAAATGCTGAGGCAGCTGGTATTGTTTAGCCTGGAGAAAAGAAGGCTGCCATGACAGGGGAGTTGGAACTAGATGATCCTTGAGATCCCATCCAACTCAAACCATTCCATGACTATGATTCCATGAAGTAACTGTAGACAGTAACAAGCTCTTCTGGTTAGTCTTATCCAGGCGGAACAGTCCCAGATCCCTCAGTCTCTTGTATGATGGATTCTCCAAGCTGTTAATAAATTTTATGGCCCTTAGGTGGACTCACCACAGTATGTCCTTCCCTTCCCTTCCCTTCCCTTCCCTTCCCTTCCCTTCCCTTCCCTTCCCTTCCCTTCCCTTCCCTTCCCTTCCCTTCCCTTCCCTTCCCTTCCCTTCCCTTCCCTTCCCTTCCCTTCCCTTCCCTTCCCTTCCCTTCCCTTCCCTTCCCTTCCCTTCCCTTCCCTTCCCTTCCCTTCCCTTCCCTTCCCTTCCCTTCCCTTCCCTTCCCTTCCCTTCCCTTCCCTTCCCTTCCCTAAGGCCACTTGTCATCTGTGGGAACCAAAATCAGCACAGAACATTATTTTTTTGCATTTCCCCTCACAGTCAAGAGCTGCGCTATGCAGAGCTTAGCCAAAATTATCACAACAGATCACATCTAAACATTGGATGAAGAATTGAAGGATTTGCATGTTCAGCACTGATTGCTGTCATTGGCCCAAATAGTAAGATTTTCAACAAATCCAAAATAATTACTGTTAATAAATAAATAAATCTCACTGAACTATTTTGGAAAGGATATTTTGGTCATAGAAAAAGTAAGTGTGGTTTTGAGTCGCTTGGCCATTCTTTTGAGTTACTAATTTCTTGCATTCTCATTTATACAATCTTGACATGCTTCACTTTCAGCCTGCTCTGGTATGAAACAGGCTCTGAGCAGTCATCGCACAATGGAAAGAATGCATGTCCTCTGTCTTCTGCAAGTTGTGTTCTGGGCACAGGTATAGCAAAGCATCCACAGATTAATTTGTTCAGTGTTCAGTGAAAGAGTGTTAATCATGATGAACTAATGTGATTTTAATGGGAATGTCATAAGTAGCCCTATGCAAATTCTATTTTAATGTAGCAATTAATTGTACTGTGATTTCACCAAATGAGATAGCTTGCAGTGCAGCATTACAGCTTCTGCTCTAAAATGCTGTGACCTTTGATGCAGACCTGTGCTATTGACAGGATCCTCCTACATAAACATTGGAATAAATGTGGGGGCCAGGAGACTGGGAAGGAGGTATGTGCAGATCAAATATGATCTTTAACTCATGTTGCCTACATGGTAATTAATGCAGCTGAAGGAATCAAAACCAAATACAGTGGTGCTGGTCAATACATATAGTGAAGAAACCTAGTTTATATAATGTTTTACAACAGAATTCCTTTCCCACAAGGACTTCTACCTCTGCTGACCAACATGATTTATTCCTTTGCACTCATTTATCTCTACTTGCATCTTTTTTTTCACCCCTTGTAGTATTTCCAAAAAGCAGAGGCAGAAGTATATATCCCCCCATTTCACAAACAAACAAAAACAAAAAAACAAAACAAAAAAAAAAAAGGAGAAAGAGAGAGAGAGAGAGAGAGAGAGAGGAGAGAGAGAGAAGTAGAAATTCCCTAGGTAGTACTGAGAAAATAACTGGCTGGGCTGACATTCCAGAGAGCCAGAACATTAACGGTGGTATCCTCATCAACTGCAGAGAACTGCAAAAGTATTTTGAGTCTCACATGGTCTCCTGCACACTGCTACTCCCAAACTTCTACTGAAATGGTCTCGTATCTCCCCAACACATGAGTTGTCAGTCACAGCACTGCACTGGACTTCACAGAGAAGGGAAAGAGGGCAGAGGACAAATAATTTTTCACAGCTACTTTTAACCACAGGCAGTTGTCCTGACTGTGCAGAAGTCTCCTCTAGCAATGGGAAGAGAAAAGCTGGTGTTCAAGTCATTGAATACAAGCAGAAGGAGCAGTCAGATTCACCCCAACCCTCAGACATTTTCTGCTTTTACTGTGGGAATCTGACTTTCCTTTCTGTGGGATACCCCAAGGTCTACTAGTTCTGTGGCTATGGCCCAGACAATTTTGTGACCCTAAGGGCACACTCCTGGAAAAATAAATAAATAAATAAATAATAAAGAGCTAATGCTTCAAATTTCCAAGGCTGAGAAGTGAGAAGTAGGAAAAAAAAGTTCTCTCTCTCTCTCTCTCTTTTTTTTTTTTTTTTTTTTTTTTTCTGGGCAAAAACCTCTAGTTTATCACTAGTCTGATGAAATATATATCTTCTCAGGGGATTTTGAACGGTCAGTGGTGCTGATGTGCTACCCAGGATCATTTACCCACTTGGACACAAGTCTTCTGGACAGGCAACTCTACAGCCAGCAGGCAGGAGTTGCAATTTGTCCCCTAGAGTACCACATCACTCATCATCCAGATTATCCTCTGAACCTTTGATATTTCTGCAGTATCTGTTCTGGGGATACTCGTCACTTTCCGAGTCATTCTTAACACTTACTTTTTGTCCACATTTTTAGTATGCAGATTTGTTCTTATTTGTATATATGCCACAAAAGGAATTATGCACCTAGCTTATAAGAGAGAAGCATCAATATATTTATTGATTAAAATAGTGATTTAACAGGGCTTAATTGTGAATGAGACAGAAATTTAACAAAGCTCTAATGGTAACTGTGACATTAACCAGATTCATGATGGCAAAGTCACTTAATTATTTACTGCATAGAGGACAGGGTCAGACTGAAAGCATCAGGGAGACCCTCATACTGAGTCATGAGGTTCAGAATGGAGTCCCTTTTGCTGTCCAATCTCTGAGGAGTCTAGATACAGCTGGACTTTATGTCAATCCTAGATTTATTGATTTATGCCTGAAGGATTATATGCACAACCTATCCTTTATATCACTTAGCTAAGATTACAAATTTCAACACCCTTAGCAAAATACTTGCAAAGATTCAACAAGCTAGCTATTAGTCATTTATCAAGTGTCTGTCACAGGTAAGCAACTGACCTTTAGGAATAACCTTGAGAGGTGTCCCTGCTCAAGGGGACGATCCTGGCATGCAGCCCACTGCAGTACAGCAGAGCTCATCAGGCTCTGGGCTCTCCCCTGTTTATGGGGTGAGATGACTGATTACTATACTATATGTGCATACCAGCCCAGTTTGGTTGGTGTATGAACAGTTAGCCCTTGAACCATTTTCCCTCAAATCCACCTGGAGCCCAGTTTGGCTATCATGACCAAATACATCCATCACAGTCACCACTGACGGCTATTGGCAAAGTAGGGTTATGGGTGAAGGGTCAAGCTGGAAGGAGGAAGGGGGGTGAGGGAGGCAGGAGGAGTACACTGCCACACTATCTTAGGAGAAAGTAAAAAGAATTTTAAGTCTCATGAAAGATTTCGAAACAGTTCAGGCTCAGGCATGTCTGAGCTTTAACCTGGTTATATAGTCTCATAGTATCAGAAAAACACAGTTATTACAAATGTTTTATTCCGATTTTTGTCACAAGTCTTATACTTTGTTGTTGTTGTTGTTGTTGTTGCTTTATTTGTTTTCTTTATTTCAGCCCATGAAATGCCTTTGAAATAAGCAGAGACCTTGAATGTGATTTGAAATATAGCAGGAAGCCAGAATGAAGACGTCAGCGACAGACTGGTGCAGATGTGGTTATCAAATGTATCTGGACACAGTACCTCCATCTCTACTAGCTATAATTTTCTGTGTGCGGAAAGTTCATGCTGAAATTTTTGCTATTGTCTAGCAAGGAAGTAAAATGAGAATAATTAATAAAAATAAAATCACTGCTCATCTGGGTGGGTCAAAATCTGCTAATGAACTGAAGATGGATAACACTGTGGATGCAATGATGCAGGAATTAATGAGTAATGAGAAGTCTAAGAGTAGTTCTCAGCTTGACCAATTGGAAGTTTCATCTCTTCTCCACTGGCACTGTGGGCTTTTTGGTGCAGATGTCTTTATTTATGAGTTAGTCTTTTCCAAGCACAGAGTTGACTGTATGTGGTGAAGGATGGGCAGGGCTGTGAGTCATCTGCACATTTCCAGCATCTAAGATGTTTGATCAGGCTAACATACTATTTCATCACTAAATCACTGAATGTTTACTTCTAGTTACAGAAAAGGACAAGCTCAGATGACTTTGGATATCCATAAGAACCAGGCTTACCTTAAATGCAGAGCATTGTCTTTCACTGTATCCTATTTCAGCCATGCTGAGCACTGCAGAGGGGTAGATGAAGAGAATAATGAACATCTCTTCCACTGATGGTTGGTAGAGTTACAGAAGTTTTTTTCATATTCCTTTTCTTCCTGAATATAGATTGTCATACCTAAAGTATTAGACTCAGTAAGAGAAAAAGACAGTTGGCTTGCTTATAAATTAGTTTGATAGCAGCTGAAAGCAACAGGTCCAGAAGAGACACCTCTGCTGGGACTTTGAAACAGGATATTCACTGGCGTGTACAATTCATAGAAAAGTTTGCAGTTTGTGATAAACTTTAATACGTTTAAATAATGGTTTAAAGGCAGGTTGCAAGAAAACAGGACTGATGTTGGCCCATTTTAGATTCATAGTGTGATATCTCTCCAAGATAGGTAAGAATCATTTGAACTCTAAGACTTTGTTGGCAGGAAAAGAAATTGGTATAAATTAGCTATAAATAAAAATAGTCCAGAATTAAAATATATATATATATATATATATATATATATATATTAAAGACATTTAATGATTGAAGCTTTGGTAGAACTTTCCAAAGCTCTTCCAACTGGGGAGAGAAACCCATCTGTTTGTGAGGCAGAGTTTGTTATAGATATGAGAAGAATCTTAGAAGTTGGTTGAGTGTAATATCAAGGGACTGGGATGAATGATTCAGGAAGGTGTTTCTTGGTTTATATTCTTATAGTCATCATCTCTGGTAGTGCCTTTGGGGCAAGATTTGGCAGCCTACATGGAAAGATTACAAGGAAATTGCTATTTTTCATCCAGTCTATCTTACCTCTTTCTTCAGCCATTTCATTTCCACTTCTCATCCAAAGTGATACCTATGATCAGGTTTTGTTGTCTGTTTTCAATCAGGATGAACACAGGCAACAAACACCTGAGATAATCCCACAGCTGTTGGCAATTGGATTTCATTTTTCTTCAGGAAAGCTCTTACAGCTTTTGAATTGGAATCAGAAATACATTTGGAAGTCAAACTGGTGCACGTTCCTGTTTCCTAGATGATACTCCCTTCCCCCAGAGCAATGAGAACTGCATGCAACTCATACAAAACTTGAGCCTTCACTTGTGGCTGTTTCCTGAATAATGTTTTCAGAGCAAAAACTCTGTAGCATTGATCTCAATTACACATTTATTCCAATTGTTAGATGCATTGTCAGGAGGATAATAAGGATAGTGGGGATGGGGAAGATTTATCTGGCTAGGAAAATCATGTTGTGTTCAGACTCCCTGTAGAGCTTTTATTGACTCTGCTACCAGCAGAGATTAGTGCAATGCAAAACTGTTAAATACACAGCCCAGCACTTCTCACTATTTAAGTGGTTCGAATAATTAGCAGTTCTCAGCCTCTCCATTTACATCTTTTTCCAGCTGGCAGACTCATTTTTAAAATATATCTACATGGATTTGTGCGCCACTTTAACACTTCTGAATTCAAAGGCTTCTACTGGGCATTTGATCACTCTGGACAAATGTCTCACACTGTGCAATGTCTTCAGGAGATTATGATAGGTATTATAGTTAGAGTTATATAGTTATAGTTAGAGTGTATTCACAAAATTACAGAAGCCATGTTTCATATGTAAATTCATTTATTCATTTATATTCAGTCACATAATCACTGCATCTACAGTGGTTTTCATTCTATGGTGACATACATACAATACGTTACTTTTCAATTCTCTTTCAAAAGAATGTCTTTACACTGATGATAGAAAGAGCCTGAAGGTATTTACTCCTATATTGACTTCAGCACCTAGAATTATTTAGAAAGGTCTTGACATTTGTTATCAGCTGTGAGGCAATGCTCCTCTTCAGAGAGCTTGGTATGCAGCAAGGGGTGGAAAGCAGGTGGAAGAAAGATGGGGCTAAATTTCCAAGGTGTATTACAGTAATCATGTTCTCTGCTCTATATCAAATCCAAAGGGTTATGGTTCAAAACAGGAGTGTTTCTGGAGTAAACTGCTTCTGTGAGTTCTTGGGTGTTTCATTATATTGTGTATAACCAGCATTTCCTCTGCATTGGTTTGTACAGTGCAATGTAAGACTTCTGTTATCTTCTTCCTGTCTGTCTGAATGACAGCTTAGTTTCACAGCAGAACAGGCTTGGAATTTGAAAATATGAGGGTAAAATGGTGGCAGAGAGGAGATACATAGTAAGTTTAAAGCTGTCTACCTAAGAGCAATAATTGCTTCAGACAGTGTGGGACTTTTATAAAGAAAGAGAGAGAGAGAGAAATGGTACCCTAAATTATTCTTAAGCAAGAAAATGCATCTGGGCTTCCTCCAGAAAGCCCATCCATCAGCAAATTCAGCTCTATCCCTCCTTTGCAAAAGTCCTCTTTCCTCAAAGAAGCATCAGTATTCAGAACAAAGAGAACAGCATATCCTTTGGCTGTACCCTGCAAAGACTTCAGATCCAACAGTAAATGCACTGGTAATTCATTACTAGCTTTGATTTATGTATTGCCTTCTGCCAGACTCCTTAGAGTCTGAGACTTCACTTTAGAGAATTGCCCCCATGAGCTTGAGGGGACCACTTTGCTTAATCTGTTTTTAAACTCCAGGTGACTTCGGGGCGTAAAATGGTTGCCATTAATTGGTAGCTGTAAACACTGCACAGTAGAAGTCTAACCCTGTAAAAGTTGTTGCCTTCAAATCCTCTGACCTTGGTATCATTGTATGCTCTCGGGCTAAAGGTTCTCACACTGCTAGCTGTGGAAAATCAATCTCAATTCCCAAAAGATAGGAGTGCTGTCGCTATTTGGGCACTGAAGTCACTGAAAGTTAGCAGCTGCTTTTCACTTCTGGGGTTTTGAAGAAAAAGTTTTAAAAAGCAAACAGTGTTTTGATGATGGTACGCAGGTTCAAGTGCTTGTGTTGCTGTTTCAAGTGTAATGTTTTATTTCTGGTATCCCCATCTGAGGAGCTCTCTTCTCTCTGTACACTGTCTTGTTTATATCTCCCAAACTTTGTAAGGTCTTCAGGAGTCATCCATAGGGTTGTGCAATATGTGGGTTCTCATTCCAAAGTCCAGGCAATGAAGCTGACTGAAGGACTGAAGCTTACATTACTTTGATCCAAAAAATTGTTCTCTGAAGACCTGCTTGAAACAAAGCCCTGAAGTCAGTGGGAATATCTTATTTTGTTTAAATGAACCAAATCAGATCAGAGCAGCCTGGGAAATAAGCAAGGATAAATAAGCACAAATGATATCTAAGTAATGCATATGTGTATCTGTATCTGCATTTGTGCTTCCTTCTGGATATAATAAACAGAGATCAAATTAAACCTTTATGTCTTTGAGGGTCTCTGGATGTTTCAAATTTTAGAAAAACAAACAAACAAACCAGAATGAGAATAAACAGTACAGGTGTTTAAACACAGAATTAATAATGAAAAATTTCAGCAGTCCTCATGTCTTAGTTAAATTGCTACATTTCCTCAGTGCCTTGGGCAAATCTCAAATCCCCTTTCCCTCTGGAGTGTGGGCATAATAACAGCTATTTATCTAATTCATAGAGAATTTGAGTCTTTCTTAATAAATATTTTCCTTATGTCTTAACTGTTGCAACTCCAGGCTTTTCAGAACTGAAAACTGCTGAAATATACGGTCAACACAACATCTGGAAAACAAAATATATATTTATATTCTGTTTTTCTTCTGTGGCTGTTTTATTTCCCCCTCAAATTCAGTGGGTTGCACACCAGAAACTTCTAACCCTGCCCAGATAATATAACATATTTCGCTTCTCCCCAAATTTGTGGCACTGCCCAATTACTTATTTGAATGACTGTTATTTAAAATCACTGCTGTTAGTCTTGAATACTTAAAATACAGGGTTAAAGAAAAATTTTGGTTAAAATGTAGTAGTTCATGCCAGGATATTCAAAAATCCTTTCCAAACTGTTTTTTAGGATAACTACTTGAAGGAAGTGTCTTAAGACCCTGCAAATGGTTTTAACTGAGATATTATAGTTTTAAGTTTCAATTGGCAAAAGCAAATTATTGCTGGCTTTATGTTTGTCACAGCTGAATACTTAAAGAAAAAAAGCTTGTACAAAATGTTATTTTAGCCATGCTGGCACTGTGCTTTCTCACACTTGCAATAAATTATTTGACTAACAGTGTGACATACATTCTCATAAATATAGGCTTCAAGCTGACTCTGGAGAGGGACAGTTCTCCCCATTAGGGTGTAAGTTCCTTTAGGCATTATTTCACATCTATGAGGCTCAACTAAGTGTCCAGCTGTAGTGGGTTTACGTGGCAAGATTTTGGTAGCAGGGGGCCATAGGGGTGGTTTCTGTGAGAAAGATCTAGAAGCTGCCCCATGTTTGGGAAGGGCCCCATTGTTTTCCAGAGCTGAGCCAATAAGCGATGTTGTTTTGCACCTCTGTGAGAGCATATTTAAGACAGGGAAAAAAACGCTGCACCACACAGCAGCTGGGAGAGTGAAGGGAGTGAGGAACAGCCTTGCAGGTGCCAAGGTCAGCGTAGAAGGAGGGGGAGAGGTGGTCCAGGCACAGGAGCAGAAGTCCCCTGCGGCCTGTGGTGAGGACCATGGTGAAGCAGGATGTCCCCCTGCAGCCCATGGAGTACCATGGTGGAGCAGGGTTCCACGCTGCAGCCCGTGGAGGAGACCACAGTGGAGCAGGTGGCCTTGCACCGACGGAGGCTGCCGCCTGTGGAAGACTGCTGCTGGAGCAGATTCCGGGCCTAACCTGTAGCCCGTGGAGAGGAGCCCACGCAGGAGCAGGTGACCTGGCAGGAACTGCTGCCCATGGGGGACCCAGGTTGGAGCAGTTTTCTCCTGAGGGATGGACCCCATGGTATGGACCCATATCTGGAGCAGTTCTGGGAGACCTGCTGCCTGTGGGGAGCCCATGGTGGATCAGTTCATCAAGGACTGCATCCCGTGGGTGGGACCCCACAGCACAGGAGACGAGAGTGACCAAGAAGGAGCGGCAGAGAAGAAGTGCTGTAGACTGACCATAACCCCCATTCCCCCGTTCCCCTGCGCCACTCGGGGGTAGGAGGTGGAAGAGGGTGGATGGGGGGGGAAGGTGCTTTTGGTTTCTTTCCTTTTTTTCTCACTTCTCTAGCTTGTTAGTAATGAGCAATAAATCTTACTATCTTCTTATGCTGAGTCTGTTTTGCCCGTTACAATAATTATTGCGTGATTTTCTCATCCTTATCTCAACCCTTGAGCCCTTTTCACATATTTTCTCCCCATTCCTCTTTGAGGAGGGGGAATGAGAGAGCAGCTGTGGTGGAGCTCAGCTGCCCACTCGAGCGGAACCACGACACCAGAATACTGCCAAACATCTTAGAAATGTGGTTCAAACACGAGTCTTCAGTCAAACGGTCTCTACCTGGTGATGTCTCATCAAAGATGATAGTTGATGTGTCATCTATTAATTGAGCTGTCCTAGGGAGAATAAAGGAAGAAAAAGGGGAAGAAGATACAAATCAGTTGCCATTTTTATAACTAAAATTCTGTAATTTAAATTTTTTCTTAAAAGGTTTTGAAATGACTTAACTAAGAACTTCTGAATATTAACTCCTCAGTCATTGCTGCATTTCCTATGCATCAGTACTAAGTGGAGGTCTTAGGGAGTCACTTAAATGGTGTGGAAGAGGTTCTGGAGGTTTCTTGTGTAATCTCTTGCTCAGATAAGGCTGTTGCTCACACTAGATCATGGCTGCATGGCTTTATTGAGTCAACTCTTGAAAGCTGCCAAGGATGGAGATTTCACAGCTTCTCTGGGAGGCCCATGCAAGTGCCTCATTGCTGTAGTAGTAGAACAGATTTTCCTCATGTCTTAAGAATGTCTTAAGATACAAACTGTAACCATTGTCTGTTCTGATTCTGTCAGACCCCTTCAAGTAGTTGCTGACAGCTATCAGATTATACATCAGTGTCTTCTTCACCAAACTAAATAAGCCTATCTTCCTCAGCCTTTTATAGAATCATAGAATATCCTGAGTTGGAAGGGACCCACAAGGATCATTGAGTCTAACACCCAGCTCCATACAGGACCACCCAAAATCAGACCATATGTCTGACAGCATTGTCCAAATGCTTGGTGCTGTGACCACTTCCCTGGGGAGCCTGTCCCAGTGCCCGACCACCCTGTCAGTGCAGAATCTTCCCCTAACACCCAGCCTGACTCTCCCCTGTCCCATTTCCATGCGTTCCCTCGGGTCCTGTCGCTGTCCCCAGAGAGCAGAGCTCAGCGCCTGCCCCTCCGCTCCCCTCGTGAGGGAGCTGCAGGCCGCCATGAGGCCTCTCCTCAGCCTGCTCTGCTCTGGGCTGAAAAAAACAAGGGACTTCAGCTGCCCCTCATACATCTTCCTCTCCAGACCCTTCACCATCTTTGTAGTCCTCCTTTGGACATTCTCTGATAGCTTTATGGCCTTATACTGGGGCACCCAAACTGCACACAGTACTTGAGGTGAGGCCGCACCAGCACTGAGCAGAGCAGGACAATCCTTTCCCTCACCAACTAGCAATGCTGTGCCCTATGAATCCTAGGATATAGTTGGCCCTCCTGGGTGCTGGGGCACACTGCTGGCTCATATTCAGCTTGATGTCAACCAAAATCTCCAGAAAACTTTCTGTGAGGCTGCTTTCCAGCCTCTTGTCCCCCAGTTTGTATGTATAACTGGGTTTACCCCTTCTGAGGGGTCCCTTTCCCCATGGGCGATGCTCTTTAGGTTGTTCACAATCTTAACAGTCCTCTGTTGGATCATTTCCGGCTTTTTTTTTTTTTTTTTTTTTTTTAATTTTCCTTAAACTAGGAGGGGACGAAACCAAACACATGATTCCTGGTGTTGCTTCATCAGTGGTAAATATGGTGTAAAACATTTCTCTTTTGCCGATGATGCTCACCCTAGGTTATCCTAGGATGCAGTTTGCTGTATTTCCACTGAGAACACATTGCTGACCAATGTTCAGCCTGGTGTTAACTGTAACTTACTGTCTTTTTAGGCATGGCTGCTACTTAGAGTCACTTCCCAACTTTGATTGGGATTATTCCATTGGTGACAGAACTTTACACTTCTCATTATTGAACTCCGTGTGCTTTCTAGTGGTCCAAGCCTCAAACCTCTCAGGATCCTTCTGAATTGAAACACTACTATGCCTCATACAGTCCCTTCCTTCCTTCAACCTCCAATTTAGTGTCATTCACAGATTTGCTAAGGAATAACTTTTCCTTTGCCTGCAAGTCAATGAAGACATTAAATAAGAATGCCTTAGTACTTACCTCTGGGTGAGGTACCATGTTTGCATTTCTGCAGAGAATACACCACTGTATCTAGTTTACATTATTTTCTTTTCAATAGCTTGTTGCTTGTTCACCTGTGTCAGATTACATTGGCACTGTGTATTGTTTGTCTTAATCATAGAATCATAGAATCATTTAGGTTGGAAAAGACCTCTAAAAACATCAAGTTCAACCATTAATCTAGCACTGACAGGTCTTAATTTTGAATCCACGATAAAGACAGTTTGGGCATAAGTTTTGGGAACATATGCTTTCCACAGAAAACAGAAGCAGCTTGGTGAACTCTATAACTTTGAAAGAACAGACGAAATGATAATTTAAATATGGACTTAAGAACTAAAATGTTGTGATAAAATGTTGTCACTATTTATGAAAGAAATGGTTTGCACTGTCTAAAGATAGATTCTAGACTAGTTTCTAGTCAGTTACCTAACATAGATACCTAAGGCAGAAGCCATATCTTATCACTGAAATCCATAAAAGAAGATAGGAACAGAGAAACATATCTACAGCCACACGCACCTTTCTCCAGAGGGTACTCCATCCAACCTCTCAAGTACCTTTGACACAATGTAATCAATTTCACTTTTTTTTTTTAGAGGTCTACAATGCAAATAGTAAGATTCCTGATTAAATCAATGCAGGGAAATAAGATTTTTTGAGGGCATAATTCATTTGACTAAATGTAGAAATCCACTTCAGGCCACATGTTTCTATCCCACAGTTATTTATGGGAGGTTTCTGTCATCTGTTTAATAATGGATGTTTATGTTTTAGACATCTACAACTGGTCAACTGAGTCTCACCCTTATTGACTATAGATGGATCCTGTGGTTTATAAAACTTCCAAACTTTCATGTCTAAATGCAATACGAAAATATCTGTTCTTTCTTTGTGCTCTGCATTGAATGAAAACTATCTTCTACCAATATTCTTGACCCTAGTTCAAGTAAACTTCATCTGTTGTTGAAGAACTTCTAATGTTAACACTCTGCTGACGTTTAGATGATCCACCTGTGCAACAGTCATCCTTGTTCTTCATTTTGGTGAAGAAGAGAGAGGAAAAGGCAGTGTGTATAGACATCACAACTAACCCTGCTCCTGTAGAGACATGATGAGAGGAAACCTCAGGAGATTACCAAAATGCAGCCTAGAAGGATGTACAGTGACGTTATCCAAATTATAAATAAAGAGAGAGGCAATAATAATTGAAACTCTGCTGAAACTGCAAATAATGGGAGATAAGGGGATAATAATAATAATAACAACAACAAAAACACTGCAAACAGCAACAACTTTGATCAACAGAATCAGAAGTCTAGAAGTACCTATATACAGATGAAAGATCTCAATAAAAATATAGCATGCATTAAAAAATTTAGATGAATTTAGCTTCTATTCAACTGGACAAGGCTGACTTCATCACAGTACCAGTATTGAAAGCTGTAGAATTTACATAGATGTCATTTTAGTCTTAGAACAACTGCATAATATTTTTATTTCTCATAATTCTACCAAACTGAATTTTACGTAGGATTTATGTCGATATAAAATGGCAATGCATCAATGTACCATTTGAGAAGAATAATGGAGTTGCCAACATATAAAAATAATAAAGCACAATACCACTAGCAGCATAATGTAACTAATATATATATATGTATATATATATTATTGTATATTATTGTGTGTGTATATATATATATATTATTGTATATATATATATATTATTCCCCCCCCCCCTCAGGGAATATAGGAGAATGCCCTTCTCTTCAGCATAGAGTTGCCTTTACAATCCTCAGCATCATTCTGGGATGGCAGAGCCTTTAGACAGTCATGAGAACACTCACAGACCATTTTGGGCTATGGAACCACGACTTCAGACTTTGGAAAGGAAAGAGGATCTTTCATGAGGTGATGTCAGACACTAACTAGAAATCATAATCTGAAATACTACTCTTCTCTGCTGTTACATACTATGTTTATTATAGAGAATCCCTAGTCTGGGAATTGGACCCTTGCCCAATTGATCTCAGTGGGAATTTGTGCATTTTAAATAGAATAGTTTATGTAATGTTGCCTATGATAAAGCTCCTTAATGAAATCATGTTTTTATTGACAATAAAAAACACCCCTCCTGCATGTAGTAAAGTTGTGTAGGTTCTATACAGAGCTCTGGTGTGGGTTACTCAGGTTGTATTTCTTCTCTGGTACATTTTGCAGAGCCCTGACTCAGAATCCAAAATGGTAATGTATGCTTTTGGCAATTAGGAAGGTGGTTGAGGTTTCTACCTCTTTTAAAGACAGTGTAAAAATCACAGCATATTTCTCCTGTCTGGAAAGCTTTAAGAATATTTTGCTGACTGCAGCACAACATTGCTCAAAGAAAATTTGTTGAGAAATTGGCACTCTTTACAGTTCAGACAGCAGAGGTTGCAGGTAACACTTAATGACATATTTAAATGCCTACATGGTTTGCTATGAACACTCAAACAAGAAATAAGATCACATTTTATTAATAACACTAATGCTTTGTCTGGCTTTTGTTCCTGATTGCAAGTAGTATTGCCAGGAATGCAAAGCTGTTATGAAAAGGGTATTAAGGCCAGACTGATAATTTTCTGAACACTTTTTTTAGCACTTCCTGGATTATTACACTTGTTCAAAATTGTCACACTTTGTGCCATTGCAGTTCCATGTAATTTTACAGTTTCATGCAGACGCATCTCTTTTCTTAGGCTTTGGACTTTTTTGGACTTTTTTGGACTTTTTTTTACTCTTCTTGTAAGCAACCAATCTTCCTTCCTTCCTTCCTTCCTTCCTTCCTTCCTTCCTTCCTTCCTTCCTTCCTTCCTTCCTTCCTTCCTTCCTTCCACCAGGAAAAAAATAACCTTGACTTAACCTTGAGCTAAAATATGAAATTGTTAAATTTAACAAATTTGTGGTAAAAAAGTTACTTCTGAATGTAAGTGTCATGCTTACATGATTTTCTTCTCAGGTTCCAGTTTTTGCAGCCTTCTACCTCTCCAGCACTTCTTTGTTTCTTTCAATCTATACCTTTAACTTAGATCCTTAAGGCTTTTTATATTCTGTATATAAATAGTATAATACTACTTATTACTCATTGTGGAACAGTTCTTGCAAGTGGTTGTTCTGGCTTATGTTGGTTTCTGTCTTAAAAATAATGTATATATAACATTTTTAAGCTCACTTAAGATACTTAACATATATAATTAAAAAAAAAAAAAAAAAAAAAAAAAAAAAGCTTTGAGAAATAAACTGTAGCATAAACTGTTTTTAGGCTCTAGAAACTATCTTTGTTTACCAGACAAAAATAAAATTAATCCAAAGTTTCTTTACAGTTTGAAAGCAGCACTAAATTAAATGCTATCTTCTCTATCATGCTGCCAGTGCTACGAAGAAATACAGCACTGGAAATAAGATGCCACAGTAACACTCTTGCAATTTAATTCTAGCATTTGTTTCTCTGTAATCTATGATTTCTTTAGCACAGTAAGAAGCAGATAGATTTTGGAGAGGGCAAAGGATAATTTATAGCATGCTACTTGACCCATTCCTCAACTAATAAGATCAGTTCTACCCTCTGTGATACCTAAATGTCATGGGGAGTTAATCATCACAGCTTCTGGTCTTTACAGAGTTCCATCAAGCTTACTGCACAACAGGTTCCCTCAAACTAAAATCTTTTCTCAAATTTATATCACCCATCCTCTCCCTGTAGTAACGCTCAATTATTTCCTTAGGCATTGAAAAGCGGCATGACACACTGCAGTGGGCCCAACATTGAGTAAATTAACATGGTAGGAGTCAACAAAAATGCATATTTCCAAAGGTGATTTTGAATATCCATTTTGTCCCTGGGCCTCATTTATGTGACTGACAATTTGGAATCATCTAGACTAGACAGTTTACAAATAAAAAAATATCCCACCTTAGTTTGTTTATGTATATATGTATATAATATATACATATTTCAGAACCCAGAATCAGACCACCTATGGCACTTAAAAAATAAATAAATTTAAAACTCCAAATCTTGCAATTGTCAGTCATTCCATCTGCAATATCTGCAGTTTTGCTAAGTGCTACTCAGTTCACTCTTTTCCAGCAATTTTTATTGGCATTTTTTGCACAAATGAGCATTGGCCAATGCCAATGAGGTATGACCAAGCAAGGTCATTACAGGGACAGTCAGTGTAATCAGGGCTTGCAAATTCACTACTATCCACAGGTTGGGAACGACCTTAACTGAAATTCAGCTGCTTTTCTCAGACAAATGGTTTGGGGTGAGATTTTATCTCCATCCTTTCAGGAAAACCTCTACAGAATATGAATATTTGAGGAAAGGGTATTACAGAATTCCAAGTTTCACTCTTTTTTCTGACTAATACAACATATCAAGAAAATGTGGGAAAATGAAACCCTGGTTTGTATTTTTTTTTTGGATGCAGGGACTTAGAATGTTTTTCTAGTTTATGGTGATATCACATTGATGCCTGCAAATTAATACTCTGCACAATCTGAAAACTTTGCCTTAGCTGAAGCATGGTTGTTCTGAATTGCACAGAGAGATTTGCCCTGTCGTTTGGCCAGCACATAAAATGTAAAACCCTTTTAGGACTTACCATCCAAGCTTGGGAGCTGGGGTTTTGCAATAGGATAATATCTAGAAACAATTGTAATGATCCAGTCCACAAATAACATGATATATGACACTTCATACTTGAAGAAAATTAGTACTCTACAAGTATGTTAAATCATTTTACCACTCATCCCAAAGGAAGAATAAATCCTTACAGTTTCTTCTGCATTACTGCATCCATTTCTCCTAAGTCCAAATAAAGCTCAGACATGGTCAGATTCCCAGCCACATTTACATTGACTTTTAATAATTATTTTATTGAACTCGTCCTTCCTGTATTAGTTGGAATGTATATCATAACTGCCCATTGCTTGGGCCTGTCTGAACAGTTTAGAATTAATGGACAGGAAGCACGTGTTTTCCATGGTTTTCACATTTTTTTTTTTTCTTAAATTGCATCCTGCCATTCAGTGGTCACTGGGAAGAGAACAGAGAGCATTGTTTGCCAAGAGACAGAGGGGAGGATTTTTCAGTGATCTATCATTTATTTTTAGTTTCTCCAAGTTCTAGCAGGAAATAATGGATGCTGTAATCATCACAGTCAGTATAGTTGGCAAATACTGCTTTGGAATAGGCAATGTGAATAAATAACATTGTGTTGCTCGTTTTCTTCAATGAAAAAAAAAATATTTATTTGTAATGGAATAGCATGCTTGTGCTGAAATGTACCTTCCCATCCAAAAAGCATGCCAGTATCTTTGCATTAGAGTCTTATACATGGTATAAAAACACCTTGTTTAAAGTCTATAACCATACATGTATTTAACATAATGTTTAAGTTCAAATCTATAATTTTAATTGTAACTTGTATTACGTTTACAGGGCAAGGTTTTGGTAGCAGGGGGCTGCAGGGTGGCCTCCTTGAGAAGAGTCTAGAAGCTGCCCAATATTAGATAAGGGCCAGATTCATCTGGTTCCAAAGGGACACACTGCTGGCCAGAGTTGAGCCAAAAAGTGATGTTGTTTGCACATCTGGGAGAGTCTATTTAAGAAAAGAAAAAAAAAAAAAACACAAAAAAAAACAAACAAATAAACAAAAAAAAAACCAAACAACAACAAAAAAACCTGCTGCGCTGCAACAGCTGGGTTGCAGCACAAGTTGCCCTGTGGCCCCTGGTGGAGCAGGCTGCCTCCCTTCAGCCCATGTGTCCCACAACATGGAACAGATCTCCACGCTGCGGCCCGTGGTGGAGGAGCCCAGGGTGGAGCAGCATATAAACATACACTGGTATTTTTATACATACAGAGGTTATATTAATCAGATGCATTTGAAGAGCACTGCTCCATGTTGGATAAAATGGAAAAGGAGCAACTGTTTGGAACCAAATACAGATAAAGAATTTACTCAGATTTTATTCCAAGACTGGATAAAAAAAACATGTCTACAATGTAATTTTCTACACTTTTGTAGAAAAAAAATCTCAGTTATTCAGTATCATGTCAGATGCTCTGTACTCACAAGGAAGTTCATAAGGTCCTTGGCACTTGACAAGTACCCTTAATATTTGATTTTCTTGGAGCAGGCAGCAAGTTTTATCCATGTTACAGGTCTTAACATTTTTTCATTTTTATTTTTTAATTTCCAACATGTATTTTTATAGCCATCTTTTTGCCTATTTTATTCTGTGTCCACATAGTCATTTTAGCTTTAGGTTTTATAGAGGCCAAATCTCCATATTGCGTGTCAGCCTTCACTTTGATACAGGGTAGCATGCCAGGTAGGTTTTTTTTTGTGCAAGCTGATTGTAGAGTGCCTTTGTATATGCCCCGGTAGGCCACTGTCACATGGTATAAAACATTGTGTAGTTTAGAGGGTAATCCTTCAGTGGAAAAGGCAGGAGGTGTCAATGGGAATGGTAGTTCACTTAGCAGATGCATCACACAGTTTATAGGTGAGTTGTCACTTTGCTAACGTAGCTATTTTTGACTAACCATTAGGGTCCTACATGAGTATACAAAATTGTATTTGAAGATCTAAAGGCAATTTGCTGTCTTAAAATGCATGACAGAGTTGAGAAAATTCCTGTGTCATATATGCAAACTTTTTAAAACATGGTATTTTTTAATGCAGACAATTGCACATCCAAGTGAGCTCTGCTGTATGCATGGAGTACTCTTCAGTCTCTGTTTTTCAATAGGCACAGCTGTGAAGGGAAAACTAGAAGTCTTAATATACTAATAGCTTGTCAAAATTATTGTCAGGAAAAAGTACTTACACACTCAGATAAAGTAAAAAGAACTTGATGTTGGCCACAGATGAGTGGTGATACTAAAATGCAAGGACTAGTTTTCATTTGTTCCTTGAATTAGCTTGCTGTAGAAGGATGTTTTAAGGGATACTTCCATTTCAATTGTTAAAATTGCTGACTTAGCATGCATTGTTCAATAGTGAAGATTTCAGGTATGCACTAGCTGGATTTCTCAGCAAAGCTAATTTGCTTATATTTTCTTGTGAGGATCTTAATTTGGACTCAAGTGTTTTCATTTTAATTGCAAAAAACAATTAGTCTTTCATGGAAGTCTATATGGCTTATCTTCATTTAATAATCGGTTGTGTAATTGGTGTTCAGATATAGTTTAATGAGGAAAATTGCAGCATTTTGCCTATGTGGGGTTATTTGAATACTGAAACTGCATTTTCCTTACCATATATATAACAATCGATTCCTTGAGGGCACACAAATCCTTGCTTGACCTTTTGAAATAAATTAGCAACAGAATCCAAGGGTTGGTATTTTGATGTAAAGGTTGTAATGAATGCCATCTGTCGGGGATCGGTGCAGTTTAATGAAGCCCTGCTTTACATCAGGTGCTCTCTGAGTTCGGGTAGGTACTCTGGGGGCTACACTGCAGCCCAGCCTGCATATTCCACTGTAAAGGCAGACTTTTTTTTTGCCTTCCTATGGCTTAAGCAGAAAATCTATCTAGAAGCTGTGAGATATTGAAATCTCCAATCCTTTCACAATTTATGAAAGCTTCCTCTGTGATGGCTTGCTGCAGTCTATTAACAGCTGCTGAATTGGCCATACAAAACAGATAGAAAAAAATGAATAGAAAGTGGCACTCATACAGTCACAAACAGCATCGGTGGCCTCATCCTCTTGCCCCTTCTGTATCCTCCAGTACGACAGAGACATGGACGTAGTATCACCAGCAGGTCAAGGGAGGTGATTCTTTCCTTCTACTCAGCTCTGGTGAGGCCACACCTCCAGTACTGTGTGCAGTTTTAAGCCTTCCAGTACAAGAGAGTCATGGACATACTAGAAAGAGTCCAAAGATGATCAAAGGACACCTCTTCTGTGAGGAGAGTCTGAGAGAGTTGGGTTTGTTTAGTGAGAAAAGGAGGCTCAGGGGAGATCTCATCAGTGTCTATAAACACCCGAAGGGAGGGTGCAAAGAGGATTTAGCCAGGCTGTTTTCAGTGATTATCAATGCCTGGACAAGAAGCAATGTGCACAAACTGGAACACAAGAGGTTCCCTCTGAACATAAGGAAGCACTTTTCTTCTGTACAGATGACTGAACTCAGTTTACAGGGAAAGGTTTTGGTAGCAGGGGGCTGCAGGGTGGCCTCCTTGAGAAGAATCCAGAAGCTGCCCAATGTTAGATAAGGGCTAGATTCAGCTGGTTACAAAGGGACCCACTGCTGGCCAGAGTTGAGCCAAAAAGTGATGTTGTTTCCACCTCTGGGAGGGTGTATTTAAGAAAAAGGAAAAAACAAAACAAAACAAACAAAACAAAACAAAACAACTGCCGTGTTGTAGCAGCTGGGAGAACAATGCAGCCTTGTAGCCCCCAAGGTGAGTACAGCAGGAGGGCAGGAGGTGCTCCAGGCACACAGCACAAGTTCCCCTGCGGCCCGTGGAGAGGCCCCTGGTGGAGCAGGCTGTCCCCCTGCAGCCCATGGTCCCACATGGAGCAGATCTCCATGCTGCAGCCCATGGAGAGGAGCCCACGCAGGAGCAGAGGGTCTGGGGGGAGCTGCCACCCCCCCTTGAGGGACCTGTGCTCCCCATGGGACAGAGCCGTGTGGGAGCAGTTCCTGAAGAGCTCAGTTCGGGAAGGATGGCATCCCATGGGAGAGACCCCATGTGGAGCAGGGGCAGAGAGGGACCGTGAGGGAGTGGCAGAGACGTAGCACCAGGGACTGACTGCAGTCCCCAGTGCCCATTCCCCTGTGCTGCTCAGGGGGAGGAGGTGGAAAAGGGTGGATGGGGGGAATGCGTTTTTAGTTTTCTTTCAGTTTCTCACTGTTCAAGTGAACTGGTGACAGGCAATAATGATATTAATCTCCCTGTGCTAAATCTGTTTGCCTGTGACAATAATTATTGAGTGATCTCCCTGTCCTTATGTCAACCTTTGAGCCTTTTTCATTGTATTTTCTCCACTTTTTCTCTTTCTGGAAGGGGAGTGAGAGAGTGGTTGTGATGGAAGTCATCTGCCCAGCTGTGTAAAACCAACATAGTGATGGAGCACTGGTACAGGTTGCCCAGATAGGTTTTGGTGTCTCCACTGGGGCTAGAAGCTTGAAATCCTGACATCCTTGGCAGGCAGAAAGACCTTGCTGCCATGGACTATGGAGTTCTTCCATGAGCCACAGCCCTCAGTGAAAATCCAAGGCTTTGTCAGGATTTTCTCTCTCTCTTGGTTTTAGGACCCACTTCATGAAGCAAACTGCTCCCTCCTTCTTGCTCTCCATGCAGCCTAGTAATAAGAGTGGAGTCTTCATCCTTGGAGATGGTCAAAACCTGAGTGGACACAGTCCTGAGCAACATGCTGTAGGTGACTCTTCTTGAGCAGATGGTTGGACAAGTCCATCTCCAGGTGGCCATTCCTCACCTCATTCAGTCCGTGATTCTTCGACACATAATGGTTCTTCATTCTGGGGGAAGAACTCTTCTTCATATATGAATTGTGAGTGGAAATAAAGAACTGAACTGATATGTATTTTCTTTACTTGCTTTTTCTATTTTCCTGTGCTGAAGTGAAGAGGTAAAAAGCTGTGACTATGACTATTTGGCAGAAATGTAGTGATATGTAGAATGGTTCCCCAGACCACCTTCATCTCAGTGAGAATAAACTGATTTCAGGCTGAGGCAGAGAGCTCATCTTAGTGCACCTGCTACTTAAGATGGTACTCTACAAATTCAAACACAGACCAGAAAGATTAAGCTGTCTGCTGCTATTACTTATCTAATAGAAACACAATGAATTAAAGTTAAGGGCTTTTTGTCATGTCACCACCCTTTACATCAAAATATTTGAAAGGTAGCCAGCCCTCTTTATCCTTTTCTCTTCATACCGGTTTTGAAACTGAAATTCTTTCAACTGAAGCTGAAATCCTTTGTCAGCTTGAAATTGGAGCATCAAATACAGTCACTGTTATTTTGTAGCTACTTCCATTTTTATTAAAGCTTGTCTGTTCTACAGCAGATTTCTATAAGCAATACATAAATGAGGTTTTGAAAATGAATTTCAAAAATAAGGCTTTATAAATTCAGTTTTGAAACTATACCTATCTATAAACGAATTTCAGCCCAAGTCTGAAATTAAATCAGTTTTAGAAGATAGTTTAAAACTTAGAATATTTCCTTCCTACTATACATGGCAGGGTATTTGCTGGTTTGGAAATTCCATTTACTGAAGAAGTTTTTGAAAAAAACCTGCAAAATCTACTTTGTTCTTTAAACACTTAAGGCAGATTTTCAAGGCCTGTCAATGAATGACCAAATAAATTATGAATATTATATATTTCAGCAGATTTGACCAAGACAGTCAATAAACAAAGTTATAGTTTCTAGAATGAGAGACCAGAATACTAATTTCTGCATTTTCATTAGCTTCTGCACTGAAGTCCCTGGGAGAATAAGAACAAATTGGACATCTGTTGAATTCACATTTCAGCAGAGTGACAGGGCAGTGCACTCCAGTAAAGAGCAAGGGAAATCATAAATGAATTTGCAGGAAAGTATTTCTACAGCAGTTGCAGATCTTAAAATTAACTGAAAGAAGATTCTGGATTCTTCCGAAATGAGAAGAAAACTATTTTTAAATATATATTATTTAAAAAACTTGTTATAGTGAGTTTCTGATGACTTCAAGAATCATATGCTTTTTCAGCTGAAAAGATGGAGAGCTGCTTTTTTGTTGCAGATTTATAAACATTGTTACTCATGTGAGCACAAGGGCATTCTGGTAATGTTAGCAAGCCATTACTTATATAGCAATGCCAGATTGAAGGAGCTTTGTGCCATTCTTGCACACTTTGCTATTGTTGAGCTACAGAATATTCAGAACATTTCTGTTGGGCAAAAATATTCTCCTCCACCCATTAAATATGTCCTTGCCCACTGAACACAAGAGAACTGCTTCTTTTGTTAGGAAAAGTCTCTTCTGTGTGTTCTGTGTGTCCTTTTTTTTTTTTTTTTAAAGATATTATTTAAAAAAAAAATGTCATCACTATACAGGTTGGTGGCACTGCCATACAGAACAAGGTGCACATGCATGAGGACAGGTTGCAAAACTGTGTCCCCAGACTGTATGCTATCTCCAATTTCCCGTTGTCAGACAGGAAGGATAGCTGGTAAAGAATTAGGATGGCAACAGTTTCATGTTCTTATTCAGTCCAAGATCCAGAGAAGGCTTAATGAACACTTTATCTTGATATGAGAACCTTAAATTGAAAGCTGGTTATCAATGTTATGAAAGTTATGTTCCAGACAGAGGAACATAACATAATTTGCTTCTGCCAAAGTTGGGGAAAATGTCCAAATTCACCAGGGTTGGTTAAATTTCACCATCGGCTCCAGTCTTCCCATCTCCCCATCTCCCCAGTGCTTCAGCTTCCTACAGCTGCCCTGCATGCGGGAATTGGCTGCTCAACACAGCCATGGTTTGGGTGGGATGCAGAACTCCAGCAGGAGCCTACTTTGCTATTAAACAGCTGAGCTTCAGCAGGACAAACAAGGATAGCTCTGCTATAGCCAAGCCCATGGGGGTTGAGAGTAGTGACAAGCCCAGGGGCTCTAATGTTTATCAGAAATGTTTATCAGAAATGCTGTACCTCAGTCAAACTACTGCTGCTTAGCAGTAAGTTTTAAATCTGATTATCCCAAAATCACACCTTAGTTTTTCCATGATGTTCTTCTTGGGAAAAACTACTAAAAATCTCAGAGACAGCATGGATGATGTCCTGTTGTGGAAATGTCCTCCAGTAAATTTCATTTTTAATTCATCTGAATTCTGAATGATCACCCAAAAAGATCACTTTTCTTTCAAAAGCAGTATTTATTTTTTTCATCAAGATAAGACACATTACATACTGCATAAAGTAAAAAATACTGCTACAAAAGCTGCACTTAACTGAAATAACAAAAAATATATATATAAATTGCACTTGAGAAAGTAGGCTTTATCCCAGAAGAATACACTAAATAAAAATTTAGTAAATGGCTTTGAAATTAAGAATCTATTTGAGTTTGCTTTGAAAATGTATATATTTTAGAGTGCCCAATTCCACCAATAAAAATGAATGAGATTTTTTTTTTTTTAAATAGCATTGCTTTTTATATTAAAACAATATGTAAACAACATGGAAATTATTACATAAATGAAAGAAAAAAATAGGTGTGGAAAAACATCTCTACAATTTCTGCTATAAATAAAAAAAAAATGCTGGTATTTGATTTTGCCAGATTCACTACAGGTTGGGGTCAGGGAGTTTGAAAGTTTTACTTGGTTGATGTTTTTTATCTCCCCCTCACTGCAACATAAAACCCATCCTTAACTCGTCTGCATTGGCCTGGAGCATGCTGTCTTTATGGCAGATGGCAGCATGAAGCAGTGAGTCCTGGTCAGTGGTTCTATTCATTGCTAAGTGTCACAGGAGAAACACTTTATGTTTTGTGACAAGTTTAGCCTCTTTTTAAGAAAGTAAACCCAACATTAAGCAAGAGGATAATCCCTGTTATACCAATCTCTTTTACAGCTGAATTTTCCTCCTGGATCCTGACATCCACTGCTGCCTGAATCTAAATCAGTTAGCAAAACTATTGGCTGTTTAGTCTTTAAAGTGAGTAATCATACCAGCTGACATGGTGTATCTCCTTTAGATGCTCAAATCAGATTTTAAATCTCTCTACACAGTCAAAAGAGAGAGAGAAAATTCCCATACTGGGTGATCTCTCGGGTCTATGGCATACTTTGTAAGAGCATCTCTCTCCTTGCTCCCTGGAGAAGTGACTCTGGCTCTCCGATGAGGCTGGATCTCCAAAATTAGATGGTGTAAACACCTCCCAAGACAGGGTTGGTGGGGATGGAGACCAGGTGAGCAAGCAGAGGAGCATGGGAGATGCCAGACATGGTGCACATCTTCCTTTGATGTGTGGGAATCAAAGGATCCCTCAAGGCACAAAATTATGTGAGACAGATGATTCCTAGCACTGGTACTATTAGGCTAGAGTGCTTAAGCATACTTCAAGCACAATTCAGTCAGGAATATGCATTAGAAAGAGTGTCTCTTAAACAATCAGTACTGTCAAGGTCTGACATGCAAATTTATTTCCAAATTAGCTGAAAATTATGGAAGGTCTGGGTCAATCTTGTTATAAAGCTAGAGACAGACAAAGAATGAAGTCTTCTTTAAACAGCCCTGAAAAGAAGTGAAGCCAGCAGTCTTTGGTTACAGTGTTGTTCTTTTAAAATGAATTGCTGTGAAAAATGATGAATCACCTCCCAACACAGCATTTGGGAGCATTTTTAAATAGACATCTGGGAGCCAGAGAGGAAAAATTAATATAAATAATAATAATAAAAACCCCACATATTTTGAGTCTTAAATGTTAAAGTACAGGAGGAAAAGCAACACAACATTTCTAAGGGATGTTTCAGCAAAGTTTTGTTAAAATTATAAAAAAAGCACTTATAAAATACTTGAGCTGATAGAGAGGCTAAGTCTGAACAATACTGCACATTATGAAACATAAAATTGTGTATTGCTAAAACACACCTTAAGGGCTTTCAATATTATACTATAGCATATAACAGTTTTCACTAATTATGACACACTATTGTCAAACTACTTTGCTCTTTCAGAGAGGCAGAAACACAAGAGGCAACATAAACAAGATGGACCAGTGCAGTCTATGTCTGCTATTAAATATAAAACCTCAGCCATTAAATGTGCCACTCCATTCTCTCTGTTACATTCATGAAAGAACTCCAGTTCTTTCACAGACCTAAAGCTGTCTGTGTTTTACACTGAACAACTTTTGGAGCAGCATTTTAAAGCCTTTAAAGCTATTTTGGAAAGATTTTATTTTATTTTGTTTTATTTTATTTTCATCTAGAGCACTTTCATAATATTTTAAAAGGCATAGGAAGCTATGCTGTAGCTTGTAAAGTGCTTATTTTATTACGAGGTGGTGTTTACTAATATTCTTGTGGAAGTTAATAAATGATGCACATTTTCCATGACAGACAGACATTGCTTAATGAGCTAATATGCCTCAACAAAATGCAATCAAAAAGAAATTCACTGTCAACAGTTTAACCATGGCAATACACATAGCTGAAGTGAGACAACTAGCCTCAGATAACTAAGATTAATGGATATATGACAAAGTTATAATAATCCATATTTAAAACAAACAAACAAACAAACCCCAAACCAAATAACGATAATTAAATCTCAAACACAGTTTAGTTTCCCAGTAACACAACTGCAAAACAAATCATATTTTCAACAAACAAGTGCCCTATTTCATCACTTGCTTGAGGAGACACAACACGCCCCCAAATACAGTGAGGGGGGGACTTGGGGAAGCTCTATCTTGCTTTTCATATAGAGAGGGCCCTTCCTGGGCAACTTGCTCAGGGCAAGTGGCAGGAGTCCAGTTCAGGTGGGTAGAGATCAGAATCAGGCCCAGGCCACAGGGACTTACTTGGGGATGTGAAGGGAGCCCCATTTCACTGTGCTTGCAGAAGCACATGGACGATGGTTCCTGTGGAGTCATCGTGGCAAAAGTACCCACCTCTGTACCCCCTACCACCACTAGTGTCCCAGATTACACAAAGCATTTAGTAATTTCAGCACAAGGTTTGCTCAAGTACAGACAGTGAGATTTGACTCTACTAGTGTTAGATTTCATGTAGTCATGGATTTTCCTCATTGCATCTTACTGTGCTGGGAGGGAACACTGGGAAGTTCGTTTTTTAAAGCTGGATTAACCCTTTTCCAATCATACAGGCTCAAATTCTCTCTTCATTTATACCCACAAAACCCTACTGCCAGTCAGGAGAGTTTAGCAAGTAGAAATGGCAGCAGAATTTGAGTATAGGAAATACTGAGTGAGAGATGTGCAGAAACACAACAAATGCTCTTTCATTACCACAATATCAGTGGGCGTTATTGTGTGCCTAAGGACTGCAAGTGAGCTCTTGAAATCTCAACCCTCAGAATCTAGCTATAGAAAACCATAACCCTATATTCTTGGATGCTGATATATAAATCTATGATATACCTGTTTAGCTGCCGTGGCACTAATCAACATGGCTATACTGAAACACAACAATTATTTAATCATTTTTGCTAATTGCAAAGGCAGGCTAATAACAAAGTTCAAGTGATTAGTGAATAAAGGTCCTCAGAGCAATCCCGCTTAAAAGTAAATGTCTGGTAAGCTGCAATTAGTGGGTCTTGGGTTTTTTATTTCTCTCTTTCTTTCTCTCTTTCTCTGTTTCTGTTTCTCTCTTTTGTTGTTGTTGTTGTTGTTGTTGTTTTGTTTTGGTTTTGTTTTATCGTGGTGGTCTTGAACTGCAGACACAATCACAGCGCTCATGGTGATCCAACTGTATATCTACTAAAGCCATGTTGTTCCTGGTTCTACCTTTCCTTCGAGGATGCCCAGCCTCAGGGACAAATTTCAGCACCTGGCAGGATTAAGAGAAAAACATCAATTAGAAAATGCTGCTAGAAATAAAAGGATGAGAGTGTTGGGGCCCTAAGGATACCACCCTGACCAGCCTCATCTGCAGCTTGCACCAACACCCTTTCCCATGGACACATACACCTGCATACTCACAAGATAATGTTTAGGTAGTCTGTCTTGGCAATATATTTGTACTTTGGTGTTTATTTGTTTCCCCCTTTTGGACTGGAATGGTTATTGGATTCTACCTTGGAGCTCAGATTTTATTTTCTGTTAATTGGACATATTTTAATTATAATTCCAGCTTTTTTTTTTTTCTTTTTTTTTTTTTTTCTTTTTTTTTTCCCACTCTGTGACACCCTGCTGTATTGTTTTTCCTGGAGCTTTGACAGATTGGATTATTTTCTACATCAGTTATCTTTGTATTGTGCAGTTCCCTAACCATGTCCAGAGCTGCCCCTTCGCATGCTGATTATCAAGCATGTTTCCTTTGGTTTGTCTTTACAGTCCCATATATATTTGAATTGTTCTGTCCCTTCTCTCACTTGTATAATATTTCTGCTCTAAAGAACAAGGAACATTTTTAAAAACATTTTTAAAGTTCTGAAGTATACATCATTAGAATTGGTCCAAAAATGAAATGCCTGTTGGAGGCAGAAGGATATGAATGGAGCTTGTGCAAAATATTCACCCAGATACCACTGAGTTTCTCTAGAATCTGACTTTTCATAACATTTATAACTTTGAAATTCTCCCTGCTTTGAATGGGAGATAGAACTAGATGACCCCCAGAAATGTCTTCCAAACCAAATTATTATATGAATATATGATTTCATAGAAAATGGTGTGAAGATGTGGAAAACAGCCATAATATTGAGTCCTATCTCATCTTCTGTGATAGCATATGTATGTGAAAAAGGGACTGGCAAAGGTTGAGGAGGATGGCATTTTGCTTGGGCATGCTTAGTGAGCCCACCATTGGAGGTTGAGTATCTGTCTAAAAGCTCATATCACCACTAGTTGTTGAAATGCTTGTAGTAGTTTAACAGAAAAGGTAATAATTTCAAATTACTGCCCTAAAACTCAAGTATTAGTTTCGATCAAGTACAAAAGTTGAGTAGAAAAACCAAGAACATCTTAACCCTCCTATAGCATTTTTTCCCTAAATCTCAAAGCACACTCCACAGAAAGATATGCATCATTATCAAACTTCAGTGGATGGAGAATATGAAACTATTTCTTCAAGGCTCTCTACAGATCAGTAGAAGAACTACCAGTTGCCAAAGCAACTCAATCAAGCCATTCCAGAAACCAGAAACCATGTGCTGGTAAGATGCTAGAGCCAATCATCTCATCCCTATGGCTGTTGTGAGCCATATTGGCTTGGCCAAGGCACTTCTACACCATCTAGATTTGTCTTGCTTGTTCAAAAGGTGGAGAGAAATCCATCTTGTCTGTGAACTGCCAAAATCACTGATCAGCTGGGGAGTGGACCACTGAAGCCCCATTAGTGTCTCAACCACAGAAACACCTTCATCTTAAAGACTGAATAACAGACCCCCTAATTAACAGATCATGCTGTCACTCAAGGAATAACCTCATTTTTGTACCAAGTACTCTCTGTACATTGACCTCAAAACCTCATACAAGAATTGAAATGATTTGGGGAAGGAGAAGGAAAAAGGTTGGACAGCAGATTGACAAAATATTGGCAGCTTCAATAGAATTAGGAAGCCCCAAAAAGTAGTCTGAATGACTTGCCAAAGGTTAACCATGAATGTTTGGGAGAGCTGGTGGGGAAAGGAAGGGTGAGCAGCCTTCAGGATGAGAGAGTTTGTTGTCCACTGGTAATGCCTAGAGGGTAGGAAGGCTGTGGGATGTAACAAAAGAGAGGAACACTGAACATCCTCCGTTTTGTGATATAATTCATGTTTAACCTATGTACTACTAAGAGGAAGGACTGTGCCTAAGCAAAGTACAGATATGGTGTTTTCACCTGTTGTGAAACCTTTAGAAATGTAGAGACATGCCATTAGAAACAAAGAAAAAAATATAATGGATTTGAATTTTGAACATTGACTGCCTCAATATAGGCCCTAAATCCTGATCCCAGACAACTCACTGTACCACATTGTCATCCAAAACAGAAAGGAAATGAATGTAATCTGGCTACTGAGGTTATTACAGAGCTCAAAACAGACTGCATCTTCAAACATGCTTTTTTTATTTTTTCTTTTCTTTTTTTCTTTTTTCTTTTTTAGGGAAAACAGACTTTTAAAATGAAGTACAGCTTCTGAAGCCAAACCCATGATAGAATTCTTTAGTTAAGGAAGACTTTCATCAAAACCTGACAAATTCAGACGACTGGTTCTTTGCAAGATTGTAGGTAGGTAGATATGCTTTTTTCAATTGAGAGCAAATGAAAGTATGCAATCGGATGAGAGCAAAGATGTGGGCTGTATTTAAGCTAACAGACCTCCTGACAGATTGGGGATTTTCCTTGTGTTTTATATTAAGAAACGAGCACTGTATATGGGCTTTGCTGATAAGAGTAGAAAAATGAATTGGCAGACATTTCCTCAGACAAGACAGGAAAGAAGTGTTTGAACACAGCTGAAATTGGACTGCTTTAACAGCTGATCACAGAACTGATGTTCAAAGCTTTCAGTCTAGCTTCCATCTAATAGTTTTAGTTTCAACTAAATACAGAGAATTGAAAAGAATCAGGAAATAAGGCCATTTCTGGTGACCACAGTAGTTGAAAGAAAACCCTTTATTTTGAAAATAGCTGCTGTTTATTCATTTCATGGTCAGCTCCTTAAAGGTGAGGAACTACTGAATTAATGAAAATAATTCAAAGAAATTTTGTTTAGGACCCTTTATTGCTCCCTTTTTGATGAGATCAGAAGCATCTCTGCCATAAAAATATGGATATAAGGAAGGACATGGAATGTTCAAAAGCTTTATTTTGTGTGGTAGAAAAAAATGTTTGCAGCTTTCAAATTAAAGGAGCAATGTCTGTCACTACTAATCAAAATGCAGTGCCTCAGCTGTTCAAATCATTGCCTCAAAAAGAATATGTAACTACAGCCATATCACCCTCATCAAACACTGAGTTAATTATGGTCATAAAGCTATTAAAACAGTGTGTATATATATATATACATAAAAGCATAAAAGCAATACATGGGACTTAACATCTGAGCTAGACTCAGTGTTTATACGTAATATGAAAAAGAGAATCAGTGCCTTGTTACATTTTACATGTGGATAACCACATGAGCATGCCACTATGCCAGACAGCACTTTTTGTAGGTGTGACTGATCATCTGAGAAGTTTCAGGGTCAAATGACTGTGACAACTGCATAATTTTATGTTGTGGTGGTGGTGAAGGAAATAGAAAGAAAATGCTCTCTGCCAGGAGTCTTACTAACTGATTGTGCATTAAATTCGGATTCCAGATTGTGAAGGATTCTCTTAACTAAAGACTAAAGCCATCACCAAAAACAGCACCTGGAATCTGAAGCCAGATAAACTCAGTGTGGAATTAGTGAACAGCTGTTTAAGTCAGGGCAACTCAACACTTGGACAGCCCTCCAAGGAGCTAAGTGGTTTCTGATCTCAGTCCGAGGACATCAAGAAACAGCAGCCTTCCTAGTAAGTCTATAGTACAAGCTTGGTGCTTGCTTTGGGGCAGTAAGGTGCTCTACAGTGGACTGTGGAGCATGGGAGGTCAAGGCCAATGGCCCCTTTAACCTCAGATCTATAAAAATACTTTGTAACCTGATGTCAGAATCAGCGGGGCCTGTTCGAGGGCTAAAGAGAGCAGAGAGATAATGTCGGCTGGGGAAAGGACCCATCTGGAGATGGTGTCTTCACCCTGACCCATGCCCAGCACTTCTCCAGTAGAAGCAGCAACAGAGGTAATTTTGGAGAACAATTCACCTGAAACACCTGTCTCTGGAATTGTGTGGTGGGGCTAACTCCATTGACCAATAGAGGAGCCCAATGGCTGGACTCTCAGCTTTAAATGAGTAGAGCTAGATGGGGAAAACCACTCCTTCCTAACCAAGTATTATTTGCCTTTGAAGTCAAGCAACATTTAGCCATAGAAGTCCATTATAGGTGATTTCTGTTCTAACAAAAAGCAAGGAGCAATAGGGAACCCAGCCAACACTTATAACAGCAGCAAGAAAAATGTATCTAATTGCTCGTATCCATTTTTAATTTATTATCATTTACTTTATATATTAGTATTTATTTATACTGACTTCACTAATATTATTTGTTAAATTCTTAATCAGTAGTTTAAATAACAATGAAGATCTGAGGCCTCATTTAAAATAGTTTTTTTTTTTTTTTTCTGACTAGGCTAAGGAGACTACAAATAATCAACATGACTACAGTTTACCAAATATTGGTTAGCTTCATATTTCAGTGATAGAGGATGAAGAGCAACTCTGGATGCTATTTTAGATAGTGAAATTTGTACTTTGCAGAATTTATTTTAACTTGCAGCTATGCAGCATTATCTAATCTCCTTTTGCTCATCTAAAAATACCATCATTCTAGCATGCAAACCAAATTACATTTGTCTGAGGCTCATGAAAGAGGACACATCCAAAGTGCAAAACATCAACAGAGATCCAAGTTCTGATACAAATGAAAAATCTTACTCAGCAATTTCTAAAAGTTATCTAATCCAAGGTCACACATAGTTTAGCTATACCCTTAGCATAACAAAGCCAGCATCATGGGAATGTGGTTCATAATTTAGCATAAGAACCTTTATTCTAGTAGGAATGTAGCCTAAAATAACAACAGACCTAAAGTTGTATTCTTTCTTACTCAGAATAATTATAGGATATCAGGAACAAGAAAAAATAAAAAAGGGTTCTTTTGTTGATCAGTGGTAGCATTACAACTAAGGGATTATTAAATGTGGTCGGGATTATTGCTTCTATTTTTTTTTTTAATTATTATTTTTTGATCTGTATGAATCAGAAACAACTGTTTGTAGCACAGCAAACACGGGGAAAAAATACTTGGCTTAAAACTCAAGCATCTGAAAGAGTCACCAAAGCTACAATGTTTTTTATGTACTTGACATCAACAAGACCCTCACTTTTGATCATCTTGTCAAACATTATGGCTCCAGCTATTGCTTTTCACTGACAGATACAGGTGTTCCCTGTTCCCAAATTGCCTCAGTCTGCCCAGACCTGTATTGCAGCTGTCTAATTAGCTTAACTTCCAGATGTCATCCCAAGAACCTTCATTTTAATCTAGTCAAAAATCAACATTTATTCTCTCCCTGTACTACTTTGCTCTCACTGCTCCTCCTGCAATCTAGCAGTCATTTCTGACTCATTCTGTTTCCTTGCATTTGCATTCCAAATAAATCCCATTGCAGCTTCTTGTACAATATTTCTATGTATTAACTCTTGTTAGGTTAATTCTGTGCCTTTATTACCATAACAATCTTTTTGTCTCATTCATACATGTACTATCACCTCCAGGACATACAACAATCACACCAATCAACAATCCTTGCACATTGGTTTGATGATGCTAGCTCTTTTTAATCCCTCAATCAATTTCCTTTGTTGTATTATCTTTGTCAAGTTATCTTATGTTTCCCTGTGTTAAGACAGCATGAGAATTACTGTCTAGTCTCTCAAGCGCCTCCTTAAGGTTTGCTTCTCACTTCCCTGTGGAAAAAGAGAAGAAAGAAGGGAGAAAAAAAAAAAAGCCCAGGCAACACCAAATTGCATTAGTTAAATGCAAATCCATTGCAAGAATTCTTCTGTCTTACTGAAGTCCCATATCATCTCTTTACTTTCTCCTGTGTTCATTCCTTCCCAGTAACATTCTGTACTGTCTCGTTTCCCCCTTTACTGTGCTGGGTCTGGCTAAAGCTGTTTCTGTGCCCCAGCAAGTTGTGTAAAGGCTCAGTGCTGTGCAGGTACTTCAAGGTGCCTGGTGCCTCTCCCAGGGCAGTGAGTGGTTAGGAGTTTGCCACACTAACAGTAATATAAACCTTGTGGTTGAGAATTATTTGTGTGTATGTCCTGTGAAAGCAAACTCCAGTCAGCATGAAACTTGAATATATTATAATGCTGAAAAAAAAACCCAAACCAGAACAAAGCAACATATACAGTGAAAAGTGCATCAATCTTTACCATTGAGAAAGTAAGTAGGTAAGAGAGATGCAATCAGCTTCACCACTTTATTTTTCCTTATGTGTCTTTTAGCTGTGTTGCAGAGTACAGTGTTAGTGGAGGTTTATACACGGTGACAAATTCTGGTTGCTACCTTAAAAGTGTTTATTCCTCACGGAAACTCATTTAACATTTCATCAGTTACAGCAATAAGATGGGGATACTGATTTCATGTTTCTGTGAGGTACAAGCACTCCTGGAGATCTAGCTGCACCAAGTCCTGGCCTCTCTGGGCTGGGTCATCTCCAGCTTCAGAGTCCATCTCTCCTTAAAGGGCAGCCGCAGGCACTTCTGAAGAAATGCACTGCAATAGAAAACATCCTTTCATTTCAGTTTCCCTTTAGCAAGTCAGATGTGAGTATTTGATTAAGAAGTACTGCATTCATTTCCATGATTTGCTTTGTCTTTGCATGGAGCCCTGCACCGTAGCTCAGGATCTGTTCTGGTAGGCTGTCAGGGACATTTTGAGAAGTTGCCAGCTCTTGTCCTGTTTGGTTTGCAGGGTTCGTGACGCTAACTATGTGGTAAATCATGCGTATTTGTCCAGGAGCTCTTGTTTCAAGCAAGCCCAGAAGCTGCGGAAAACCAAAGAGCATCACAAGACTCTGTTTAAAAAAAAAAAAAAAAAAAAAAAAAAAAAAAAAAAAACACCCATAAAACTAACTGTTTACTCAAGTTTTAGTTTGGTAAAGTTATGGCAGACTTCCAAGTTAAAAAAAAAAAAAAAAAAAAGTCCCAAGGTCTTATTATTAGCATTTCCCAGGGCAGTAAATAAAAATATACCCCTTATTGAGGCATTCTCATTTTCTCTTTTTCCCCGCTGTTGCATTATTTCTTACAATTGGATGTGATAGGAAAGAGCTATAGTCTGTTCAAGGAACTGTAGCAGCAGTAGCAGCTTGGGGAAATGTGATTGCTATTAGTCCTGAGATACTAGGAGGGAGTGCTCAGAGACCTTGGTGATGAGTACAGCATAAGGCTTTGAGTAGGAACTAAAAAACGTCATGAGCATAAGACGATAACCTTGAAATCTCTCTGGACTCTAAGCCTCTCAACACGCATGCTGGGCGTTTGTGTCCCCAGAGCTGCCTGCATGCTGCAGCTCTGCTACTGTGAGACACTGGCTGCAAAGATGAAAAGCAGCCCATTGCTTCTGGAAAATTTGCCTGTTTGTCTTCCTCACGCAGAATGCGGGGTAGCTCAGAAATGACAGACAACTGTTATGTGTTTTCTAGTCGTTTTTTTACTGTTCAGAACAAACATATCTATGTGTAGGGTGAGCTGCTTTGGTGGGTCCAGGAATTTGGTAGATGAAACTCTAGGACAGTGTTTAGGCAAATTTCACCTGGCAAGAAAAAAAAAATATGGTATCTGCACAACTCAGTTTCAGCTGCTATAAACGATTCCTTTGCTCCACTATCTTGTACTTTTGGTGTCTTTTGCAATTGAATCAAAGTAATTGAGACTTGCATTTGAATCTGGTTGACCTTCTCCTGGAGCGGAAGGCAGAGAATTTTAACAAAATTAACACCTCCGGGGAACTTCTTAAAGTGTGAAACTCTGTCCTTTGTCGTGCAACTAAAGGCTTTTTGATTAAAGCTAGTGGGTTTCAAATTGGCTTCGAAAAGGGTAAAGCAGATACATGGTTCTAAAATCGGCATGTCGAGAAGCCCCTCCTCTGCACTTTTACTGCCAGACATTTAAATAAAATTAAAGTTAAGAGTTGAAAATGAATAAAGAATAAAACCGATTACCTGCCCCTACCAATAATAATAATAATAATAAAGTGGAAAATATTGTGGACTAAAAGTAATGGATATACCTTTATATGTCATATATGAATTTATCTGCATGACTTTCATTCATTTTAATGGCAGCCACTTGGCTAAATTTCTGTTCAGTGAGCTGTTAATTCATACCTCAGGGATTAAATTGAAATTTAAACTTACAAAAAACATTCAATGCTAAAGCTGAAACACTGCTTTAAATTCACCGTTTTCAGAGAACAAAGGACCAGTGAAATAAATAAGCAGTGGTGTATTAATGTTAATATTGAATTTCTTGACTTTAGTGATTAATTTGGTATGCTGTGACATCTTGGTTCTGACCAGTACCCACTTGGTGTGATATTCCAGTGTTCCAGCACCAGATGCTCCCAAACAGCTGATAAAAACTACTTGACAACGTTTGCAACCAACATTTTTTCTAGCTGCTGTCAACAGTTGGCTTAAGCTCTGACACAGATATGACACAAGATTCTTTAGCTTATATTTTGCTTCTAATTCTCTCAGAATCCTTCTGAATTTGAATTATGCCCAACTCTTATATTTAAGTTTTGAAATTTCATATAGATTTACTGTGAAAAAAAAAATAAAATCCTTTTTATCATTTGAAATTAGTTCTATTTCAATATCTTTGACTGCGCTTGGTCTTTTTTAAAGGAGATTATTTGGGAAGACCAGAATTTCCTGTAGGTAGTGTTCTTTTTTTTTTTTTTTTTTTTTTTTTATCTTTTACTGTTTTTTCTAAATGCAATTGTTCCAAACTTTTGAGCCACTTTTCTTAAAAATGCTTTTGATAAGTGTCTTCTGCTGTATCTCCACTGCTGTATATTTTCTGCTTCTATGTATCTCTTATGCTTCTGCCCGTATCCTTCTAAGCACCAACAGTCAAAATCCATACAAGTACCCCATCTATTTATCTGTGGCCGTAGTAAATACTTGGTGTGCTATTCTCTATTCACCTCTGCTTCTGCAGAATACTGTTGCTTGCTTTTTTTTTCCCACTACCTCTGTGCTAAACAAATGTTTTCCTGAAGCTCTTCACACTGATTCACTACTCAACCTTTGGTCCAGTTTCCATCCCTCATTTCTCCCTCCTCCCTTCTCATGCACAGTGCTATATGAATAAATAGTTGAGACTGCTTGTCCCAATGCTTGCTGCTTTTCTAAACTGCATTTATAAGTAGTTTCACAGGTCTTCTGAAAAACAGTACTTTATCTCTTGTGTTATCTGTCATTTTTGCCACTCACTGTTCACTTCCTTCTGGACTGATCATACATGAAATAACACTTAATCCCCATACCGGGGACACCCACAGATAGTCGCTCCTATGTAGCAAATTGTTCATCTCTTCCACTGCTTTGCTATTTATCAAATCTATGACTGATCTTGTCTGGTAGACTGTCAGCTCTCTGAAGGAGGTGCCAGGCCTTTTAGCATTCTTGTACAATGGTATGGTGCTGTATAAATATTTATTCATATGTAAAGCATTCTAGCTTCATTTTATCAGCTCACAGTCATCTAGGTGTTTTATACCTATTAATTTTTTTCCAATTAACTTTTCTACCACTGAGATAAGACTTTCTGCTTTGTAATTACCAGGGTCATCCCCTGCATCTTGCTTAAAATTAAATAAAATATTAACTATTCTCTAGTCCTATATGATGTGGAGTATGCCATATGCTGCAGCTAATTGTGAGAAAACTCTCTTACCTTGGAAAAGGGTAACCTCACCATTCACAGTGAGGAAAACAGTCTGACCTTCAGCAGACTCCTGCTATTTCAGCCTTAGGCTCTCCCAGGTTAAAGCCATTATGAGCACACATTACCTCCAGATTAAAAGTCCATGAAGTTCACTTTCACTGAAGACTTAAGCCAAGTGGCAAATCAAAGCTCTTAAAAGAGATATGTGTCAGAAACTTAAGTCAACATGGCACACAGCTACATACCTTCAGACACTGAAAGGATCATACCAAGTTTCTTGGATATGTTCACTTGGTGAACATTGTTCCTGTCTGGTTTTGAAAATGCTGATTCAGAGGAGAGAATAAAAAATTATCTCTAATTCTCTTTCCTTGTTCGCTCCAACAAGGGAAACTTGTTGTTCTGAATGGATTACAAATAAATATAATGGACTTTGTTCTCATGCAGAGTTTTGCATGAAAAAAATGCTGAGTGGGAAAAAAACTAAGGCTGAAATATTCAGCTGCTTCCTATGGGTAATAAATCTGGAAGGGAAGAGAGTTTACAAGCAACTTAATTGTCATTTCCTAGCATGATCATAAGTTTAAAAGATACAGTGTAAACCAAGAGGAAGCACAGTTAAATGCCTCAAGGAACATATCTCTGTGTTACTAAAAAATAATATTGAAAAAAAATACTGAAAAAAAATATATAGTTGTTTGTAACCACTGTTCGTTTGTGTACAGATGCTTACTGCAACATAAGGTGTGAAAGTTGCTCCACGAGGCACCAAGCTGGTATCTAGCATGGACAGCAACAGCAATGCCACTGACTAAGGGATGCTCCACCCTCAGGCTACCTGAGCCTGTCTGGAAGCCCAGGCAGAACCTTCACTTTAGGAATAACACTGATCACAGTGAGCATTCACTTAAATATTCACTACAATTAGCAATTTTTGCTCATCTTCACACTGCAGATGCAACATGATAAATAACATGGCTGCACACATTGGTCCAAGAAAAGCTTTCAGAATTCACATAAGCAATAAATAAACAAAAGAGGTACCAAAGAAAAGAAAAAGAGTAAAAATACCTCATGATATTTTTTCACTGTTTTCCCTGACACACATGTGCAGGATTTCCAATTCGAAGTCCCACAACCACAATTTCCTCCACAGCGCTGGACGAGGAGGCAGCGAGGGAAGAAAACTACATTTGTCAGCTTCAGTTCCTCCCTTAAATTGACAGAATAGTTTCTTGGAGTGCAGCTGTAACGTTTCACATCATCATTCAGCCTGTCCAGGTCAACTGTAATGCAAAAGAGAGTTCATTAGAAGGGACTGAATGAGACATCCCCCCCTCCAGTTCATACTGTTCCCTGGGCAGCCAACAACACCAAATGATGTGGCACTGGTTGGAAAACACATGAAGTACAGCAGTGATTTCTGACTAGATAAACATAAACACACCAATTTTAAGTCATTACAGGTGGTCATCTCGTCTCTTATACTTCCCACACCAACTCCCGCGGCAGGGCTCACACAGACTCTAAAGGTGATGGCAAAGCTTGTAATAAAATATTGGCTTGAAAGCTCAAGACTGGTTATTTTATTTGCTCTGTTTCCTATCTGCTGAAACCTTGTGTGAGAGATTCCACCTCCACCACTCTCTTCCCTCCTTGATTATACTTTACTTATTGAGATGATGTTATTTTTTATTTTGGGCACAATTTTTTGCCCAACTGTAGGCATACAAAGGGCAAACATTTTAAACAAAGCTCTTCCTTTGGCCAGTAGAGAAATGCCTTTGTAGAGCGATTCATCCCTTCCTCAAAAGGGCCGTTAAGACAGGTGACACCCCTTGCTTTCCTGAATTGCCTGTCTGTATTGTTTGTGGATAGAGTCTACATACCTCACTTTTAGCTGCCTAAATCAATCTGAACAATATTAATTTCAGCCTTTAAGTGCTGTTATAATAGGCATACAAAGAGATACAATTAAAACTAATGAGCTTCATTGAATGCCAATAGTTGGTTGATGTTTAAAATGCCTGGTGTCTCTGTGAGATGTATCATGGAAACAAGTATTAAAGCCAACCATAAAAATGACTTATAGACAATCAACTGTAAGTTTAAGTGCTGTTTCTAGCTTTATCTTGCAAAGCTAAAATAAAACTCAAAAAGCTTCTATAAATCCATTTCAGGATTTTAGGAAAAAATAGAAAAATGAAAATCAGAAACAGTTTCTCACTGACAGATCACTCATTTTTTTATCAGTGATAAATCACTACTTAAATTACAATCAGAAGATAAATTAATGTGAACAAATAAAAATAACAAAATGACTGGAGGTACAGAAAACAAAAAATAATCCCCTCCCACTCCAGATAGTAGTTGCTAACAGGTATATAAACAGCAAAACAGGAATGGTTTAAATGAGGACTGAGACAACAGTACAGTGTTTGTGAACATATCGGATTTTCACAGACACCTTTAATAGCTCACCACCACCTCTGGAACTGAGCTCACCTATGCTTGTGCTGTGCTATAAACATGTGAAAATCTCCAGAAAAGTCAGGAGCACTACTGCATTTCATTTTGTCCGTGACTCAGCCCTTGTCACAAAGTAAATTATGGAAAAAGCTGTGATTTGTAAATATCATCCACCTTTACATTCTGGCCTTGAGATACTCATTGGTTCATGGCAGATATGCAAGAGGCAAGGGTACATAAATGTCATGAGTACTGTTACACAAAATCATAGCAACTTCAGTTTTCTGGCAAGGTGTTATCTCAGTCAAAGGAAATTTAACAGATAAATTGTGATTTTATAGCAGTTGTGATACATCTCGCCATGAAATCTCAGTGGTTCTGTCCAGAGAGCTAGCATCTCTCCAGAAGTGGTATAGATCATCCTCCTGATATAAGCACAAAATCAATGGGACTGTTGGTATACTCATGCACTGGGAGAAAAATACATCCCAAATGTCCACAGTCAGGACTTAGAAGACCAGGGAATATTGATTTTTTTTGTTTTAACAGATGATATTTTGTTCTCCACTGTCATTCTTCAAAGCCACCCCTTCTCACTGCAGCCTCTCAGGCTAATTCTTCTCACAGGGAAGTGTTTCACACTCCTCTGAACATTCTCACCAGGACCTCTGCCATCAAGGCAGATAAAGCAAAGCACTATCTGGCTAATATTAATTTCAAATGTTTGGCATGAAGTGAAAAATAATCAAAGAAAAAAGAGAGCAGTAAATATTCTGCCTTGATGAATGATTAGATTTCTTGAGGGGAATGCCCAGGCCATCCGCATTCTGTCCTGCAGCAATCCAAGGGAACGGATATCAATACCAGTAGGTTCCTACCAGGACAGGCATGTGGACAGGAATGGCATTATGTCGATGGTGCATCTCTAGACTGAATTAGAAGAAAATGCTCAAAGGTTTAATTCAGCCCTTGATTACCATGCCTCCCACTGAGGTAACACAGCAAACAAGGCTTCTGGCAACAGTCTGGTCATTAAAGAGGGCCCAGACCTAGGCAATGTGAACCAGCATCTCTGTCCAGGCGAAGATGTTCAGGGGACAGAACAAAATGTGCTCTATCACAGACTAAATTTCCCCTGAGGCTCAACAGTTCTCATTCCTGCATTGAGCTGATACCTATTATCACTGCTGTGTTATCAGCACAGGAATGAGTCTCTGCAAAGGGACTGGCAGAGAGAGACAGCACCAACATTTCAAGGACCAGGGTGGGGTCCTTCCTGCAGAGACAGTGTCACACGTATTAGTTCCAGTGCTTAAGCTGCTCGATTTAAATGGCAAGGGTGACCTGGCAGAGGGCTTTCTCTGGAGGAAAGGCTATACTCACTGGCCCTCAAAAGCCTAGTTTTGATGACTTTCAGAAGTCTTTGCAGGATCTCTTAGACTGTAGCTGAGTCAGTACTGTAGAGAGCTGTTGACTTGCTCAAAGCATAGGAGGGAATAACCAGATAATTAGGATAACTTGCTTTATGCAATGTGAAAAGCTCAGCTGTTTATTATGAGGGCTCAAGGCTTTCAACAGATGCATTTCTCAGGAATTCTGAAATCAATCAGTGGAAAAAAACAAACACATTTTTAGTGTATTTTTCCATGTTGAACTAATTTTGAAAAAGAAAGTATGGGAAATTTTCCAATACAACTGCATGAATTCTCCTTAGTTTCATATTCATAGAATTTTAATAATGACTTGTCAATAGTTCTCAGGACCCCCAAATCCAGAGCTTTCATTTAAAATGTGAATTCTGCACTTTGCCATATCACACTTCAGGTATCAGGTAACAGGTTTAAGAGCTACACAAATCATCCTCAAAAAAAAAATAAAAAATGTCTGGAGGTAAACACATTCTTTCTGACTCTGCTCTACTGAAATCCAATGCTCGGTGGGACAAGGCGAGTGTGCAACATCTCTAAAGTACGTGTACAGTACTCTAGTAGTATCCTGCTGACACTCAAGAACAGTTCCTATTGCCTAATTAGCTTTAGAGCATGGTTTGCAACCCCTATAACAAAAGAACATATTTTCTCTGAATAACTCTGCTGAAAGCTTCAATATGCATTTTTTTTCCCTATCTCGGGCTTGTTTTACTGTCTGGAGCCAGTCTATTTCCTCATCCATATAACAATGAGATTTTACAGTACAGTCAGTTTCATGCATCTCTTCACTGCTGTGACTAAAACGTAAGCGAGCCTTGGTGTGATTGGTGTGAAATCCTGCTGCTTTACTTATCAAGGACTGAAACCACTGGAGTCCTTAATTTAAAACTAGAACTAAAAGGTTCTGTAGACTGGATGCAAATAACTTCGAAGTATTATTACAGAATGTCTGCATCAGAGATTCAATTTAAAGGCAAGGCAGACATAAAAAGATGTACTGGAGCAGCAAGCTGGATACTTGGGGTACAATGTTTGCTCCTTCTTCCCTCTTAAATCCTACACTTAAATCCATCCTCATTTTTCAATAGCACTAAGGCATGTGCTTACCTTTAAACACTGATCTTAATCAGAGGTGAGCACTGAAATGAGGGACTGCAGTTGATACTATGTCTTGTTTAGAAGCACAGCTTTCAAGACTGGACAGGAGAGAAACCCCATGCTGATGGTCACTGATTTTGCTTAAAAAGACAGTCCGCTAGGATTTATTTTAATACTGTATGTGTTCCAAATTCATACATGTACATGGCTGTAACATTTTCATATCTGAGCATTTTACACTTTTTTTTTTTTTTTTTTTCATGCTTCAGCTACAGATTGGAGCTGAGGTATAAGAGAAGGTATCTGCCTCACTCACAGTCCTATACACTATGTCAAGGCCATCTACAAGGCAAGGAGGATTTGAGCAATTGCAGACTAGTCAGGATAACCGTTGTAAAATAAAGGAGTAAATCCTTTTGGAGACAATGTTCAGGCACATGAAAGACAAGAGGTTGACTGGAAATTGCCATCACAGATTTACCATGTGCAAATTGTGAGCGACCAATCTGAGAACCTGTAGTGATGAGATGACTTGCTGGAGGAGGGGGAAGCAGTGGATGCTGCCTACCCTGGCCTTATTGTTATTTTTGACACAGCAGTCCAAAGCATCCTTGCAGCCAAACTGCTGAGATACAATGGAATAGGTGGACTACAAATTGGGTAGATAATTGGAAAGATAAGGGAGCTTACACAAAGTGGCCAGCAATTCCAGGTACAAATGGTGGCTGGTTGCTAGTGGCGTTCCCAGGGGTTAATGACAAAACCAATACTGCTAAAGATTTTCACTAATGACCTGAGGAGCAGAATGGTGTGAATGCTCAGCAAGTTTGTCAGTGAAATCAAATTGTGGAAAGTTGTCTGTATGCAGTAAGGCTGCCTTTCAGAAAGACCTTGGCAGGCTAGAGAAATGCACTAGCACGAACCACATGAGGTTCAGTGATGACAAATGGAAATTCCTGGACCTGACTTGGAATAATCCCAAACATCAGTCCAGACTAGGGTCACACTGGATAAATAGCAGCACTGCAGAAGACGACTTGGCATCCTGGTAGGCAGCAGGCTGAACATGAATCAGCTTTTTGCTCTTGCAGTGATAGAGGCTGCATGCTGAGCTGCATTAGGAGAAACATAGGCATAAGGTGAATGTCCCCCTTCATTCAGCTCTTGTGAGGCTGTATCTAGACTACTGTGTCCAGTTTTGAGCGTCATTCAGCAAAAGGGAAGGATCAACAAACTAGGAGTATAGTGAAGGATGACTGGGATGGTTAAGCAGCTGGTCCACAGCAGCCACAGTGAGGCTGAGGAAACTGGATTTGTTTAGTCTGGAGAGTAGACTATGGGAGGTTCTAATAATTCTCTCCAGCTGTCTAAAAGGAGCTACAGAGAGGATGGAGGCAGACTGTTCTTGGACATGCACAGCAAAAATCACAAGTCGTAGCAAGGGACCTCTGAAGAAATACTAATCACCATAAGGGTGATTGAAAACTGGGAACAAATTATCCGAAATGTTGTGGTCTAGTTGTAAATATTCATAACTTAACTAGAGAAGGCCCTAAGTAACCTGTTCTAAATTTGAAGTTGGTCCTGCTCTGGGCAGAGTTTTGGATGAGCTTATCCACAGAGTGCCCTTGTATCCAAAATTGTTCTATTAATCTGTGACTGATATTAAACTGCCAAGATGTCTACATGTTTGCTGTTTTTCCTGAAAAGGTATCGACATCATCAACTATATGAACAGATATGGTTTAAAAAGTCTGATTATGGTCTGTTGTGAAGGCAATATGGATGTGTGGAACTGGATTTTGGGATGACATTCATTACCAGGCTATGTTGACGATAGACCAACATTAAACATCATCAGTATGCAGAGAGAGTATAAGGCTTAGAACTTCGAAGACGTTAAATGCCTAACTCTCATTGAGGGGATTTACCCACATTATACAGGAAACTGGTGCAGAGACTGCCCAGCTCCCTGACTATTCTCCCCTTCAAAAATCTACATCACCTTGGGCTTCTTGCCAAAGGCAAGCAAGCCACTGCCAATCCTGCTGAAATTTCTAAAACTTGTACTCTTTTTGGCAGCTAAAGAGATGTACACATGCAAGAGACATGCACTCATTACTTGCCCCTGCTCATGTTTTTTGCACCAGCAAGTGACGGAACTGAAGCGTGGTACGAGCATTATGTGCCATACATGGGTCCAAAGCTCAGTTCTAGTTTGACTCTCATCCCCCTTCATGTGTGATTTACAGTTTGTAACAAAGGTTGTGCTGCTGTTTTTATTCTGCCTAGACATTTAAAAATTTTTCCTATACATCATGGACTTTCTCAGAGACCTATGAATGTATTATTGCACCCCTTATCCCCAGCATTTGTACTCCTGTGTGTGTCAGAGCTGTGTCAGGTACTGCAGAAATATTATACAAATGGTCAAAGAAATTCAGAGCAGTGCTGCAGCTGACTGCAGACATGGTGCGGTTGAGCTTGAGTTGGAAAATTCAGTCTCATACATGCAGTAAACAGTTAAATCTTCCACTGATTAAATTACCCAAATACATCAACGCCGATGAAATTATTCTCCATAGCAAATGTTGATCAAACCCTGTGGCTTTTAGTCTTCAGCACACATGGTTAAAGGTAATCAGTGCTCCCCTGCACATGCTTAATAATATCACAATAATCACTATTTAAATATACCTGAAAACTTTGGGAGCTGCCCAGTTCTTTCTTGCGCGAACCAGGGAAAAGATGCTGTGATTTGGATTTACTACAGAACCACAATGCCAAGATGAATCTACTTGATATGGCAACTATTATTTTAGAAGAATGAGAGATCAGAATTTCAGTGGGATTATAACTGTCTGCATGAAACAATGTTCACAATATATAGGCTTATTATAGACTAGCAAACCAATTATCAGCTGTGGTATGGGTCAAGTAGCAAAATCAGGCCAAACCATCAATGCCGTAAATGGACATAGCTTCATTGAAATCAATGGAACTGAACATCTTATTCCAGCGATAAATAATATGCTGCAAGTTTCACTAGCTTTTTTTTTTTTAAAAATGGGTTTAATAAGAAAAGCTTTCACTGCAGTGGCCAACAATAATGCCATGTAAAGCATGAGGGAAAATCTCATTTATTACAGAGGAGGAAGAATATGGATGTAGATCTGAATTAAGACTATGAAATGAATGAGTGTGTGCTATTCACATGCAACAGATAAAGCATTTCCTAACTGAGGAAGAGAGGAAGTATACTGTGATTTTTTTTTTTTTTTTTTTTTTTTTTTTTTAAGCATAGGGAATACTTTATATTAGCAGCTACTTGAGAAGGTATTCCATCTAGTCAGAATATTCACATGTGCCATGAATGAGCATGCATTCAGCATTTGTGATGCCTGCACTCCCTGTCTGGTGCACTGAAACTTGCTGGCAGCTGTCCCAGAAGCTTTCAAGGAAGAGTACATGGATGTCTGCAGTAATTTATTGGCCACTGTTTGCAAACCCCTGAGAAATGACATTTCTGGGTTCAAATTTTGTTTAACTTCTTCCTAGAGCATTGTAAACAGTAATAATTAAAAGGTATTGTTAAGGACATGGTGCTACTTGCTTGATATTGGGAAGCTGTATGGCAGTGGATGGCAGCAACATTCTGTTAAGACTTGTGGTCTCACCTTGCTATTCCCCTTCTAGGGAGCAGTTTGGCTATGCTAGCAAGTGTTTATTTATTTAACTTGTAAAGCTGTCATTGTAGACAGATGTTATTACAAGAATGTCCCACCTGATTAATTTCTTCTGATAGCCAAAGCCTTCCTGCATACTGTTTCTCAAAAAGAAAATGATCTCAGAGGCATGTGTAGTCTTGCTCATTACCAGAGTGTATCCACAGATGTTCCTGTTTCCTAGGTCTATTTATGAAAAAAAAAAAAAAAATTCTAAAGACGACCCCTTTCTTTATGTAACATCCCCTAGACATTTGGATCTAATAAGACACTGAACTTTTTCTTTCTCTTTTCCTTCTTCCTAGATGTTTAAACACAGGTCATTTCACAGGCAGAGGTATCTTTCCTTCTTTGTTTCTTTTTCTTCCTTCCTCCCTTCCCCCCTTCCTCCCTTCCTCCCTCCTTTCCTTCCTTCCTTCCTTCCTTCCTTCCTTCCTTCCTTCCTTCCTTCCTTCCTTCCTTCCTTCCTTCCTTCCTTCCTCTTTTCCTCTCTTTTTTTTAAAAAAAAAAAAAATACAAAAACTTCTACTTCTAAAGAATTTTTAATGAGATATAAAACTTCAGGGTAAAAAAAGATAAATGTAAATAAGCATGTGGCAAAAGTTAAATGATGTTTAACTGATAGTTGGAACTGTTTACAGCAGTATGTCTGAGGAGCTCTTCTAGTATTAAGCAGATACACTGATGCTTTCAAAAACAAAACAAAAAATAAACAAAACAAAACAAAAAAACAACTGTTGGATGAACAAATTCCCTTCAAACACTTCTAAATGTTCCTTATGATTCCCTAAAAGAACAGAGACCTATTTGTCTAGAAGTTCAACACAATTGCAGAATATGGCCATTTTCTTTTTTATATGTGCTGGTGTTCTTGCTAAGAACAGTATAAAATAACCCAATAGCTAGTGATAGCCTTTTAGAGAAGTTTTGTATTTGTAACAGCCAAATTACTATGACACTGAGGTCAGCTAAAACATATTACAGCAAAGCAAGAGGAATTACTTTAAAAGATATACTTTATTTGGTATGACCTGCTTTTTCCTGAGAGTCTAGGATGAGCCTAAGGCTGAATATTCATACTTTCAGAGTTTCTAAAATGCATCAGTGATGAGCAAACCTTTTTGAGTACAGTTAAAACTGCTGCAAAGCTTTTTGAAACCTCTACTTGTCATATTTTCTTGTAGAAGGTGTACACTGTAGTTTATAGCTTATACAAGACCTCTCATGTAAGGATTTTGAAAATGCAAGCGTGTATCTTCTGCTTTCTTTTTCTGTCTTTTTATTTTGTCTAGGTATCACTGTGATTCTATATTTACATTCTATACTAGTGTGTTAGTCACTCCAGTGACTAACAGAAAACCTCATTGAACATAAGTAGAATTAAATTTCAAACTTCATGTGGTTATTAACAAGACACATATGATAACAGTATCCCACCTGAATGGTGTAACTAGAATGCAACACATTTAACTCAATATCAGTGTTGTAGAGGTATGAGATCAGATATTGTAGATGGAATAGGGTTATCATATATATAAAGATACATTTAATCAACAAAGCCTTCACCTTTAAGGATGTTGCAGGAGGAATCCAGGAAAGGACTGGTCTTATCAATGTCTATAAATGCATGAATGAAGTAAAGAAGATGGAGCCAGAGTCTTCTTTGAAAGGACAAGAGGTATTGGACAAATTGCAACATATGAAAATCTACTTAAATATTTAAAAACAAACAAACAAACACTACTTTGTTGTTGTTGTTGTTGTTCTGAGGGTGGTCAGACACTGCCACAGGTTGTGGAGTCTCTATCCTTGGAGATACTCAAAACTCTACCGGACATGATCCCCAGCAACTTGCTGCAGATGGTCCTACCTTGAGCAGGGAGGTTAGATTAGGCAATCTCTTGATGTGCTTTCCCACTTCATCTAATCCAAGACTCAGTAAATTTAAGCCTTGCTAAAACACTGTGCTTGTTTCCTTAACTGTGATCCTTATCTTCGTGAATTATTGATTGCCAAATTAAGGAAAAAAATACCATTTAAATGTCATTTATTATATATCTCTGTTATCAGAACTGATATTCAGCAACACTGCCTCTTAAACGCAATTTTCTGGCACAATTTGGTATGGGCAGAGATCATTACCAATTTATTTATATCATTTATATGACCTGTTCTGAAAATATCGTGAAAGGTAGACAGAGATTACATCAAATTGTTCTAATCTACCTCACAGCTGTTCTAACAAAGGATAAAGAATAAAACCCAAGCTGGAAGTAGAAATAGATATCTGAAATAAATAATGATATAAACTACTGCTCTCTTTACTGCAAGGTTATCTGAGTGCCTATAAACATTCCTCAGAGATCCACAGTGTCTGTGTTTAAAAGCCACCAGGCATTTCTAATTTAAAGACTTGTTAAAGCTATTCCCTACTCCTGACATCATCCAAGAAACAGTCTTTAATCTTGTCAGAAGTTTATGACTAAAGACAAATTATTAACTGATTTTTTTTTAAAGATTTGAATGTGTTGAGGCACTTTCGTCCAGAGGGCTGCTAATATTTAGGGAATTTGGCCTTTTCTTTTTAAGACAAAAGAAAAACTGTTGTGAAACTTTTTTATTTTTCTCCCCCCATCCCTGTCCCAGTTTTAATCCCCCCCTCCCCCGTGTTAATTCCTGTAGTTAAAACCAAAAATGAATAAATAAATAAGTAGAATAAAATCTTAACTAAATAAACCAAAAGCATTAAAACAATAATGAAGAAACCCTTATACATCTGAATTTTCTGAGCACTAACAGAAAATCAAATTGATGCCTATAGCCTATGTCATCAGCCTACATAAGCATCAAATGCTATTTTCTATATATGTGTTGTCATGTATACATATGGGGTACAAGGCCAAATATGCTCTGAGGATCAAATGACATCTGGAGAGCAGAAAGAGTACAAGATCCAGGTTTCTAATCACCTTTTGTAAAATCAAAACAGTCATTTTATTTCTTCGGTATGCATGTCTATCAGTGCTGAATCCAGCCTGGATAGGATACATACTTTTCATGTTTCACAGACCCCTAAAAGAGATCAAACTGATCTCTGATGCTGTTGCAGTCAGGTGATCTTTTCATAAAAGACAGAGTGTTGTGGTTGCCTGAAAATTTTGATGTGCTAAAATGAAGTGAAGTAAAGAGGGCCAACTTTCTTTAGATGGGTTCTCAGGGCTTTTTACAGATTTCTTTGAGTTCTGAACCAAAAGACAGAGATAGTCAACACATTTTGAAAACTACAGCCCAAACTGGCTGTGTAACTACTAATATACTGCATGTTCCTGCAGTCATTCTCCTGCACCAAGGTCAAAAGGCATGGGAGAGCCCACTTCTCTGCCACTAGCCTCTTACACACCAAGACAGGATGGCCACATGTATACCGAACACTGCTAATGTCATTCTACATCTGCCAACTCATGCCCACCAATGACCTAGGAGAATGACTTTTTAAATAGTGTTTCTTTATCGGTATGGTTTTCCTAGCTTACCATCTCTTTGCTCTACCATTTGGTGGATTATTTGAACTAACAGAAGAAAACAAGAAACATAACCCAGAAATGCATACTTTGCTCAATTTCTAAGATGTTAAACCATAGTAATGCTCGCCGCCAACATAATGAAAAACTGTGAGATGCTCACATCCTAAAAAAACAGCTGCACATACAGGTGTCTGCAGCAGATGCTTCCCTAAACACAATGTGATAAAAGTGATTATTTCTCACTCAACAGAGAATAATCCCAAAGCAGGGTATTTAACAGAGGATGATAATGCAGGTAATTAGGAGCCCCATGCCTTACACATAAAGTAATGTTTAAGAAGGTGAAGCTGAGAACCATCTGCATTTTACTCAAAGGCCTATGGTTGTGTTTGTGGATTTATCATAATGATAGGCAGTTTTCATACTGATTTCTCAGGTGACATCCTACTCAGTCAGAAAATGATTAAGGATTAAACGACTTATTCCTAGTTGCAACAGGTGATAGTTTGTCCTATGGCCCCAAAGGGAAAATAGGCATCAGAATCTCATACTTAAGACATTTCTGTGAGGAGTGAAGGAAAAGCCTGTTTTTCCTGCAAAATTTATATATTATGTCTTTCCTACCTTTGGACTTCCTGTCATGGTAACTTCTGCCTCGATAATGGTGGCCACTGTCTGTGTACAAATTCTCCAGATCTTCTTGCCAGGAGTCTGGATTAAAGTGTTTGAGCAGATCCTCCACTGTGTCAAATGCAGCAATGGTCTGATCCAGCGCTTCTGCTGTGAGCGTAGGGTCAGTCACTGATGGAGAGGGATAGGAGACCCCCTAAGAGTGACATACATCTCAGTGTACTTGGAATAAGTTGCAACACCACTCAAAACAATTGACAATATCATTGTCTTATTTCTGACTGAAACAGGTACTTTGGGCCATCTTTTGAAGTCCTTCGCTTGGTCAGGCTGTGTTATGCCTGTGTTTTATTTTGCAAGAAGCAAACAAACTCCTGGTGAAATCCAGGAGATCTGGGGAGAGGCAGTACCACTACTGCTAGATTGTCCACTTTTTCTGTCCTCAAAGGACATGATGGTTTGCACATGTGCAAAGATATTGTGGAAATGCCTTTTGAGACCACAGAATGGAGGTGCTTTGTAGTGCTGGAGTGGTGCCTTCTCATCTCTGCCAGGTCTGTAGGTAAATCTGAAAGAGGCTGATCAGAAACCACAGCAGAGAAAGACAAAGGCAGCAACTTCTCTAGATTTTCTTTCCCTCCTTGGTCAATTTGGACTACAAATTTGGCTAGGTTAAAGACTTGAAAAGATGGCTCTTTATTCCCAAGAATGAAACCTGTTATGAAATATTGATGAATGTAAATTTTACCACCCTTTTACCAAAACCAAAGTTACTTAAAAAAATGAAAACATGGTATTTGGATCTCAACAAAGTAGCAATGAATATTGGGATTACCAACTAAGTCATATCCTCACAACAATATCACAATACCACATGGAATATTATTTCTAAGCAGGAAGAGCCGAGTACCACTTTCTGAGCACACTTTGTTCCCAATGAATTTGTCACACAACTTGAGTTTGAAGAAAGACTGCAGTGATTTCACTTTTACTGGAATTAACTTTAAACATTTTTCATAATCCTTGGTTAGAATCACAGTATTCAGGATCCTGATACCACATTTTTCCTTGTCCAAGCACAAAGCCTCATAATAACTGTGTAAAAGATGCACAAGAAAAACTATTAATGCAGATCTGTTACATTCTGAAGAACCACAATCAAAATATTTGCTTTTGTCCACTAAAAAGCATAATGTAACATGAGAGTTTTGTTTGGATTATTATTTTATTTATTTATTTATTTATTTATTTATTTATTTATTTATTTTAAGTTAAGACACTGGGGCAAAGCCCTGAAAAATGAAAGAGCCCTTTTCTATCCTGAAAATCTAGCTCTGAAGTAATGTAGCAGAAACATGCCATTTAAAATTAATGCCCCCCCCCAAATAGTTTTTTGCCTGATCTCCCAAGTAAATACATATGTTAAACCATTAATCTTTGTGGTTAACTTCACTCAGTTGGGTAGCAATGAAAGGCTCGACTCAACTAAGTGAAGTTACTTGCATCTTTGCAGGATTGTGTCCTTCAATGGTGGCTAAAATAGTTTCAAAGTAATAATCTTTTTGTCTTTTCCTCTTAGATATATTACAAAATTTACAATCCTTGATATTTTACTGCATATATTTGCTGAAAGTATGGACAAGAAAGAGAAGAAGTTGAAAACATTACAGTGGCGTGGTCAAGAAAGCATAGCTGCACTTTACTGCTTATTGCCAACAGCACAAGAAGATTCTGAGGGCCACTTGTGCCTGTAATGCCTCTATAGTGCAGTTCTGAGACACAGTGCAGATGGCTCTAAAAATTCATGATCCACTAAAAGGGAAGGCATACCTCAAAGCATCTCTCCTGACTTATAAGTGGCTCAGAGTACAGACTGACAAAGAGATGGAAACCCCAGGAGATGAAAAGCTCACACCAGTAAAGTGCTGCAGGATGGACAGTGATGTTGCTGGGCATCATGCAGTGTACTAATGCAGTCTCTGAGGTTACAAAAGAAAAATACTTTGAAATGCTACTTGTTTATTGAGGGGAGCTCATGGCTGGCCTGTGACAGCAGCCCAACTGGGAAACACCAGCCCCTGGCTCCCTTTCTAAAGTGGGAGAGGGAGGGAAAAGGTGCAATGGTGCTGAAGAAATAGCAGCACAAAACAATGGTCTCCTCCGACAACCCAGTGACAATCAGAAAGGAAATCTGAGTGTGTATGAGCATGCTGCTGTCCAGGGACCGCCCCATGACATGGATACATCCCCCTTCTCAGCAGTTTAACTAAAGTCTATGTTTCTGAAACAAGAAGGAGGGGTTAACAGACATAGGATGGCAGAGAACACAAGAGTTTTTTTCAGGTGTTCAATTGTGCTTTTCATAACAGAACTGCAGGTCAGGCTGTGAATTTGTAGGGCATGTCAAACTAACACAGACAGCAGGGATTCCCCAATTTCTTTCAGTATAAAAGGCCCGACTTGAGAGATTTGCACAACCTAGTTCGCACACAGAAGAAAGCTTAACTTTTTTTCTCAGTGACAGCCAAATCAAGAGAAATTATTGCAATAGCTCAGAGAACCTACTGGCAGCAACATCATGTGACAAGCCCAAAAGTAACTTCAAAGCTGCCAACCCAACTGCCTCTCTTTTGTCCTGCCAAGAATGAAACACTAGCTGCAGAAGAGCTTGGCTCATTGCAATCTGGCTTCTGCGATCACATCCAAAGAGAGGGCAAGAAGCTGTGAATAGCGAAGATTTTCCATATAATGTACCTCTTCTACATTTCTTAAAAGCACTGAGCACATTTTTAATTTCATGAGATTTAAAGCTACCTTTCCTGTTAGTACTCTTATCCATAATTTCTATTGCTTTTCCCCCATTTTTTTTTATACTTTCTATCTGTATTGTGAAGCTGGCAGGCTTTTCAATGTGCATCACAGTTATTTGTTGGTCACAATATCACTTCACAAATAATAGAAACTAACCCAATAAGGATTAATTAATTTATTAATTAATTAATTAATTTATTTATTTATTTTCTGGGCTGGCCATGCTGGGATTAGGACAGAACTGTTTGTTTTAGATTTCTGAGTGAAAACAAGAAATATGGTTTTGTGTCTGATATGACCTCAAACAAGGAAGAAAGCCTTTGCTCACCTTAAGTTTTCATTCTAAGCATTGCAAGTAATCCAGATCTTAAAATGGGTCTTAATGTTACCTGTGGGTTTCAGTAACAAAATATATCTGTCAAGCTACGTTATTATCAGCAGAACAGTATGTCATCTTGCCAGCAACTGACAGGTCCAAGTTTGTCCTTCTGCCCCCTCAGAAGCACAGCAGAATCGTTAAACCTTTCTCACTTGAAGAATTTGCATGCTCTCAGACTTTTTGCCTTGATATTTTTGAGAAAAATTACTCAACCTCTCCACCTTATTTTCCCTGAGGATAAAAAAGGACTAGTGGGTGCAGTGCACACTAGCATTGTATAGGAGGATGGTATTTTTTAATTGGATTGCTGATGGCATGGCAAAAACAAAGAGACTGGAGTTCTGCTACTGATTTAGCTGTAGGCTTCTTCGTGACAGTGGCCATCAGCGTTCTACCTGTAATATTGGTACTGAACTTCCCTGCCTCTAATACATTAAAAACAGCTTTTTAGAAATGAAATGTAGAAGATAAAACATTTTTTTTTTTCAACATGAAAAAATACTGGCTTATTTTTTGACATATTGTGACATTATGATGTTAAGGATAATTATCATGGTGTTTACCATATACATGATCTCATTTTCATAGCTACCTGATGAGGGAGCCCTGAGCTTACATTTTCAAACATCAGTCTACCAAATTTTAAAACAAAATATTCTATCAGACATATTTTTTTTCCCAATTCTATGTTAGAATGAAAAATTAATTTGTGTCTTTTAACAAAATTGTCTCTAGTATCTTCTTCTTAGCATACCCAGTATATCTCAGTCCTGCTAACATTGCTATTGAGGACTTTCAGCACAATTAATTCAAGTCTATCATAGCATTTTATCATGAAGGACAAATGTCAGCTGCAAAATCAAGAGTAAATGCAGGTGAGATTGGAATAGACTCTTTTTTGTCACTACAGAATTTTCTCTCTACTCATTGTCTGGCTTGGATACTAATCAGTAGAATTTACCCATATTTTATTTACTGTTCCTCCACTGGCAACTCCTCATAACTACTGATAGGTGCCATCAGTAAACTCTCATCCAAAAATGCTCCAAACATTGTTCTCATTGGTCTCAAGTCTGCTTTGAGCACTTATGTGTTTAAGGAGGAGTTTGTAAGACCTGTGACATGGTCTTCACCAGCCAGAATGGTGCACAGAAAAGGACTGCCCGAGGTCTGATGATACGTTGCTATTCCCTACAATGTGGACCCAGAATATATTTACTTGAGAAATGTAGGAGGGGACAGATTTTTATCCAATGACACAAACTGAGTGTGATGAAAAGAAAAATATTTGTACACTGGCTTCCTTTTTTTTTTTTTTTTTTTTTTTTTTTTTCCCTGAGTCACATTTCATTGATGAATATGGAGACTTTTAGATACAGTATTATATTACAAACACTTAAAAAATCTCATATTGACAATAAAATGCTAAATCCCTTTTTCTACCAGCCTGCTATAAGTAAAATCTTCTATTTAGGTCAAGACATTTTACCACTGAAAATCCTAAGGAGTTTATATCTTGTATTTTCATTTTGGCAAGATGAATTTGGAAGCAAGAAATGTTTCCCAATGGCTATCTCATGTGGTTACAACAGCCAATGGCATATTTTGAATCTTTTCCCTTTAAAAACACAGTGGTTAAAAAGCGTAAGTTTGTTACTCACTTATTTTATCCTCTGCCAAAGGTGAATACATGGCTTCTCTGTGTAGGTACCATAACAGTGATTTGGATTCATGCCATTCTATCAATCTATTCATGGGCAAAATAGTAACAAGCTACTTACTGAGACAGAGCTTGTGACTGACTCCCAGTTGGTTTCTGAGGCTGCATGCTGGAAATCATCCTAAGGGGAAAAACCCACAGGAAAAATCACCGTTAAGGCAATGTCCTGAATTAACTACCGAACCTAAAAATTCTCAGCATTCAACGTCTGTCACCTTTTTGAACCCTATTCCATGAAAGAGGAATTGCCATGTATCATTCCTAAACCTTTCCACAGAATAATGTTACTTGTATTCAGGTTCCTCCCTACTTGTTCTTTATAAATTAGCTCGTTGTAAGCTTGCTGAGGCAAGGCTAGGTATTATTATTGTTTGTAATATGTAATATGTATGTTTTTCTTTGTAACAGGACCTAACTTCTAACAAGTATTAACCACCTCTGCATGTATACAATCAGAGTGTAATACTGTTTCCCAAAATGACCCATTCTGGAAAGAATGTGGACCTACCCTGGTATGTCATGGTGAAAAGCAGGTTAACATAATCTATTTGAAACGTAGTCCTAACATGACTGTACTGCTTTTGGTGCTTGTGCTGAGCAGGACTTGCTCATCTGTGCAGGGCACTGAATGGCACTATGCCCTTTATGTCAACAAACACAGCCACAGTACATTCACATTAGAAGTGTCATATCACAAAAACCCTGAGCTTTTATGATTAATTTGAGCATGGCAATAGGATCTATCTAATCTACATGTACCTTTGGACATCTACAAAGCAAACATCTAAACTAGTCATTCTTTCAATTATAGTCAAGTAAGAGTAGCATTTTAGGCTGTAAATCCCCTGATTTAATTTAGTTGCCTAATTTGGGATGACAACAATCAGATCCTAAAAATGCTTTTTTTCTTTTCCATTTTCTATAAAGACAGCCCTGGGGTGATTAGCATAGATATAGATTTCAACATTGTAGATATTGACCTGTGGTCAGTTGAATACCAACTCACTCGTCTGACCAGTGACGGGCAATCATTACTTAAATAATGAATAAGCCATTTCTTTAATCTTTTGGCAGATTTACTTATTTCCAACTAGAATAATTAAACTAAGAAAAATGAAGGAAAAAGGCAGCATTAGGGAATGTTTATTTAACATACACATGCAGAGAAATGCTAATGATCAGTATGAATGGGCACATAAAGAAAGCAGACTGAAGTGACAGCATACCAAGATATTAGTTTCTAATAACAGAATTAATGATGAAAGTGTTCAAGGAAGAAGGATCAATGTCTGGTCTCACTTTACACTGACTCAGTCTCTGTATGCACTTTTTAAGTTGACAACTTAAAAGGGAAAATGGAAGACTAACTACTCAGCTGGTGCTCTCAACACCACATTGGACCATACACATATCCACATGTTCATTATTTCTTATGAATGCAAAAGAAAAAATTGATCACATAATCTGAGAGATCGTCAATAAATTTCTCCATTTGTCAAGAAAGAACAGAGCTGCTTTCAGATATGAACTTCATATGCATGGTACTTTACTGTTTTTCATCTGCTACAGAAAAATATTAAAATGTCCTAAAAGTCACAAGACTGTTTATTCACTATTGATACTGTTCCTTTTTTTTCTTCCTTAAAATGTTCTTTTCTCTTAAGCTTGTGGCTCCAAAACTGTAGTAATTGCTTTAGTACTTAAGATTAATAGAAATTAAGTATCAACATCAAACTATACTGTTACTGTTCAGCCTGGAGAAGAGGAGGCTCAGGGGCAACCTTATTGTTCTCTACAGGTACCTTAAAGGAGGCTGTAGCAATTGGTCTATTCTCCCACGTTCCTGGTGACAGGTCGAGGGGGAATGGGCTAAAGTTGTACCAGGGGAGGTTTAGGTTGGATGTTAGGAAGAACTTCTTTACCAAAAGGGTTGTTATGCATTGGAATGGGCTGCCCAGGGAAGTGGTTGAGTCACCATCCCTGGAGGTCTTTAAAAGACGTTTAGATGTAGAGCTTAGTGATATGGTTTACTGGAGGACTGGTTAGTGTTAGGTCAGAGGTTGGACTCGATGATCTTGAGGTCTTTTCCAACCTAGAAATTCTGTGATTCTGTGACTAAGTGATCACTGAAACTGCAGGGTTATTAAAATGTTAATAATTACAGTGGTCTTTTTTTCTAGGAATACAGAAGCAAAAATTTATCTTTGAAATTTTTCCTGCAGGCTTTTTATAAATAGTAAACACATCTACAAATGCTGTGACCAGGTCATAAATAATTCAGGAGTAGTGGGCTACCTTAGCCACATTCTCTACAAATTTGGTTGCTCAGTTATTGAGAAGCCATGCTTTGATGTACATGGACATGGATTTTAAAAGCTCATGGATCATCTCGTAGTAGTTGCCAGTTGCAAAATTTGGAAATCTTTTCCTCTCTGTCATTAGGTTCCATTTACCCCTTCCAGAAAAAAGTGGCATTGAGTTCTGAAGCATTATTTTATAGCAGGAACAATCTGCCTCATTGAATGCCTGGAGGAGACCACAGACAAGGAATAATTTTCTGTTTGAAGTGACGGTCCCCTTGTGTTCTCTAATTGTAGGCATCAAAACAATTTCTTTAGTCTATGATTCTTTGAGAGGCCTGATGCCAGGGAAGCCCTCCAAAACCCTGAGATAGACATGTGTACCACCTGCTTCTTGGATCTCAAACCTGATGACTGCATATTTTGACTCTGTGATTATATTTCATCTGCATAAAGTATTCACAACTAGATGGCTTTGTTCCACCACCACTTAAGGCAGTTGCAGTCATTCTTGGCTTCTTGGAGCTATCAACCCCTACAGTTTGAAGATTATTATTATCTATGGCTTCTGCTTGCAGCTATTTCAAGTAATGATATCAAAGTGATTGTCATCATTGCAAAACCCTCTCCTCCTTCCTCACCTAACAGATCCTGAAGGACAAATCTATTTTCAGTGCTATCTATTCAGTTCAATTCAATTCATACTACCTTGTATATGGAATTGGCACATGATCACTTGGCTTTTCTTTTTCTTCTTTACTTAAAATGACATTAAAACTTTTAGTTAAAACATATAAAAGGCAACATCAACAACAGCAACAACAACAACAAACACAACCACATCTTTTTAAACTGAATACTGGAAAAACAGGGTGGCAATAATTTGGCTACCCTGTCTACCCTGACAACAGTGCTTTCACTCGTACATGTGTCATGGTAATTTTGCGTTATTACACGAGACTTCAGCAAAGCAATGTATTTACTCTACAAGCACCAAAACTACAGGCAAAGCCCCAGGGCTTCCAATCATCTTCTGACAGAAGCTACTTTTATTGGAGAAAAATGACTTCCATACCTCAACTTCCAAAATTACACCATAGCAAGCCAGTCTTCAGAGCTGAATATGTATGGACATTGACATATTGTTCGTGGCTCTGGTTCAGGCAAAGATAAGCTACTCTCTCTCCTTCACAGACTGACTTTGTTTGCACCCTGTCTCTGACCATTATCTTCATGAAGTGAGAGGGAGTCACAGGGCATACTTTGTTTAACCAGAAGCTTTCAGAAGTGATGCATAATGGCCACTGCTAAGGATACATGAACCTGTGGAGACAACACTGGCTGCTGAGGGAGATGGTTTGCATGACCAGGGCTCTGTGACCTGCAGCAGCACAGGATCTGCAAGGCTCAAGCCATGGGGTTTGGCAGGGTCAATGGGAACAGGGAGACATGGGGAAGATACCAGGGATGAGGCTGGGTATGGGAAGCTTGCCAGTTTGCGAAGCATGGTGTCCATGACTCACTTTGCTGCACCACAAATCCAGCAACACCTGAGTCCTCACAGCCATGCTGAATTATACCTGGTCCTTGATTTATGGACAATAAGCACTTTATAACATTTCTGTGATTCTTGTTTTTTTATACACTTTATCACTGTAGTCCAGCCTTTTGTTACCTTGGTGCTTGAGATCTTATGAGGCACAAGGCCTGGGATAGGCAATGACTGCCACAGGAAAGGCACAACACACTGGCAGCAATCCCTCCCATGAAAAGAAGCAACCCCAGATGTCTATAAACTCCTCTCTGAAGTGCTTTTCATAATCTGCAGGCCCCAGGGGTAAATGGATTAAGCTTGCTAAAAGATTGTTTACTTAAGGAAATTAAGGAACTAAGGAAACTAAGGAAAAATGAGCATAACAAAGGAAAAGCGAGCACTAAAATGCTGAAAGTTGAGCTCTGCCTATGTGCAGCTCAACTGCGGTACTTAGATGGCAGATCTTTAAACTACACAACAGAAGTTGCTTCTAGAGGTTTACAGAGAAGTAGGGTTAAGAGATGTACTGAGCCACCAAGCAGGTTCTGCAAAACTAGATCAGAGGTGAAATGGGGCATGCTCAAAACGTTCCAGTGCAGAAACAAAAGGAAACCGTGATCAAAAACTTAAAACTAAAGGGCTAGGACAGTGGAAGGTCTGTAAGAAAAACCTAGGGTAAATTACAAATTGAAGAAAAAGTGATGAAATTATCCTAACATTAAAATTAATAAAAGGAAAATCAATGGTGGCTGTTTTTGAACCATGGTCAACATGGATTCAGAGTTGAGAACAGACAGTTAGCTGATAAGCAGATAAGCTTGCACTTGTAGTTTGTAGATCAAATTACCCTAAGTACCAACGTTTCCTCTGAACACTGAAATTACAGATACTACATTTCAGATATTACATTTTATATAGAAAGCAACAGATATCTCAAGCAAATAAAGACACAAGCTCAGAACACACTGTGTATCAGTGGCAAGAGGCAAAATAAAAGTCATGGTTGCATTAAAATAATGCTGTGACAAATACTCAAGTTTGTACACTTCCACTGATTCACTATAATTTCCTATGCAGTGTACAGTGTACACTCCAATTTCTGTTCTTAAAGACAAATAAAACGATAGAGATGAACACTTTGAAATACCTGTTCCTTTTACCATAATTTCAATCCATCACATTGCTAAATTTCACTTTCCTACCAGAATGATATTTATTACCACTTGTCCTAAGGATGTTGAAAGATAACTACAGCAGGCTACTCACTAGGAACTGAGAGGCTGCATTTTTCTTATCTGCCATGACGGCCAAACAACCACTCTGTACAGTTCTAGTGACCAGGCTTTAAAATAAAAGATGCTGAATTTGGAAAACATGCAATACTGATTATTTGTAATGTGTAAATCATGCTGTGCAATAGAACACTACATGGAGATTGGTGTCTTTCAAGGTCAGAGCTAGCATAATGTGGTCTCTCTGGATAACAACCTTTAGTTAGCTCAAGAGGCTGTTACCAATGTTAACATGCTCTTTTCTCTAGCAATGCAAGCATTTAACAAAACTGCGTAGCTGTAATCCAAAGGTAGTAATAGTCAAACTGGAAGTATGATCATGTTATCACCGAGGAAGCTATTACTGGAACAAATAAGATATGAACAAATAACTTTAACCAGACTGACTTTTTTCTTTCTGTTTCTTGATGTAGTTGTATAAGGCAGACCATCCACAACACCACTGCTTTAAAGTAACGAAAGGTCAAACAGCCACCAAAATGTCTGATTCCAAATGTGACAGTATGATTCCTGCCCTTTAACAGAAGACATAAATTGAGTTTCTGCAGCCCAATTGCCACTACGTATCTGTAACTACAACCTTATTAGTTATGACTAAGTTAACACTAGTGCAAAATGACAGATAAAATCACTCTTGATTTGTTCTGACACATTTACTAGTTACTGAACAGGAAGAATAAGATACTTAAAATTTCAAAAATGTAAGGCTGTAATAATGATTTAGGTTAACTGCAGTTTGATACATTTAAAGTCAAAGTAAAACTGAAGCAGGAAAATACATTTAATAAAAGTTGTGTTCGGTCAATACTTGTCTTCATCCTTCACCTTGTTTTGGAATCAGGCATTGCTGGGTGCCTAGTGTGAGAGTGCCCAAGACACTGACATTTAAATAATCTCTCTAAAAGGTCACACAATACTTGTTGAAATGAGACGATAGCTGTCTTTGAAAAATCAGATGTCATTTAGCATCAAATTGCCCATGAGCACCCCATCTAATGCATACACCCACGAGGGCACAGGACTTCATCACCAAGCTGTGCAAAGCATGCATTAGCTTCAAATTTTTCCTTTTATCATGTAGGCCTGTCTTTAAATCTCTATATACATGGGATTCTGCCAGCTAATAGCTACTCTGATGCATACTGTAGCTAAGCAATTGCAAACAAGACATAAATCAACCACCATTCATTACAAATACTCCGTAGTCTCATTTTTACTAGAATAGCAAATTCTACCTGTAAATTTAAACACCGGGACACACAGCTTGAAATAATATGTCAAGTCATCACTTCCAAGTGTTAATTATTTCAGGCAATTCCATCATCATAAGCAGCTCACTGTCCATTTTGAACCTAGTTAGGTTTTCTTTCCTCCTTCAAGTTCCTCAGATTGGATGGCAGTTTCCAAGCTAAATTTATCTTTATTGCACTTATGTAAGCACCAGCTTTGTCCTTTTCTTCCTCTCCCGAGTGTTCTTCCTGCAGTGCTTCTGAAGAGATGTTATATCTCCTCTCAGCATCCATTTTATTATGCTAAGCAAGCCAAGTTGTCTTGGCTTTCAATGAGAAATGTCCTCTCTACCCTCAGCTGTCCTGTAGCTGTTCCCTGAGTCCAGCTCAAGAAAGATGTGTTCATTCTGTACCATGAGGATGAAATTGTACAAAGTATCCCAGAAAAGTGTACATGGTAGTACTCAGAACTTTTCTGTACACAGAAAAGTTACACAGGAAGTGAAATTACTGCCTCCTTGGTATTTCTGTGCCTATTACACACAGAAACTCTTATTTGCTCTGTGCTAACCAGTGAGACATCATTTAGCAGCAAATGTTTTTAGTATTAATCTCTATCTGAGTGACCGCTGGTTTCTTTTATTTTATTTATTTATTTATTTATTTTTGTATGGCTGCATTTCATGGAGAACCAGTTCTCTGGTGTTCAAGGTCAACCAGTTTTCCTCCCTGATATTCTGACTTTCCCATTCTTGGGCAATGCACTTCAGCTCTGTGTGTGATGCAAAATTCATTAAAATGCTACTGTGACAGGCTAGGCTCTTGTCCTTAAGAAAAAAAAAAATAATAAAACCAATCATAAGGCCAACCCTTTAGAATGTCCCTTTAGCAAGCTCTCCCTGGTGCATTCCCCCCTCTTGCATTACAGCACACTGCTTCCCCTTTGCCTTGTGTCACTTTTTTTAATTGCCATCTCCTCCGGCTAAGTGACTGCTTCCTGTGTGGCACAGGTGAGGTGCTCCTCTGCAGTCTGGTTACATTTGCCATACAGAACTTCCGTTCTCTCACACTATTCTTCAAGCCTCACACGAGCTCCTTTGATAAACAGATACAATTTTTTTCTCCTATTTTCCTGTACCTTTAACTACCTGTTCTGGTGACAAGTGCCCTGTAAGCTTTCTAGGTCAGACTAATGAGCGTGCAGTGGCCCAGCCACTCTCTTCCTATTGATGTTATATACTTTTACTGCACTCACTATTTCCCTGTGAGGCCTGCTTCACCTTATTGCCTGTAGGGATAATACCCAGGTGCATGAAGCTAACAGTACCACTGCTCTCTGCTTCCTATATGTTTATTTCTATGACATAGAAAGAGAGACTTGCTTCCAGCAGTGACTCTTTGTACCTTGTGCAGGTGGTCTGCAATGCCCAGCTCTTGGCAGTAACAACTGAGGGTGCTGAAGGTGATCTGTCTCCTTGCTCACCTCAGGTTGGTGTCTAAGGGCCCCAGGGCCACAACACTGGCACAGTTTTAAGAGCTTGCTGGTCCCTCTCCAATGTCCCGTGCAGCAAGATGGACAAGAACCTGGGAGCAGCGACCCCAGGAGACAGAATTGTCGAACTTGGAGTCCAGTGCCCTTGAGAGGACCTTGGGGAACTTCCATCATGCTGACTGGCAGGTTTCCTGGAAGCAGCCTTTCTGGTAATAGGTGAATCTTCCCCAAGCAAAACTGAGAAAGCTGACACTTCACTTGCCCTGCAGTGTCCTGGTGAGCAAAAAAGTCCTTCAGACTTAACAGAAGGCGGTGACAGCTGGTTATTACAGGCCCTCAATGTTGGTGTGACTCACAACAAAAGGTAAGGTACTGAGAGGCCCTGGTACTAGGGTTAGAAGGAAAAATATTGACAGAAGACCTCCTAAGGGACAACTATTCATTTTATGTCTTCTTCCCACTAGGGTTTGTACCTGTATTTATAGATACATTCTGGTATATAGTACATATATAGTACATTCTATCATCAGTGGAAAATAATAATTGACAAAGCTTAATTTCTTTTAATATTCCAAATTTTCTGTTGTTCTGTTAGGTGGATCTGCAAAGTGCTCTGACATGCACACTCACATTTTCAAATGAGGTTTGGGAGAAAAACAGAAGGAACAGTAATAATAATGAAAAACTCTAATGGAGCTAAGCAAATTTAATTCCAAAGCTGAGGATGCAATGTAAAAAGGTACCAGTAAGGGACATAAGCTGTCCTAGCAGCAATCCCAGACTATTGATTTTTTGTGAAGGATACATTTGTTTTTGAGCTCTCTCCCAGAGGATGCCATTTAATTCTGCAGTAAGCATGCAGCAGGAGCATGTGTTGTGCTTCACAGATAATGCAAAGCAAAACAATTTGTTCACCCTTCTGCTTTAACTGGAAGGCATTGCATTTTTTTAGAACAACAAGAAAGGACTGCTATGTAAAGTTTCTAAGATGATAACAATAATCAAGCAAGAACAAATAATCTCTGAAGAATACAAGAACCAGTTTCTCTTAGCTTTTCCATTTTTTTTTAAATTTATTTATTTATTTTTTTGATGGGATCAAAAGCAGATGATTTATTTCAAAGAGCAAGGGATACTGCTTATGTAGAATTTCTTTTAATTTAAGAAAAATAAAACTATGTAGACTGGGCTTCCAGTCCCAAATCTATTCCTACAAAATTGCACTGCTGTTCAAGCTAAATACAACTACTTTAGGAAGAATCATGTCCCTCATTTCTTTTATGTACTATTTTTCTGAACTTCAATTACAGGTAAGACTATGAATGAAGACTAGAAAGAAAGAAGACATTTTACATTTGCCTCATTGTAAATGATCTGACTGAACTGACTGGTGTTATCAGTTTTGGGATTGCTTTACCAAAATCCGAACTGGGAAATGCTCACAAACACTGAACTGAGATAACGGTCTCCAGAGCAGGAAGGTGCGTACTAGCTCAGAATTAGTGCTTGACATATATTTATTTAAGTTCAGACTGAATATAAGCGTAACCAAATAGACCAAAGATGGCTGTAGAATTAAAATAGGCTAAATATTTTTAAAGCAATAAAAATCAAGGGGAATGGTTTATTTCAGTTTAATACTAATGACCTATAAAATGTCACAGAAATTGAAGCTGAAAAAAACATTAGAAGTTGGAAAAAAAATAAATTAGGAGTTTTAAACACCATTTAATACAAAGAAATATGCCGGGACTACAAGAGGTCAGAAGCAGGGGCAGGAAAGAAAAATAAGCTTTCATTTAGAAGAATGTAAATGGAAAAAAAGGTCCAAACCAGAAACTCTGTTTGATGGCACAGACAGACTCAGAAAGGAACTAGTGCCAAGAGACTGTGCTTAGAAAAGGGGAAAAATATGAAACTAATCTGCAAACAATGCAGTGGCATGGCATGCAAGGCAACTTCTGCCTGTGCACATGCACAGGGATATTGCTGAGGGCATGGGGAGGAGGGTTTCCCAAAACCATGGGAGACACAAATCTCAGCCTTTCAGGGGTCCTGGGGCAGAGGTAGATCCTTTCCTCACTGCTGGGGCTGTGTGTGAACACCTGCACCACTTCACCACCTTCCATGGGGGAAGGCAGGGTTTTGCTCTGAAGAGCGTAAGGTCTGTGGGTGCAGGTGACTTTGCTAGATACTGGGGACACGTATTCTACACATAACAGGCAAAATCAATTTGTTTTAACCATACTGTGATATCACTATCAACGAAAATTGCAGGAGATAGCTTCTCTGAAGACACTACGGTGGCACCAAGCCCATGCCATCATGGTCTTGCAGTGCTGGTCTGAACAGGCTAGGGTTTGGGGCTCTCCACCTCCTTCAGCAACACAGGCTTGAAGGGAGAAAACACTGGGAAAGGGCTCTTGCACCCTCCATCACTTTCTGACTTTGATCAGAAAGTATGAGTCTTTCTTGAACAACAAAACTATCATATGTTGAGCTTTCACTGCTGGTTTTAGTACAGCTCTCCCATCCATCCTTTCTATTCCTAAGGATGACAAACCCTCCTGAACAGCCACTGTTCCACCAGAAGATAAACATCTTTGCAAACCTCCAGATGCCACCAGCTGGCATCACAAGCTTTTTCTCTGCTTTTAATCTGTTTCTTAATGTACCCAGAAAATGTGCCCCAAGCAGCACTAAGCTATCAATGCCAGTGGACAAGGTGGCAAAGCAGGGTGTTTACTTTCACATATCTGTGAAGGAGATAAATTATATATAAAGGAAGTGGAGTGTCCTATTTTCTGCTTACTTATATTATTTGTCCTGACTGCTCTTTGTTTTTATTTATTTTTATTTTTATTTTTATTTTTATTTTTATTTTTATTTTTATTTTTATTTTTATTTTCCATCAGAACTTAATGATGCTACATCTTCTGCATAAAATAATATCTATGCAGAAAAGGTGGTGGTGGTGGGAGGCCTGAATGTGACTAATATATCCACACTCTCTGCTAATCATGATCCTAAAAAAAGCACGGAAAACCTTGTTTTCATCATGTGTGCCTAATGGGCAGGACCTCAGACATATACTGTGAGGCACATTTTGAAATAATGTCATTTCCAGAGTGGTGAAAAAAATTTACCTCCTCTGTAAAAACAACAATTGATATCTGCTTGGTGTAGATATCAATACCTGCAGAGCATTTCCAATTTCCATTTTTTTCCAATTTTCCAATTTCCAACACTTCTAGAGAAAGCAAAGCTTTGCATTTCCATAATTAGCAGCCTCTTTAGCATGTAACTCAATCTGCTTGGAGCGGTCGGACTACCTGCCCTCACTGTAACTGGGTTCTTCAGAACACTTTTTCATCTTAAGATTCTCAGCCAGACCTCAGAGTGAGAAAAAATATTTGCTATCCAAAGCCTGTTGTTTTACCCTGCTTTGCAGCCTAATTCTGTTCAGGCCATTTTCCCACATTTAAGGGTTTGTTTGTTCTTTATATATGTTTTTGTTTTTGTTTTGTTTTTTTTTTTCCAAAGATAAGATTATCTTTTAAAATTACCCATGGATCTTCAAACACTGGACCCCCATGGCTCACGGATGCCATGAACTATCACTCACAGTGAAGGCAAAATGAAAGGTAAGACCAATCTCCATGTAAGAACCTTTAGACAACATCTACATTAGTGCATGAAATGAAAAAGAGCTCAGTAAGGTGTGGTATGATTCATATCCAAGGACATAACGATGACCCTGCAAAACAGAGTGGCAACTGCAAACTGCATATTGGAAATGGCCCAGGGTCCATGCTAGCTCTATGCTTTGGCTCACACCTAGCATTTTTAAATTACTAGTACATCACTTTGCTGACAATGTGTGATACATAGACTTCTTTATTAGAGTCTGATCCTACATATAAAGAGTCGGACCCAGCAAGAGCTTGTATTTATGTTTCATTATATGACTGATGGGTAGACTTCAATGGTGCACAGTATCAAGAACATGCAATGAGAAAATATGTGGCCTGATTTCTATAGTTGAAGGAAAATTACATTACAGAATGTTTTAGAATTTTTTTTTTTTTTTTTTTTTTTTTTTTTTTACTATACATCACCTAAGAGATACATCAGGGTATAAATATTGGTTGAAAATAAGCATTTATATAACTGCCAAGATTATTGGAAGTATTAAAAAAAAACAAACAAAAAAAAAAAAAGTTAAGTTGTTCTTGCAACTTAAGAACAGAAAGGGAGCTGAAAAAGAAGTTTCGCCTTCCACAAAACATCAAACTGTGTAATTAAAAAAAAAAAGCTCAAATAAAAATGATTAAAATGAAAACAAAACAAAACAAAACAAAACTGTTGTCAAGGTTCACATAAAAGCTGGATGTTATTTGATTCTACTGAAATGATCTGATAACAAGATACAAAAATTCCACAGATCTAAAAAATATTTTTTGTTTCCAGTGGTGCACACAAGTTGCAAATTCTAGCCCTGTGCAGTTACTGGTCAGATCTTTAATTAGGCATTGATTTGATTAGGCATCAAACTAGTAAAGAGGAAACAAAATAAAACAAAACAAGTAATCAATCCAAAACAGCATTTTTCATGGCATTACAAAAGACAAGAAATAAGATAGACCTTTGGCATGGCATGTATGTCCAAAGTCAGTTTAGCTTGGATAGAAATGCTTGGGTTGAAAGACAGACAGGGGCTTGTAGGCAAAGAACTATGATAACAACCTAGGCACTTGGTTTGAAGAGGTGTTTCATTTAGTAGCATAGAGGTCAGCACCAGGCAGGGATTTATTTTATGTAGCAGTGTCTTTTAGCCCCAAATTTTCTTGTAAGATTTATCCTATCAAGTTTAAAGTGACAAGAACCCTGCAACCAATAAAAAATGAATGTGAATATGCATGTGTAAGGGAAAAACAGAAATACTCTGTGACATATCTGTCATCTGTATTACTATGGATACATGCATGGACTTTATAAAGTCCTCAGAGCAAAACAGAAGGCTATACATTTAATAAAGATGTAAGCATAAAAAATCCAAATCAGATTTATACAGTGCCACGACTGTCTTTGGAAATACGATGCATAGCATGAAGGTCATTTAAGCTAGAAGCAATGTGCTGAGCAAAGAACAGTGCAGGTTTGCAAGCACACAGTCTTCTCCAGCATGGGGGAAGGACCTTTTCCAGTGACCTGTGCCTGGAATTGCAGAGTCAGATTAAGACCAAAAAAAAAATGTTAAAAGGAAGTGTAGGCATCACAAGAGCTCTGGTTATGATGCATCCCAGGGAGGAGAAGGATGAGAATAACTACCAGACCATCTTTTTCCCAGATGCAAAAACATCTGCAAGAAGTAAAAACTCAATGGCTTGTCATGCTCTGAAGGTGAGGCTTGCTCTTTCATCTTCCTGGTTTGGAAGCTGGAACCACTGTTCTCCATTTTGTAGTCATACAATTTCTTAAACTAGAGGGGATCTCAGGTAAGTCTGGCACACACACAAACATGAACACCCAGATAAAACAGTGTAGCTGACAAACCCCTTTGTTTAGCAATCTCCATTTGGCAATACAGCCCACCCAGCTGGTACAGAATCCCAGACTGCAAACAGAAACAACACAAGGTGCCTCAGTAGCATCTTGCAGAAGTTAATCTCATGGCATTTCACAATGGATCACTGTATCTGTGTTCCGGATGGGAAAACCTAAGGCTGTGAAAAGGCAGCCTGAAGCACTGGGGCAGGCAGCTTCTGTGGAGCCTGGCCCAGAGCCACAGCTGTGAAGTTCATGCCCTCCCTGAAGGCAGGAGGCTGCATCCAAGCTTGCCAGTAAGGCAGAAATGGGCATGGGCATCTTTGTGAGGGCATGGAAAAGTCATAAATACTATCCCAACCCAGCAAGGGGAAAGTTCACCCTGGAAAAATGCACCCTAATGTCTTCCTAAACTACATGCTGAGTGGGAGGCACCTAGGGAACTTGCAAGCTCAGAGACAGATTGTGCTGACAGAGGAAAACGCATTAAAAGACACGTTCTCAGTGTTTGGGCAACTAAGCCACTGTCATATAGCCCTGCTTAAGCACGGTACCATGGCAGGTGACATTATCCTCCTATACAGATCTGGTAACACAGTCCTCCAGATTCAGTTCCCTTCACTACCACAGAGACATTATGAAAAGCTGAGAAACTGTGGGGGAGTTTTGAAAAGAACATCAAAAAACCTCTGTGGGAAATGCATATCCTGAATTTTTGGGGAAAGATTAAAAGCTAAGTTTGGACTTTATTGCTTGACTAAGCAATAAACAAGGAAGTGTGAAAGCACCCTACAAAGATCTGAAACAGATAGACACCCACGACAAAGAGAACAGACTTCTTTATCAAAAATTAGGAAGGAATGTAATTGCATTCAGTGGTACTGAATGAAAAAAGGGGAAATTAAAACTGATTATGAAAGAAAAAATGTCTTTCTGACAGTGATTTATTAGTCTATGGTTTAATCTCCCAAGAGGTATGCTCCTATGCTTGTTATATTTAAAAATGGTACCAGATGAACAACCAGTACACTTACAAAGCAAAAATATTCTTGTCCTTAGAGAAAAATGGGCTGAATGACTTCATATCTTTAAATTCTCAGATTGTATATTTTGCTGCATTACACATACTGAATAATAATAATAAAAAAAGCCTCCAGCCTCTAGCTCAGAAACCTTAAATCAAATGAATTATCATTTGATCCAGCGTTGTAAGTATTTTCCAGTGGTTACAGCTGTTGCAACAAACAAGGCAAAGATTTATTCTGTAAGCAATTAAACACGCATTATACACAATGCATTGTTTCCCCTGGTTTGCCAAGAATGACAAAAACGTGAACTGTTCTAAGCTTGAAACAGACCCTTCAATGCAAACTTGGGCTAGAACAGTACAAGAGCAGGATTGGGCTGCCAGGCTTTGTAAGATAACATTGACACATGGTTGAATAAACAAAACTGGTGTAATACAAAACATGAAGTTGAGCCTAGGAACCCACCTCTATGAGACTGTGAAGACACACAGTTCTTGTTTTGATTTAAAAGACAACTGCAACCAACACTTGCTGTGAAGGGTTTTCACAGGTTCTTCAGTGTAGGTTGGAGGTCTAGCACATTTTGATTCACCAGTCACTTTCTCTGGAACTCAGTCAGAAGAAAAATGTAAAAGCAGATTAACTTCCCATTCTTCAGCCCACACTGAAGTTAAACTGCACCTTTACCTTTTGTGCAAAAGCAGAGTAGAGACTACTCACTAGGAAACAAGGTCTGGAAGAAAAGGCCATTTCCTCTTCCCTTGCACCCACAGTGGAAGGATGGACAAGCCTTGCCACACCAAGGCACCAGGAGTTACTTAATACCTATTTGCAGCATTACTACACAAGCTTAGTGCCTAATCAACCTCTTTACAGAACCAAACATGACATCTCTGTTCTCCCTACAAATTTGTCATCTAGAATTAGATTTCTATAAAAACACCTTCATACAGTGACACCAAAGAAAATGAAAGATAAGTTCTTAATATATTATTGTAATTCCACATGCTAACATTCTTCAGCTGTTGCTAAAGCAGAGTTAAAGGGCAGAATATGAATTTGCAGAGCCAGAATTATGTTCTCAAGTCCTCAACAAGTGCTATTTTTCAACCAAACAACTAATGTGACGGACAGCTTAATGAGTGCTATTAAAAAAATTTGACAGTGTAAACTCACCTCATGTTCATACACACTGAGATGTAGTTTGGAGAAAATGTGGGATAATGACTGGATTTAACCCTCCTCCTTAGCGTAGACACAGAGAGGTCCACTGAGAGGGTATCCATGGCATGTCAATTTGCTAATATAGTTCCCATCTGTCCTTGTATGCCCTCCTAATGGTCAACTCTACAATGGACTATAGCTGCAATGTCTTTCCTAGAAGACTCAATGTCTTCCAGTAGGAGCTGCACTGAGACTGGAATGGATCTGTTCCTATTACAGTGTTGAAACATCAAGTCCAAGCTATTGATATTTTCTGTTTGGTTACACAGACACAGGAAACCAGGACAGGGAACGAGATGATTTTTATCTTCTCCCATGGCACAGTAAATTTACTTTTTCATTTTATGTATTACATTTTTCAATGCTGGAGCATTTCTAGCTTTCTGCTAGCTATACGTGCTTATTGTTGATTAGGAATATTTCTTTATCGATACCCTGAAAATCCTTTCCAACATATGGTGTAGATAATGTGACTGATTTTAAGTCTGGCAAGCCAGGAACCATAAATCCCTTTGAAAACTAATTGATTTGCCCAGAACAGTTTTAGTACATAAAAGTTTTGAATATCCTCCATACATTTTTTTAGCTGCCACTCATTCACAAGTATTCCAGATAGCTAGGAATCACTGATTTATTTCTCTCATTGTCAGTAGTTATTTAGGATCTTTCCAATAAGTTTTGGGATGAGTTTCATTTCCTACTTGTCCAATAGCACAGTTTTGCCACTGACTAGTAAATCATGAACTCTCTCTCACTGGAAGTCAATTTGTATTTGTGTTCCTCCATAGATTTATTTAACAGGGATTGCTTGACCCCAACTGACATTTGAAAAGCAAGGAAAAGATTATCTTTCATATTGTTCATTTTTGTTTTAACTTCCACAGCTATGTTGGGACTATAAACTGATTATGAACTGGGCTTCCGCATGGACGTGCAAGCTGAAGGGACAGAAAACCCATCATGAATCTTCAAGTGTTCCTGCACTTGGCAAAGGATGCTAGCAAGATCATGGTCCACAGCTATGTAACAGGTTCACTTCATTCATTTAATAAAAAAACAAAGCCACCATTCTGGTGGTGTCAGACAACTGTCAACAACTGCAACAAACCTGCTGCCCTTATTCTCTATTCTTACACTCTATGTAGTTGTTTAATCTCACTACTAACATGGCTGTGTGCTTCTTGCAATTTGCATCTTTCAATTTGTTTCTGCTATATTTTCCAAGAAATCAAGTTGATGCTGAATAAGGCTTTTGATAACTACCACAAAAATAAACTTTTTTTTTTTTTTTTTTTTTTTTTTTTTTCTTGTATAACATAGTAACATCTTATACTGCACATTAGCCTTTTCTGTCCTCATCTTTGTATCTCTAACTTACCTTAGAAAAGTAGGAACTTCCTCTTTGGGTCACTAACTTCCTCAGGAATTCTTAAAACAGTTCTGCTGGCAGGAAATGCAGTTCTTCAAAACCTAAAGCTGTTCTAAATAAGCAATGCCTTTAAAGTCTTGTTAAAGTCAATTATTTGGGACAGGATACTGGGTTTGAAAATAACATGCTTGCATTTGTGTAATCCTTTGAAGTTGTAAAGTGCTGCATTTTCTTGTCCTTGACCACAGCCACAAGTTTGGTGAATTTTCAAACAGTGTATAACACATTATTTGATTAAAGATGTAGTATTTTCAGCAGGAATTGGACATCAACAGGATTGCTGTTATGTTAAGACAGATCGATGACAACATCCTGCAAGGGAGCCACATTTTAACTGAGCTGTCAACAACTCAGAGACGGAGGAGAACAAATGGCCAGTTCTCCACCATGCAGTTCAAACAACAAAACTTCCAGGCATACATGTTTGCAGCTGGGAAAACATAGACGCTAAGGTCTATTTTGTTTTCTGATTAAAACAATTGTCTTATCAGTTGAAGTCTAAAACATTCCACTAACTTCTGTGTACTTGCTGGGCCTCATTTCTCAGTTTGGTATCTTCCTTGCCAGAAGGTTTGTATTTCCCTGGAGGTAATTGAATTTCTCACCCATGCTTCTGGCTGACTCTTTTCACCTTTGATACATCCCCAAATCCAAGCCTACTGCTTCTAAACTTTACAGTCAGAGGTTTTGCTAAAAGAAACTGGAATTGCCCTACTTTTGCTTTGCTTTCTAGAACCAGTCTTTCCTATTTCGTGCTATATTGGGTTTATGTTTTAAGTCTTCCTCTCCTAACCATGCCACAAATATTCTGGTTTCACAAATCCCCCTGATTCCCTTGTTGTAAGTGTTTCCTTAATTTCCATTCTCCCTTCTTCAGTCCAACTGAAACTGCTTTAATCTTGCTGTAATGAGCAAGTGACACTTGGATATCTTCTTGGTAAAGATGGAATTTTGCTTATCTTTCATGATGTAACTGCTTAGTTTGATATTGTCAGTCACACTCTGTCATTCAGATTTTTTATTTGTTCTTAAACTTTCAAGAATCTGCTTGTTTGGGTCTTCTGCCTCTCTGACTGCTGCTTTTTGACATTTCTGCTGCCCTCTCTCTCTCTGCGGACTTACCTCTTTGGCTGTATGTGTTTCCTAGATACAAATGTTGGAATGAATCTTTTAATTAGGAACTTTGGCTGCCCCTAGAGCAGACAATGCTGCTGTGAAAGTGTCTGTCCAGTCGTGCTTTATCAACCCAGGTATGTCAGCATTGTTTCTGTTGAGCTACCTTTCGTTCTGCTCTGAGTACTAGGAGAACTGGAACGTTCCTGCACACTGCTGCCTTTCTTCATCAAACCCTGCTGAAGGACAGGTTAGGTCTGTGAGATGAATTAAGCAGCAGATTGAGGTTTGCTAGGTACTCAGGAATCTTCATTAAATAGAAAGTATTGCTTCTTCTCATAAGAAATTATTTTGAGATGTTCATGTCTCAAGATGCACTGAGGCACAACCTCTCCTTATAATATTTCCCATTTTATGCTGGTTTTTAGAACACTGTAACACCTTCCAAATTAAAGAAGAAGTACATAGATCTTCTACTGATGTAAAATTGTGAAAGGAATGTTAAAGATTTGGGGCAAGTTTTATCTAATTAGAAAGGAATTAATTACTTCTGTCCTGAAATATGAAACTCTGGCTGTTAATTTTATGAGGATGATATGCCTTAAGCAAGGCATAGAAAACAGTTTTCGGAATGAACTTAAGAAAATAGAAGTTTTCTCATATAAACTATTACGAGTTTTGCACATTGATGGTATTTATAAATTTTTGTTTTTTGCTGTCTAGTTTGGACAGGAAATCAAAATTTAAATCAGAGAAAGAGTAGCAGAACAACAGATAAAGCTTCCACATGTGTAAATTCTGGCTTCTTCACTGTGAGATCTATTTCACTTTCAATCAATTTATTAACCAAGACATTCCCCCTCCATACCCATTCCTTTCCTTTGTACCCCCAGCAATTTACCAAGATTCCTTCTGTGGATTATCTAAAAGCAGGGAAGATGCTCATGCATCATTATCATGCCTGTTGTCACATTGGATATATTATATTGGTTTTCAGGCAGAATATTTTGTCTTGGAGACAGAAATGAAATATCTATTCTGTGAAAGAAGTGATGAGCTAAAACAGAATCACAGCAGCAAAGGCTCCTGCAGCTTCTGGGCTGGATTCAGTCCTGTGGACGGTGATAAAGGATTCATCCTTTATGGCTCTCATGAATCTGGTGACTGAATCTCTTCGCTATTGTATTAACTCTTGCAAGGAAGTTTACTTATTTACATTTTAAAACATTCTGCCTGATGCTGCATTATTTATGCAAACAAATCTGCAAATCTGCTAAATACGAGGATCCAGTCACTTAATACAGAATGACTGTCTTTGCATGAACATCACGATCAGTTTTAATATTGTACATTTTAATTCTCTGATTGTGCTTTAAGTTTTTGGCATGAAAATGCTTAACAGGCAAGTATCCAACAGTTTAACTGTAGTGTTTGCATCGGTCAACACTTTTTGCATGAGAAAACAATTACATTTTATTAGTCTGCCTGTCGTGTCTTACCCCACTCTGTGACCAGTGCTCTTTGATCATAAATGATGAAGTATAGCTTGGATGTTTAGTGGAAAGGCAGTTCTTTGTAAAATTCCACAATGGATCAAAACCCAAAGTCCTCTCTTTTCCATTCATTTCTTTAAGGCTTCTTCATTCAAGAAATGTTGTTACAAACAAGCAAAAATTACTTAGAATCTAACACATTGATACACATTTTAATGCTAAATTTATCCTAGGACAACTGTGCTTCCGTTCTTCTGTTTAACAGCGCATGTATATCAGTTTTGATTTATAATTCCCAGATAAGCAAGGATTGTTATTAATGTCATGTGATGTTTCCTATTAATTAATTACATTAAAAAGAAAGATAAAAACAGATATGCATGCTTACATATGTATGTATATATGTGCAAAAATATGTGTATGTAAATATATATTTTTTAACCTTACAACTTTATATATATGTATGTTTGTACACATGTTTGTTACAAGTTTTCCTAGGGCCCTTGTTTCCAACAATGGTTTAAATCAAAGTTCCCAAACATGGACTTAATTTAAGATTAATGAAAGGATTAGTAAGGCAATAGCAATTTACTGTTATGAAAGTTGAACAAATATATGCCTCTTACAATAAACTTAAAATAATGGTTCTGATTAGCAAATGGAATCCAACATTTTCCAGTTGTCTAATTAAAATGAAATTAGATGCAGAGTTGGGAATTTTAATTCAAAACATTCACCTTTACTCTTCAAACGTGTTGCTGAATGAGTTCCTAGATTATTCTAGTAAATGTCCCTGCTAATGTACTTGTAACATGCAGGGTCTGATCTTGTTAATATTCCCTTTCAGAAAGAGGACATCAGAAGAATTTCACTTCAGAAGGAAAAGGGAGATTGTATAAAATGATTTCAAACAAGCAAAGATTATTTCCATGTGTAATAACATAATTTAATTTACATTCCTACATCTCAAAATAATTGATGTTGTATTCTTAGTAATTACTGAATACTGACTTGCTAGAAGCAAGATTCCCCAGTTGAGGTAACTGCTCTGAAACCAATGGTGGAATGAAATTTTACATTTGTGAAGATATGGAAAATTCTCATCACCTCATTTAAGGTGTGCAACCCAGGGCCCTGTCTCCTGACATTGCCTACCTACCTGTTAGAAGCTGTGTAAGTAACCAAAGGTAACTTGTCTTCCTCTATTTCACACAGAGCATTTGTTGTGAAATACTATACCCTTGGAGTAAGAAATTATATCAAGTTTGAGGAAAAAAAAAAAAAAAAAAAAAAAAGATTGGGATACCTCAGTGCCTTGTATGCTGTAAACTAATATTTCTAAGGCAATACAATGAGGAAAAATGAAATAAATTTGTTTGAGAAACAAGCACTTTAAGTGATAGTGTCAGGGAATAATTTCAAACAAATTTTCAACTAAGTGAGGTTCCTGCGTAATAGCCATCCTGGGCTTGGTCCAGACCTCTTTTGCTTTAGGTCTGTGAAGCCTGAAGGAAAAGAAAATTTTTAAAGATGTTCAAGGGAGACGTTTCTCCATGTGAATACTCAGGTTATATCAACAAAGTGCACAGCTACAACTAGAGGCTTTGGTTGTGAAATATGCCAAGACATGAGCTGCCAGCTGTGCATACTTACCTGCTTCTGCACCATCACAGACCACCACAGAGTACGACTGTCTTCTTCTAGCTGTGACAGGACACTTCTGACTCAACTTGGGGTGGGTGGAGCTCACAAAATAAGCTCCTGGAGTCAGCTCCACCCTGGAGCTCCCACCCTCAGGGAGTTGTATGACTTGGGAAAAAGTGTATCAAGGACTAGCAACACCAACAGCACATGGATCGAATGTGCATAGATCGAGTGGCGACATGGATCTCACCACTTCCCTCCAAAACCACCCTTGCTGTTCGCCCTTCAGCCTTCCTAGTCCCTCAGACCCAGAGAGGAGACAGCAAAGACAGAGATGGGCAGAGGATGTGGAGGGAGGTAGAGTAAGTGGAAAATGTGAAGGGAACCAGCCTTGACAAGCAAAAACTGCTAAATGCTGTGTTTAGATGCTCAGATTTTTTGTTGTTTTTGTTTTGTTTTTCCTTCACATCTCTGCTCCCTTGCCCATTGTCCCTTATTTTATATTTAGGCAGTTAATTACTCTCATATATCCATATGGCTTTCAAAACTGTCCTGTTTAAGATCACCCTTGCATCTCTTCAGTCTTTTCTTCCAGAGCCACTTTGAAGTCTAATCCCACCACTCTGAGCCTCTTCATCTTATGTAGGTTGCTTACGTTGCATGCCTGGTTTTACAAAGGCAAATGTGATTTTTATGGATACAAGTGTAATTTATGAATTCTAAGAAAAAAAAAAAAATCCCTTTTTGTTTCTCTAAATTGCACTGAAATGTGAAGTTAATGCAAAAACACAAGTACACGAAGATAATGAAGTATGTCTCTGCTAAGCTCAGTGGTGCATCATTTGTGCCTCATGCGGAGTGCTGAACTAAGTAAAAACTTGATCTGCATCAAATGAAGTGAACTTAACTGACTTCCTTGAAAATTCATAATCAAGAAGACCAGAGAGCAATGCTGCAATGTTGTTTGGCTGCATGGATAGCAGGGAGAAATTCGTCCAGTCATTCTGGCATCAAGCTCCGAAGATGCAGCTGATCAATAAACTCAAGTGAACACTCCAAATTGCTTGCTTCTTTTTTTTTTTTTTTTTTTTTAAACTAACAACCTCATTCAGGTGTACAAATAAATAACTGCCATGCAGATACCAACTCCACACATAAGAAAAAAACAAGGGAGTTAAACGCTTGCACATATCTTGCATACAGTTTTCCAGGTAAGCCCCCAGAAGTAGCCTTGTCATGCAGAAGGTTACAAGGGAAAGAAAAAAAAACAGTGTAAAGGTCTTTCATTTTGTCTGATACAAAATACCATGTGGTTTTGCATGCTTCGTTAATGCTCCCTGCTTTGCCACCTACAAAAGCACAATGAGTTCAACCTTCAGGGGTCAGCAGTGCTCAGCATATCTCTGTGAACCAAGCTCAGAAAGGCTGCGGGGACTGTTGGATAAGAGCTGAATATGCTGAATATTAATCACACAGTTTTAGGTTGGACCATTTGTAATCTGAAAACTATCTAGGTATGTATCATCCCCTATCTCACTGAGATGTAAGAATGCTGCTAATCACCAGCACAGCTCTCTCTGAGAAAAAAAAAAAATAAAAAAAATTAAAAAGTATTTCATTCAGAGGGTCTATTAGAGAGTATTCTTGTGAATCGATTTGCTAGAGTATAAAATTCACTGTTTACTTATAGTGTTGAAATTAGATAAATAGAGTAGCTTTTCTGAGCTTTCTAGTGAAGAGAGTCCTGTGTTTTGAGTGATAACATTAATTGTTGGAAAGTCTAATGCTATCAGTATGTGGTCTGGAATCAAGGTTGCTAAAGCATCAGTTTTTTGTAGCTGCACTGAAATACAAGCAGGCTAAAGAGAGGCTGCTTCAATGTCTTTTTTATGCCCAATGGTCTTTCATACAATGTTCTGCCTACATTTTAGTCTTTGAAGATTATCTTCAAATTAGAGTAAATTAGAGCTCAGGATTTACTCACAGTGCAATGCTTTACTCCACTTGAAGCCTACCAATTTAAATGCAAAGAAGCACAATCTTTATGGTTTTATACTTGTCTTGACAATGCGCTGTTTATGGATTCTTTTTAGCATACATAGGCATACATGCATGCAAAGCCAAGAGGTTGAAGTGAAATGACTTAAAACAGTGAGTCCTGTTACAGCATTAACGTTACTGCTATTTCAAGCTTTCTCACTCTTGTTAAGTAACAGTGGACTAACAAAAGGGAATAAGAATTGCGATGGATATGAAAATATAATGATGACAGTATAATAAATTACTGCTTACCATTTCCTGAGTGTTTGCAAAATCTGCCTCTTTCGAGCTACACTGCACCAAAAGCATTATAATATTAATCAGGACAATACAAGGAATACATACTTGTATCAAAACCTACTTAAATAATAAGCATTCCTGTTCTCTAAAGACAAATTTATTTATTTTTAAATGTTTTTGTCTCATTGAAACTGTACATGATACACTGGTAATGCTACTGCATATGCAAACGGATGTGCTCATATGTTTATACATGGTTAAAAATACAGCCCGAGCATTAACACACTGTGTCTTACATGTGGAATTTTATTGCATGTAGAATAAACTGATCTGCATCTAACTCAGAATCGCAGCAATAACCCCTGAAGGTATTTTTATTTGACCTCAAATGAACATTAAAAAAGGAGCAGCCATTTCTTTGCTATTTCTGCAGCATCTGTCAAGGCACTCGCAGTGCAGCCTCAGTGCACAAAGTGTTAGTGCTTCTGAAACATGTTATTAGTGTAAATCTTGGCCTGGACTTGACTTTATTTTATATTTAATGACAGAATGTCAAAACTACTTTGAGATGTACTAATGTAGTTGCTGGAATGAAAATACTTCTAGTCAATTAGTCTTTTGATCTAATACAGTTATCTGCACTACCCGGTCTTCAAGTACTGATGCTCTTTTACACTACAATCTGTCTTCCATCCATTATACAGTGAGATGACTTACCACAAGGGAGTAACAAATCTTGAATCCAGGTTTAGCCACAAAGTAGTCATCGGATTTGAAGGTTATCTTTATCTGATTTGTTCTTGATGTTATTCTTGGAGGTACTTCCTTGTGCCCACACCATCGTCCTCGTATAACAGTGCTGGTCTCCGACAAATCTTCCACTTCCACAAAGTCATACCTAGGAACCAGTTTGAAGGATTAATTTTTGCTGGCTCTGGTTACAGAAAGTGGCTGTAAATAGACAGGAGATGGAGCTGGAGATGCACAGACAACTGGCCCCCATTCTCTACTGCAAAACATTGGGCTAAATATTATAAATGGTGTACATGCCTGCTTAGCACGAAACATACTAAGCTGTAAGCTGCAAGCTACTGCCTGGCTGCTCAAATGGCTATTTCTGGTACTCCTGGAACATGGCAGACAGTATTCTATACAATGTCGAAATAGCAATATCAGGCATTTAGACCTGCTTGCTACACAGTAAACACACGCATTGTGCTTCACATGGTGGATAAATAATTTAGAGATCTGATAAAATATTATTTAAGGCAGGCTGCCTGAGCTGAGCAGCTGCAAGCATTTGCGAGCTTGGTGGTGGTCCCTGAACTCCCTGCGGCAGCGGCCACTGGCTCCTGTCTGCTGTGCTGGGGCAGGAGCCAGGAGAAAAGGAAGATGCTGGGGGCACATGGGGCAGTACATGCTGCTGAAAGGTGATTTTTAGGACCTTCCTTGTAGGTGGAATATGCTCCTGCTACATTACACCCTGGCCAGGTACAGCTCTGGTGCTCCTCAGTCCAAACATGGCTCTGCCAGGAGCAGGAAACACCAAACCCCAGGGATGGGAGGATAAGGTGATGGTGTTTGCTACCATGGCCTATTTGTTCATGTGCTTGGGTCGTTTATTGAGCTCATTTATTGAGCTGGAGAAAAAGAAGAAAGAGGCCAGAGTCCTGATTTCACTGCATCTTTGAGAAAAACAGTCCCTCGATATCCATGGAGCCAGAATTAGGCCCCACACATTGCAGCCAGCAAGGGAGAGGTGATGACAAGGTGGGCAGTCAGAGCACAGGCAAGGGGAGACAGGGAGAGCTGCCATCCCCAGAGCACAGCTAAGCCTGAAAACCTTGGAGGACTTCACTCAGGAAAGGCTTTTATTGCCAAAGCATGTGTTCCTTCCAAAGAGGGAGTTTAATATCGTTAAATGACTTTTAGTAAAAATGTGGTATCAAAGAGCTCCCCATCCCCTGGGTCTGTGGACCAAGTGCCTGCCTCTCTCACCACTTGTGGGAGTTGAATAGCTCTGTAAATAACAGACCTGCTTTCCTTTTTCTGCTGAGAGCCCGTGTAAAAAAAAAAAAAATCCAAGCATGATGCAGCTTGAGAATATCAGCCCTGCTGCTTTTACATTCACAACCCCCAAATTACACAGGACAGAAAATAACAGATTCACCATAACTGAATCACTACATCTGCCCAAACCCTGCTGAAGCAAACATTTTTTTGTGACATTAGAAAGTTTAGTTCAGGACTGAGGTAAATTTGTCTTGGTCACTCTCCACCATCCTCTGGCCAGGCCCATTTTCTGGTGGGGATGGATGTGGTACCCCAGAAGAACTCCCCCACCGCCCATGCAAATGTCCTCCACTGCCCCTGGGCAGTGCATCAGCCCCTTTGCTGAGCTGGCAGGTACAGATGGGGCCATACTTTGAGGTGGTGTCAGCTCAAGGACACTTAGGCTGCCCAAAGCCTGTGTTGTTAACTCCTGCCCCAGTGCCCTGCAGGCCCAGCCTCTTGCCCTGCCACCTTTCCTGAGGCCCTGTGCCAAACAGATTGGCTCCTCCAGCAGCATCCAGTAAATACATTTCCTAACACAAGATGTTGTGTCATTTTCAGTAGGAGATTGAACAAAACCTTGTAGGCTTTTGTGAAAATTGCCCTGACTGGCTTCCACTTCCTAAGACCAGGAGCCAGAGCAACTGCTAGCAAAAATGGGGCAAAGCCCTTCTAAGTAAGTTTCTCTGCTTTCAACAGCAAAGATTTGGCTGCAAAAAACATGGAAGTAGCTGCAATTTCTGTTGTATATGTGCATCCACAGAGCCTCAGAGGCTGCATAACTTAATTGCTTTTCAGAATCACCCTTTATCAATTACCTGTGGAAATGCTAACAACACTTCTAGAAAGATCTGCAAAACCTGAAATATTTCCCCCTCTGAAACAGCTCTGCTAAAATGTACCTTTTCATTCCTTAGCCTGAATGAATTTCAATCAGTTCAGCCTTAATAGTATGCAAATTACAATAATTAGCATTAATGAAAAATTGAAAGAAAACACTAGGAACTTTCTGGAAAAAATCATAAAGTCAAAAGCAAGTACAAAAGGAATCTAAGGTGCAGAGACCCTGAATAACTTGTTCAATACACACAGCATTCAGACACATGCTCTACTCACAGCATTCATTTCAATTAAAAACGTGCCTAGCTGTCTGTCTAAAGCAGCACTGGAGGGATTGTCAGGCACTAAAGTTGAAGAAAAAAACTAGTTTTGAAAAATATATCAGGCATTAACAAAAAATCTAGCTATGCATACAGAAACGAACAGGCTTAAAGCCATTACAAGTTGTCTCTCTGAGAAATTCCTCGCTCTGGAAGTATACTAGGCAAATAAAACTGCAGTAACTCCAGGGACAGCTCTGTTTCTGAAAATAATGTGATATTTTTCCAGCTTCCATAGACATATGGATTATGGAAGGTCTTTGCTTCTTTCTGCATCCTAAATTAGCTTCTCTGGGAAAAGCAGGCCGCATGCCTTCCAAGATGGTCAAAGTCCAGAATTCCAATAATACCTTGACTTCCCCTCATCATGCCACCACCTTTAATGACTCTTAAAAGAAAATATTTCATCTTTTTCCATGGCAAATTAGCTCCCTGTTTCAAAGTTGCAATGATTTAAGGTCAGCCACAGTTTATCTGCTATGTAAATATTAACAGGCCGCTTCTGTATGCATTAGGCTTTCAATCTGCAAAAGTGTTCGAGGTGCTAGGAGGTAACTTATTACTGTGCTGCTGATCTTAGACCAACAGCACCCGAGCAGAGCAGAAGCTGCCAAGACAATAAATACGCAGGGGAGGAAAGCCAGCTTCAGTCTGCATTCCTTTATTGCTAAATGGAAAACAAACCTGCATAAATGGTTCTCTCTATTGGTAACGCAGAAAATCAACAAAGCAAAAACACAAAAAAGATCCATCCTGTAAAACCCTGCAGAGCTACCAAGTCCTATAAATGCAAATTAATTGACAAAGAAGATAAGAAAAGCAGGGGCTGGGTGTGCAGAAATTCTTACAGCTGAGTTCTCTACATAGATAAGGCACAAGTAACGGCATGATCAGGCAAAGAGCTGGAAGCTGAGACTTGAGCTTTTGAAGTAGACAGCATCACAGCAATCTGGCTTTCCGAGCACACAGCAAACTTGAGCCTGCTGTCCCTCACAGACCACATAGTTGAACAAAGGAAATATAAACAAACCAAAAAATTGTTATTTATAGCATTTTAGTGAATGCTGGAGAGATTCAGCTTTGTGCTCTGCTATTGCAAAGCAGTTTATCCACCTGGGTTAATCAGCCAGATCAACTGGGCTTATGGTCATTTTGGCTTAAAAGAAAGAAACAAAGGAACTGCAATACAGTAGAGTATACTCTATTAGATATATTACTGTGCAGAGTATACTGATGTTTGTGGGCCTACATTTAAAGGATTTAAAAGAAACTGTGCCAGTGAAGAATAGCATTAAATAAACAAATAATTTGAAGAACTTCATTGTACATTTCAATGCATTTTTATCTGTCCCTCACATCCCAATACATACACATACCTACTCATGAATTCCTCCCAGTGCCTTACACCTACTGAAAAAGATGTGTTTGTCTGGCTGAAACATGACAGAGCTGATAGAGGACAAAATCCTATTAAAGTAGTTTCTGAGCTGTTAGGTAGCTGGATTTGAGTGTACAAGTGCATTGTACCTGGAATGTTACAGAAGGACTAAAGCCTGCCAAAACTGCTTCAAGTCTAGGGCAGCTCAGTTTGTGATAAACTCAAAGACCAAGGCAGCTTGGAAGGAACTCGTGGAAGCTTGGGGCTTGAAGCAGGGCCAGGGTTACTCAGGTTTTGGTTTGTGGTGTCATGCCAATGTTCACGCTGTTATGCTAGGTCATACTAAAGAACTCTTTGCAAACTTCCACACAGCACGGTTTGCCACTCACCTGCAGATTTCATTTTCAGGCTCTTCCAGTCCAAACTGATTATCAAAGGCGAGCTGGATCCTGGTGCTCTCTGGGGAGTGGAGCCGCCATGTCAGCAGGAGGTTCCTGGGGTAACTGCTCGGGAAGCGAGGACTGTGAATGCAGCCGTTCCCTGCCACGCTGATGGTCTCTTCTTTTCGGTACAAGTCTGTGAGGTGATTGCTCTCTGTTAGTAGTCACAACTTGTAGAAATTAGTATGTTGTTCCAGTTACAGGAAGGCAAAAAAATACAACAATTTAAAAAACAGAACAAATTATTTGCATTTAAAGTCTGTGACTTCTTAACACTTTTTAAAGTTGGAACTAGGAGCATTCATTATTAAATAGGAAGCACAATGTACATTCTCTTAATTCAACCCCCATTAAACAATAAGAACAACAATACTCAATTGTATACAGTCTTTATTTTATGATAAATATATCATTACTTTTACATCAATATTGATTATATAACTCCCTTCTCACCATTTCAGTTTTAAAACAGAATTTGAACTTTAATAAAAGTTGTAAACATAAGAACAATCAAGTAAGACAGAGCAAAGTGAAAAGGCAAACATCCTTGTTCCCCAAATTTGGTGTTCTGGGGAGAGAAGCCCTCTAAGCAAAGCAGCAATAACAAGGAAAGAGTGACTGAAAATTTGTTTATTGTGCTTAAGTATTTCCTCTCAGAAGCATGTGTTAGGTCACATCCTGACAGTCTTCTTATGGTGTGATTCTTCTGGTGTCAAAGGATCATTAACACAAGTACGTACTCCACACTTACAATGACAAAACAGAAATCAGAAGCTGGCTCACCCACCACCATATTGAGAAACTTCAAGACAAACAACCAAACTCTTACTTAATTAAAATTTCACAACTTTGCCTGAGCAAATACTCAATTGTTCCTAAAGTTTGCTTATACTGAGGTAAAACTTCAGCTGCTGTAAATCCCTTACTCCAAGGATAACGGAAACCGTGTCAAGACCCAGATCTCTAAAAGTCAAAGGGTCCTCTCAATTGTGCCATGTACTTGCATTGTCCAGCTGTTACCAATAGTGGGATTTGACTCCCAGCACCGACAAATGGCAAACAACTAGATTTTTGTGCATTGAAAGTTTTAGTGTGGTGAAATTTCAAAAGATCAGATGGCTTCAGCGCAACATGCAGTTTCCAGTCAAGATATTTGAATCTGAGCCTCCACGTGTGAAATGGCTATCTACACTCCCCATATGATGCATGGAGATCTTGAGTAACTGAGCCCAGCTCAATTACTTGCAGATTTCTAACACCATTTACAATACCATATGATTTCCTTCGTGGTCTCCATGAGGATGGAGAGGTCCAGCAACACATCTATCAGCCTCAGACAGAGTCCTGTGGAAGCTGTGCTGTCTCACAGAGCCACCTGTGTGTCAGCAAGCTGAACTCCTCAGCATAGCCAGAGGGACCTATACTCTGACAGGTCTTCACTCAGTTACTCAACTGCATTGAACAAATGTTAACTAATGGGAACATGGGCACTAGCTTTCATGTAAACATCTGAGCTCTGGTGTCCTGATCTTAAATTGAACATCAGCACCAGTTCTCTGCTGAAGGTTTGGTCAACCTCCACTGCAGGCAGCCTAAATGTAAAACCAGTGCCTTCTCCTGACTTTGGCTATTGAGGAATTCTCCCGCCCAAACCACTCTACTTAATTTCAGGACCAAGACTCAATAATACACTGAATATCCCTCCTTTCCCCCCCAACTAACAAACAAACAAACAAACAAACAACAACAACAAAAAAATAAGCAAATACATTTTGTTTGTTAGCTAAATAATTATGGAAAATAGAAACCCAGAGAAATGTTGCAAACTTTATGGTAAGTGAATTTAGTTTTCAGGTGGCTTTTCACTGGTTCCTGGCTGTAAATACCACCTTCCAAAAAGCTGTAAGCAGTGTGAATGTGTGTCAACAGTTCATTGTACCCTTCTGACAAGGTAATAATTCTTGCATCCAAACAACCTGAAACTTAAAAGTCTGTGTTTCTTGTAAAAATCTCCAAAGATCTATTTGTGACATCTTTTTAAGATGCTTTCATTCAAGATGAAATGTTTTCACACCCTGAGCCATCCTTTCTAACCAAATACAGCCTTGACTAGATAGTTCACAAAGTTTTGTTTGTTTTGTTCTGTTTTGACCAAGTGATTTTGCACTGAGAAACTGACTGAAAATTCAGTGAAAATAAAGACCACCCACAAGTCAGTTTTGTTGTAATTTCCATCAGGAGCATCTATAAACAAGGCTGTTTTCTATATATATATATTTTCTGTAACAACAACAACACCAAAAAAAGAAACCAACCAACAAAAAAAAAATCTTTTTTTTTTTTTTTTTTTTTTTTTTTTTCTCCCCTAATCTGGAATGAAACAAAATGTCCAGCCAACCCTACTGAGTTCCTTCAGAAATGCTGAGCAACTTTGGACTCTGAGAACACCCAGTACACCCACCCAAGAGGACAGAGGATATTCACAGAGTCCAAAATGTCCAGAAAAATGGATAAGAATAAAACAGTTTTGATGAAAGCAAATCCTGCACTTTTGAATGAAGCAACCATTCCCTAAGCCAGAACAAAGGTTGCTGTATTAAAACATGGCAAATTCCTCCTATATCTGAGAGTAATTTATTTAATTTATTTTTTATTTTTTCCCTGGGCAGCAAATTCTTTCAATTTTCCCACTATAACCACACATTTCATTGGGGGATTCAATGTGGTTCATCTTTCTCACAGAAGAGTTCCCCTTTCCAGCCAGATATGAGCACAGATATGGGCTTGTATATGTACCCCCCAAAAAAAAATCTGTTCATGTTACTCAGCACACCAGTAATGAAAGCATGTTACCAATGTTCTTGTTCCTCAAGGAGACATGCTCTGTCAGTTTTTAATTTAACTAAAACTCTGAATCCAACAGATTGGGGTGCTCTGCCCCTGCTGACTAGAACAGAGCAATGCTTGGCACAGTTCTGCATTATCAAAGTTAAATAGGTAAATTGAGAAATAAACCAGCACATTGAAAAGCTTATAAAATCAAAGCACAGTGACTTATCTCTATCATTACAAATACAGTAATTATAGAGTAACTCATTATAAGGAAAGGCTAGAGGGAAGAATGGGAGGAGAATTCTCAATAAAAATATAACAGGATGAAGGTATGGCTTTTCCACACAGAAAGAAAATCTGTTTGACAATAATGGACACAAATGCTGTTTCTATAATCCTTCACAAGGGATGAAATGCAAAGCCTTCACTTGACACTGGAGTAGACTCTTCAAGAGCTTTCAAACAGTTTGATTCCCTCTTACCTCTGTCCCCATGTGCTAATTTTCAGTCTGAAGTAGTGCAGCCAGGAATTAATCTACAGTTTTCTAATAGGATTTTCAGTGCAGTTTTGTAGAATTAACTGGTTTAAATAGACATGGGAACATGGTCAACCCAAATTTTGTCTCTGGAAGTTGGCCCCTCACAAATTGTTGAGAATCTGGGAAACAGCTTGAGGAGATGTAAGCAACTCCTGTATTTCTTGTAGGAGCTAAGACATGAGACTAAAATAACAAGACCATTCCAATCAGACAAGCATCACAAACATTGTCTTCATCAGATACACCGGGGGAACTCATGGAAATCAGGTACTGGACATGGGGAATGTCAGGAAAAAAAGAAAAAAAAAATGGAAAAAGATGTAGGCAAAGGAAAAGAGAGTACCTCTTTCTTTCAAGGCACACAACTGTCCCAAGCTGTAATGCAATACAATGCAGTATTATACAGTGTCCTGAATGCCATGTAGTAACTGTATTCCTTAATGCTTTATGGTACTAAATAAAAGATGACAGTGGTTAATACACTACCTGTCACATTTACAAAAAAGCATATAAAATCATTTCACAATGAATAAAGGAAAGTGTTAAGTCATAAGGCAAAAAACAGAGGCCGTTTAAGCAATACACACAAGGAGGATATTCTAGATGGCAGGAGCTAGAAAGACATCCTTACATATGGGGGAGGGAGCCTATTTCATAAGAAAGATGAGTGAAATGGAAGCTGGGAGACATTCTTTGCAGTAAAGCAATTCCCTGCAGAGGCTGAACTGACTGCAAAGCAACTTTGTCTATATTTTAGTTTTCTGGATGAACCTATCTTTTATTCCCTTAATTCTTGCCCAACTAATAATTTTAAACTTACTGGTCTATACTACAGCCTTCCAGGTTAGAGGAACTCATAGCTTATAGAAGATGCATGTTCAGATGTGTTTGCCTCCCGCCACCTGCATGGAGATATCTGAGTGTGATACACAGGGGGAAGTCCAGCCCAATACTCTGAAAATAGGGCTTGTCTGAAAACTGTCCCCAGCACAAGTTCCCAGCACATCCAGTGATTATCCTTCCCAGCTAGGGCATGCTCTCCTAATGTCATGCTCTGTGGTTGCTCTGGATTTCTGCATTTCCTAGTAAGCTTTCACAATGTATCTACATGCTATTGTTGAACCTGCTCCTAGTCCTGACATACCCGATACAGAAAGAAGTCTGCTTTTATTATCATCGCTCAACAGACAATGAATTCCTTCACTTAAAATCAAAATAAAACCAAAATGCAATTACTGCTTGCTAATAGCTGAGCTGCCATCTGTTCTTGGATATCCATTGAGCAAAGAGAGTCTGTAAGTGCCAATTGCTTCAGAAAGGAGAATTCAAAGAATGACCTTGTCTAAAGGCCTAACCAATAATATGGAACATTTAGTCCCACTTTTGTAAGGATTCTGAAGTTTTAGCCTCACTTGTAAAAGCGTTTTTCTGTGCATAAGTTTGCTTCTGTCTTTCTTCTCCTTGTACATGTACTTGTAGAAGTTGGCCAACATCAATAAACTTTGACACAGTTGTAGAAACTGAAAAGATACGACATTCTGACATGCTTTATGACAAGAAGTATACCCTCTTAAATCCCATGGAGCATAACCTGATGAGCTCATCCTCTGTTACAGTTCGGGAGAAAGTTGCTGGAAACCATGTGAAGTTCATTTCATCACTTGTGAAACTATTTGTTTTATTTCAGGAAATAACCTTGGGAGTTTGTATGTGGGAGTTTTCCAGATATAACTCTCCTCCCCCACTGCTGCCGTCTTTGAAACAAATACAGTGGTCAATGGTTTGCCACCAGTTTTTAAACAAAGGAGATAACCTTCGGGGAGAATAATAGCTCTTCAGTTCCTTCAGTTGAAAATTAGCCTGATCTAAATAGCTGAATCCTCTGAGTGAGAAGCAAAGAACAGTAAAACATTTTTGAATCCAGGCCACAAATCATTTAATCCTGGGGACAAGCATGCCAAACAAGCTGTATTTATGGCAGCCTGTTCAGATATTCATTGGCTTTTTTTTTTTTTTTTTTTTTTTTTTTTTTTTTTTTAATTCCTTCAACCTCCTGCAATAAGGAGAAACTTTATTTGTTATCCATAAGGTTCTGCATAAATCAGAGAAAAAAGATGACAGACTTCATGGTTGAAATAGTGTATTTCATAACTGGTCTCAGCTTGTTGGGAAGATATAAAACTGTAAGGTCATTTACCTAGTTAAAAATATTATGCATATATTTTTAGTAAATATCAACAATAAAATGAACCTTGGATAGTCAACACAATATTATGTTTCTTCTCTCTAATGAAGAAAATAGTACTACATGGTAGTACCTGTCTTAGACATCTCTGTCATTTCAGGGGCAGAGCTTCAAACATCTAGCTCATTTCTGCTCCTATAGACAGTCATCAATAAAAGATCTGCAAAAACACAGAATGGGCCTGCATGGGTGTCTGCGGAGCAAGGGAGGGAATGGGTTGGGATTGCCATAAATGAGAGTGAAATAGCACTTTAAGCCTGTCCAGACTTCAAGTTGTAAATTTAAGCTCACTAAGTGGGACTAAACTGGGAAAGCAATCATTTTGGAATAAGACTGCATATGTAAGGGCATATCAGGCCAGGGGATCCAGTCCAAAGCATTACCTTAGATTGTGTTCAGCTCAAAGATCAAAACCTAATAAGAAAGTGGGATTTTAAGAGAGCAGGATTTTAACACCATCTTGTATTCCTTGCAAGCCAGTTATCAAGCAATTAATAAGTGGGCCCCAAACCCACTGGGAATGATGAAAGACTCAGTCAGGTAGGCTGGCCTCTGAACTTCAAACAAGCAGCTCAAGGTACTTGCTCCTTCTCTTATCAACAGGTACTTACTTTTGATGAGGAACATGTAAGATATTCCAGACATCAGAGTTCAAATCCAAAGCATGACCAATGCTGTCACTGAAGTAATATCAAAAGATGCTGTGTGCATGTTCAGCCAGATTCAGATCTGACATGCACTCACCCAGCTCCCTCCAAATTTCTGAGTCATGTGGCTAGAATAATGTTTTATCGTGTATATAGGGTATATCAAAGCATGAAAAACTGAGCTGTATTTAAAAGAAGCAATATTATCCAGTGCAGAATACCAGCACCGAAGGTGGAGAATGGAAAAAAAAAGAAACATAACAACACTGTCTAAAATTCACACACAGAATTCACACACAGAATTCAAGTCAGAGCCATCATCCATTTTATAATAGAACAGTTAGTAGTCAGTGTGAGTCTCTGTGCAGAAAACCCCACGAGTCTTGGAATTACATATTCAATCTGCTGTTTAACAGGACCTCAGCAAAGATCACTCACAAGAATATTAAGTGGACAATTGATAAGGAAGTCCAGACACATAACTCACAGAGACAGCCTGTTACAGTGCTTCTCACTATAATAAGCATTTTTTAATTCTAATTTAATAATATTTGTACTGTTGAATGGTTACCACCATAACTGCTTTATGAATGCAATACTTAAGAAATAGTCCTGACATGAAGGACAGACCTGCCTGGATTTTGGTGAGATGAAGAGGGACTCTTCTGTGTCACCCTTGGTAAGCACCTTGTTAAGACTTGAACTGTGTTCCACAGATGAACACTGAAAAAACAAATCCTTACTTGTTTTTATGGAGATAACAAACTCTGTGACATTTGCTTTCTGTAGTGAATTTTATTACTTGCTTTTATTTGACCTCTTGATAGAGATTTCATTCCACACAAAAGGACGTGCCAAATGCCATAATTAAAGCAAAAATGTCTATAGAAAAACAACATATGCTACGCCAACATATAAAATATGTTGTTAACTGCCAGTTCTTTCATGGGTGGTTGTGTTGCAATGGATTGGACTTCCTGCTGGACTCTTACACCAACAGCTGAATGCATTTTTCTCTTGAGATTCCATAATTAAGTATGAAAAAGGAAAATGCATATAATCAAGAACATGTAGTTGTAATGATGTGGAATAGGACCAATGCAAATAACCCCATGATCATGAGAACAAAAATACAGAAAACCTTGAGAAATTGTTTCAGAAAAATAAAGGAAATTACTTCCCTGGTTCTGCAGAGAACACAAAGGAAACCCAGTAACTGAAGCGGAAGTTTGCAATGAGTTCTGACACCTCCATGAACAGGCTGGTACATAGCAAACTTGTTGTAAGACTTATCAGCAGATGTGTAGTGCCTCAAACAAGACCATGATAGACACAGCTTTTAAGCATGAATATCAACACTGGACTTTGGCTCATATGGGTTTGCTAAGTGAAGAACTGGAGAATTTAAACTAGAGAAATTTTCTTGTTTAGTAGTTTCAGGTAAGCAGGCCTGTGCAGAAAGTTTCCTTTATGTTCTTCTGGTGTAATGAAAATATACTAATTTTCATTTTCCTTTCATTGATTTTTAGATGTTTATGACCAAGGGCTATTTTTATCAGAAATCTGGTGTCATTTGTTGTAAAAGAGGATTTAAGATATTGTTATAGAAACTAATTCAGTTAAACACTCCTAAGATTCAACAAGATGTGGAACTACCTTAAAGAAAGAAAAATATTGATAAAAGGAAAAGACAAAATCAGTCAAAAGGGGAAAGGTTTCTCATGCTAAATATATTGTAGCAGATTACTGAGTGGAAGGTCATATGTTAAAACATTAGGCAGTAAATGAAAAGACTGATTCAAAACACAAATCAAAGCAATTTTCTCTTGCAATATGAGTTTCTTTACCCTCTATATCAGCACTGAAACTCTAGATCCAGAATCTCTGGAAGGGATTGAAGTGTTTCTTCTTAAAATGCAAAGTCTGGCAGACATCTTTTCTGTGGCCTGATTTTGTCAAAGGCATGTTTTTAGTCTGTTAGGGTCAGTATATGACTAATTGCACAAAGATAAAAATATTGAAGTCCCCCCAAGCTAGGCATCCCATGTTGGACCTGGTAGCTGAAATGAGACCTGGAGCACTAGGTCCAGTGCCAGACTACCTGTTATGCATCCAGGGAGAAAATGATCAGGATCAGTCTATGGAGTGTTAACTACCAGAAGTTGCACATTTGGCAGCAAGCCATCTCTACATACATGTGCTCTCTTAGGATTGATAGCCATGTATGCCCTCATTAAGACAGGTATCTAGACCTTTTCAAAGAAAAAAAAAAAAAAAGAACAACGTAGGCAGATCTCACTGTAGGTAGTCCTTTCCTTTTTCTATAGTAGCCTAGCAGCAAACCTTTGCAAGGAAATGGGAGGTTGTGTTGCTCTTCTTGTATTTGTTTGAGAGAATTCAGACCACATCTGTCTCCTCCCCAGGGATAGATGGGTTCTGGATGATGCTTCCAAGATGGGCTGTCCATTTGCCAAGAAATAGTTAGAGGTAAAATGCACAAGCAGTTCTTGGAGCAGAGGCCAGAACTCAAAACTTAGCCACAAAGGAAGGAGCCAGCAACTTTCTACTTTCTGGCTCCAAGGCATCCTGTCCAGGGTCTCTGACAGTTTAGACCAGAGTACACCATGGCTCCCTTTTAGCCCTCATGCCTGAGTTTTCTTATGATGGAAACCACAGCACTGGGGCAAAGAGGACAGCGTACATTGAGGTCTTTTCCCAGCATGGAGGCAGAACACAAGTAAGACCCTGGGGAAGGTTTTCTATCATTTAGATAAAACCCATGTGCTGAGAAACGTTTCCCCAGTCTGGAAAGCAATTTAAGTTGTACATACTGAAAGCACCGTATGCTTTAAATGCAGAGGATCTTTCCTGTAAGTGCTTAGGATTTTCTCCAAAGATTTGGCATCAGAACACTGCAGAGCTGTCGGGTGGATAGATACTGCAATTTAACAAAGTTTCCAGGCACATTCATAAAATTCTTGGCTGTGGCCTTCCTTTACTGTTATGATCTTGCATCAGAAGATCATCTAGAGATTTCCTTAGTCCTGCACCAAAGAATGAAACAAGATGTGGCACAAACACCTGGTGGGAGAACTCATTCTTTGCCAGTGTATAGGGATCATTGGCTGCGAAAATGATGCTGGTGTGCATCAGCACAACCCACAAGCTCAGGTGCTGCTATGCCACATGTAGCAACAGTATCTTACACCAGCACTGCCACATTCTGATCACAAAATTAGAAATGGAGTTGGCTCTCGAAGTTCCATGTCCATATCCCAGATTCCCAACTACTTTCTGGAAAAAAACAGCTGGTTACCAGAAGGAAGAGATTTGAAACATTACTTCTAGGCTAGAAAGGGATAGTTTGAACAACAACAAAGAAAGAATTGCTGAGAAGTTGTGGAGCTAAGCCATCACTCAGGCTCAACTCATACTGCTGCCCCATGCAGTCCCTGCTACATCCATACCACCTGAATTCAGCTCCAATGGTACTGGGCTTTATACATGTCAAGCTCATATATATGTCAGTCCCAGCTCCAAAATGAGTGTAAGGATGGTAAGCAATGAGAATCACATCATTTTTATGTACCAATGTGGAATTTACGTTCACTTAGTGATACTGACTGCATGAATCAAGCCTTGGTTTTCTTACAACTTAGTTGTCTTGCTCTTTCCTCACTGTAGTGCACAACGATGGAGGGACAATGGAAGCAGTAAAAAGGCACACAAGGGTAAAGGTAGTTCTGAGGTCAGCTGATGGGTGTTCTGCAGTTCTCTGACAGTGGTTGTCTCATTGATTTTGCTTTCTGTCTGTGTGAACCTGACAATTGCACTGTCAATTTTGTGGCAGCTGGTGATTCCAATCAACGTTTTGTATTTGTACACCACAGAAACAATGTGAGGGAGAACTTCTCCTCTGAAAATTTTACAATTTACAAGATAAAGTCTAGAAGAACTAGGAATTCTAAAGATAAATGATTAACATTCAGCAAAACAGCGATGGGACAAAGAATTGCATATGTCTTTCCAGATTTCTACTGCAAAACCCTAATTGGGCAATGACCTTAGAAAACCAGGTTTTGTTCTTTACCCAGAAGCTCCTCAAACAGGATGGAAAAATACAATTTTTAATAATAATTAAAACAACAACAACAACAATAACAAAACAGTACTTTCCTCTTTTCCAGCAAGTTAGAGCACAATAAAATGAACATATGCATGGAGGTTTTCTTCCTGAGAGAATGATTTTCTGTCCTATTAAATAATTTTCACCTCATGCATTTTCATCTGAAAAAACAAAAAAACACCACCACCACCACCACCACCACCACCAACAACAACAACAACAAAACAAACACAAAGATCAGAGCAGAACTTGAACTTCTGCTGCCATGTATTCTCAAACCTACTGTAATACGTTTCCCTGTGCTTAGGTTTGCTGCCAAGAAGTTAAGAGCAACAAAAGATACTGCGTGAGCAGATGAAAACACATTGAAACCTGTGTGGAGAAAACCATATTCAAGACTCCCCTAAGACTCTGGGAATAGACAATATATATCTTTATGTTCTGAACAGAGTTGAGTATAGTGTTGGCAAATCAAGAAGTAATTAAATAATCCTTCACTTTCATGGGCCTTCAATGAACTCTCTCTTTTAAACAGAAAAAAGGAGTCCACAGTGTAATCATGCTGGAGGTAATACAAAGCTTCAAAGTTGTCCTTTGACTGCAGGTTCAGTGAAACATTTGACAGAAAAAGAATTGAGCAGTTACAATGACAAATTCAACCATCTTTGTCTCCAGATCTCGCAAGCAGGAACCCAAAGCAGCACATTTCACTCCTCCGGCTTTCAGAACACACGAGAGACAACATTAACCAGCAGACACCCTTAGCATCCCCTCAGTCTAAAGCTTCCAGACAAAAAGTGAACTTGATTTGCCCCTACCTAGCTGAAAGACTAGTTCAGTCAAGAAATGCCAGCTGATGCTCGGGCAGAGGATTTAAGAGAGAAATCTCAGGCTATCCCTTACTGCTGTTGACCTAAACTGCAGACTAAAAAAGCAGAGAAGTAAACAATGTTGGGATGCACACTTCTGGCCACTAGACAGGAACCTGGTAGCTGGCTGAGGCATGACCAGGGCAGGTCCCCAGGAGCAGTGGGACCCTGCATGTGGAGAGTGATGCCAGACCTCCAGGGCTTGCAGCCTGTGGGCTGTTTTTTGGCAGCCCTATTGTGGGAAGTCAGGGGGTGCTTTTTCACTGCTGTTTCACCCCACCTCTATGCAAACATTGATGCTGCACATCTAGATGAACTCAGGTTCCCAAGTCACTTGGGTTCTGTTCAGTAGAAAGGCACAACTGTGTGTTCACTATTTAACACAGCTTCAAGCAGCTGTTTGGCCAGAGAGCAGCATGATAAGAGGCTTATGTGACTGTGATAAAAAGAGTGAGAAAGTCCAATAAACACAATATTCTTATAACATTTCATTTTGTGAACATTCTGTATCAGAGCTATTGAATGGAGACAGGGACATACCGCACCATTGCCTAGGCATTTTTTTCCACACTAATGCTTTAAACAATGAAGCTTACCTTTGCATCCTTTGGACTACACAAACAAGTGACTTTGTTTGCTTTGCATGTTTTGATGGCATCTAGGATTACAGTCCAGTAAGACAAAAAAAAAAAAAAATAACATCAGTCCATCTCTCCTTGTAACTAGAAATGAATACATTGTGATGCCATTTTTTAAAATAGCCTCAGCAACCTTGAGCCAGACATCCCCAAATTACTGCACCAAGAAAGGAAAAATAAATTCACCATACTACTGCATAAGGTTTAGTCAGTTTCTAGAGAAAAAAAAAAAAGTGTGTGTGTGTGTGGGGGGGGAGAATAGTAAAAGCTTTTTTATTGCATTTAAAGATAGGAAAATAAGAGTTACAAGCCACTTTACTCTTGCCAGGTTGAACCTCTGCCCAAAGGAGGAAAAATGTTCGTATGTTTGACCCATGAAAGAGAAAAAATAATAATAAAAAAAATCAGCTTGGCAGAGCAAATATGAAAACATGATTTACTAGAAATTTGGTGTCAAAAATGTATTTGTCCAGTTTCTATTTGCTCGCAAAAATTCTAGACTACTTTTTGTTCTGTTTTGTTTTCTTTTATTTTGTATTCTTTCATTTTGTTTTGTTTTATTTGCACTTTCATTGTGCTGCAGTCATTCCTGCTGAGTTTATCAGTCTTTTCCATGGGAGAACTGTTCATCAAAAGACAAAATTTTAAACCTTTCTTGATTTAGACTTCAGAAGTCCAACTCTACAGCAGACATTTAAGAGTATGTAATAAGATGAAATGGCAACAGCCATTTTTGGGTTCCCCAGTGTGAAATGTTCTGTTGTTTGTTGTTGTTGTTGTTGAAGCTTAGGCTGTAATTAAGGAATTACCACAGTGATGACTCTGAGAACCTTCTAGTACAAACTACAATTAAATAACTGACACCTTTGGTAAATAAAAGATGTATTGTGTGTTACTAAAATCAGTTGTGAGCAGTGTAAATAGTGTTTTACTTAGCTCTGCACAACTGTCATACAGCTGCTGGCCTGCATATCGGTTTGATTCATTTAAAGTGGTTGGTTGGCTGCTTTTTGTTGTGGTGGTTGTTTTGTTTGTTTGTTTTGTGTTGTTTTGTATTCTCACAGGATGCTCCTGATCTCACAACAGTTTCCAAAGCCTCACCTGTGATTTTTTTTACTAAAACAGACTTGAAACATTGTAAACCTCCCCTGTTTTTATGAAGATTGAGTCCTTCCACATCAGCCTTTTCTCTCCTAACTGCTTGCAGCTGAAGCTGCAAAGACTGGTGAGATGCTGAACTTGGCTACACCCATAGGGGACATTAGCTCAGGGAAACTGCAGCAGTACTGGGAGAATTTAAACAAGATGTTTCACCCCACTTGCTTTCCATACACTAGATTTTCCAACTCAGTTCATATTCTTTCAGTGTAGAAGACATTGGGCAACATTTTGGAGCCATCATCCCTTGCTTTTCTTCCTGAGAACCTCATAGACTAGTGATGTGATGGAGCATGCTATTGCCTGGGCTGTCAATATCCATGCTCTCTCAGAATTACAGGTCCTTAAGTGTTTCTCAAATCCACTGTGACATGAGCAAACATTATCAAGATTTGTGCAGCAAATATTCGGCAAGGAGAAGGCAGCTCTCCCTCCCTCTCTCTCTCCCTTCTGGGTGCATCAGGGTCAGTGCTAGCACTCACTGGTAGAAGGCAATGGCATTCCCCAAAAGTAACCTGAAATTCCAGAGAGCCCACAGGTCACAGCCTGACAAGGGTGGCCAACACTGGAGTACAGTTTTTCTGATATATTGTTGCAAAGTAAAGGCAGCAAGTTGTCTTTCTGATTCATTCCCTTTAATTACGGGACTGATAATCCCCAACCTGCCAATTCAACTCTACCCATATGCACATTTACTTGGCTATTTCATACATAAAGCTTTAAATAAACTCCTTTTCTATTTTTTTGCTCCCACTTTTTAATGGATGCAGAGAAATATTCTGTCAAGAAAGAAACAAATGCTCCACTAAACCCATCTCAATGGACAATTTGTTTCTTCAACACAGCATTTAAGTAATAAAGAAAGAATAAACATAAAATTCTCCTACAAAATAAAATGAAAACACGCTTAAAAATACTTGCCTGAGACATATTAGGATGTTAATAAACTTAGATCAGACATTTACAGATGAAGCTCATTCACCAAATCCATTTTCATAAAGCAGCAAGACAATCTGGAACCAGAACATTCGCTTGTGTAAATCAGCAGCATCCTTACAGTGGTCACAGCTACTTACACCAGCTGAGGATCTAACCACAGTAAGAGATGAAAGAGGAAAGAGAAAGCTGTAAGAGCAGGATGCAGAATCAGAGAAACAGCAGGAGCAATAAATGACTAGCACAGTGATACACTGAAGTTATGATAAATTGAACTAAATCGGCTATGCTGATATCAGAAAAATCTAAAACATGCCTCTCTGGCCTAGAAATTAGAACTGAATTCAGCCAAATATATGTATTTCACTCAACACTTTTCACATTTTAATGGGGTTATAATTTTCAAAAAAGAAATCAAAATGGGCAGTAGGGCACTCTAAAAAGTCTCATATACCTGCGCTGGGGACACTTGTATGACTCAAACGAAACATCAGATCATCAACTGGTGTGAATCAGTATTGTTTGGCTGACTAAATTGGAACTGGCCTCATTTTTAGGCCTGGGATTGAGCTCGTAGTGAGGTCAACTGTTCTTCTTCAGGCAGTAACAGGACCTTGAACTCCCTGCCTTACTGTAGAGCAGCATAAACACCTTTACCAGAATGATTAGTGCCCATGTCAACATGGGCAATGTAATCCTTGTCATTTTTTTTTTTTCTTTTCTTGCTCACATCTTTTGACCAAAGTTTCCACTACTATATACCAAACTAGAACACAGGTGTTGAACTAGGAATTTCACATTAAAAAGCATAGTCTATCCCACAGAATTACTGAGATGCTAGAACACTTGTGAATTTTTTAGAACTGATGTTATTCCTTCAATATCACATATTAAAACAAGCCCAGAGGAGGGCCACAAGGATGATCAATGGGCTGGAGCACCTCTCCCATGAAGAAAGGCTGAGATGCCCCATCCCTGGAAGTGTTCAAGACGAGGCTGGATGGGGCGTTGAGCAACCTGGTCTAGTGGGAGGTGTCCCTGTCCATGGCCAAGGGATTGGAATTAGATGGTCTTTAAGGTCCCTTCCATCCCAAACCATTCTATGATTCATTACTGACATCATCACAGAGATAGTTTCAGGCCCTTAATTCAAAATTCTCCTAAAATATTATCAATAGCAGATTCCTGGGTATAATATTTGAGTTTGTTTTCTTTTTTCCTCCTTGAATAATCTGAAATATTTCCATGTAGCCATAGACACACTGCTTTTAAGAAGCATAAGAAGCAACTCCTGAAAGAAATACTAATTAGTAATTAAAAGCCTATGAATCAATTAGGTATGTATTAAGTTCTTCACATTTTCTAAGTACAGGTTGTTGTTTGTGTCAAGATGCAGAATTATCAATCTTCATGTACTATAACAATTTGTCAAGAAATCCAAGGGCAAAAGAGTCAGCTCAAATAAACTGAGTTTGGATGAGCTGGTTCTGAAAAAGCACAATGACAATAGCACATTGTTAAAAGATATATTAAAGAAGGACAAAGAATAAAGTCCACTGCAGGCTTGAAACAAGATATAATGAAGAGAGAAATAAACAAAAATAAAAAGTAAAAAAAAGTGTTTTTTTTTCTTAGTAGAAAAACAGTGAGACTGTACAGCATGGATGTAGGGATTAATTGCTCTCTCCCCTCAAAAAAAAAACAAGAACTAAAAAGCTGGACCAACTATTAGAGAGGAATAAAGTTTGTTAAGAATGACTTTCTAGAGAACATAATGCACAGATGATTACCAAGAAGCCTGCAGACTGTTTTTTCTCTCTGATAAAAAAGGAGCAAGAGGCAAAGGCTGTCAAAGCATTTGACATTACCATAAATATTTAAGGTTAGTGGAAAGACACTGAAGGTAGTATTACTCTCCAAATTCAACAGTGGCAGATAAGTGAAGGGAGATTTCTTGGGACAAGAGACATATCAGAGCTATAAGTTGCTATCATCATCATAGTAGTAGTGGTAGTATTAATAAACACTTAAAGCAGAGTAAGGCCAAGGCTCCATTATGCCAGCTGTTGACAAATATAATGGGAAACAAACTGTTGTCCTAAGAGACTATGTATTGAACAGATATTACAGAGGGAATTTTAAGTTATCTTGGGATTCAGACGAAATTTACAATTCAGAGAAATTGGACACTGGATCATTTAATCCAGAGAATCAATACACTTATTATTACTTGTACTCTTTGTCACACAAATTGTGGCTAGATCCAATAATGCCACTTGGGCATCTTATTCTTACTAAAATTTAGCCTTGCTTCTTAGGTTCCCAAGAGCCTGGAAGCACCTCATTTTCTGCAGGGCTTTACCCTCAAAATTTGTCACAGTCCACATCCAAGAGTTACCAAACACTGACTGACTGAACACAAATTATTCCTGATCCCATGTTTAGAAGAGGCAATAGTTATTTTCTAGCAGTTTATAACAGCTTTTCATGAAGCATAAAGTGGAGCAGCAGGTACAGTGGTAGATGTCAAAATATTGATCTTTTTAATTTCCATGCATGCAGGTACTAAATATTCACAACTATTTTTGAGGATCTGGGTACACAGCTAATACATTTGAGCATGTATACTCCTGGAATATATATATATATATATATACATATATATGTGAATAAGCAAGTCTATGATTAAATTATAATATTTTTGTACAGGCTTATGCATTTACACTGATTAATAGAAAACTATTTTTACTCCCATTACTTGAAAAAGCTCTCTTGCTGAAAGTAAATATTGATTAAAGTAACCATAAACAGTGCTTCTATCAGCAGTAAAGCCACTTCAGCTACTTCTTTCATAGAAACCTCAGAAAGAACTGTGACAGAGCATTATTATTGCAAAGAATCTGTAGACATCACAAGTATTTTTTCAAGTGTTCATGTTATCACAGGAAGTAATACAATTATCAGAATAGGCTGGATCTCAAAATGTTTTATTTCCCCCCTCACTGCCATTGCCAGCATGAATAAAAGAAACAAAGCAGACTGAAACTGAAAAAAACCTCAAACCACCATCAAGTTGCAATTAGTTATTATGAAAAGCTCTCTTGTTATAATATCCTTTATTCTAGATCCTGCTTGTCATTAAAAAATAAATTGATTATTACAGAAGACACACAGGGGCTTAAGCACATTCCGAATGAAAAACAGAAATCTGGATAGAAAAGCCCCCAATGTTCTTGCCAAACAGAATTAGGGGAAGATGGTATTTGTGGATGTTCATGTCGTCTCTTTCTTAGGACATGATCTTATCTTTGAAGTTGCGTTAGTTTCAGCAGCAATGTAATTGAGCTTCAGTTTTTCATTCATGCTGGATTTTGTTTCTTGCTTCTCTTCTGCCTCATCTCATTTTCATGGTTGGGAAAGACATAAACCATATAAACAGATGGGAATTTGCTATATTCGTTAATATGTTGATCAACCACATCATCTGATGTGTGAGTCTTCCTTCCTTTCCTTCCCCTCCTTCTACAAACAAAGAAAACTACTAAATTGTTTGCATCACTGGTCATGATGATAGACAACACATTTCTCATTTACACCTCTTTGAACATATCACGGTCCAGACAACATATCTGCACCTAACTTAACCATAGATACCCAATACCTGCCCCTAGCTCCCTCCTCCTTCCCATCCCCATCCCTCCCCCCCAAAAAAAAAAAAGAAAAAGGAAAAGGAAAAAGGAAAAGGAAAAAGAAAAAGAAAAAGAAAAAGAAAAAGAAAAAGAAAAAGAAAAAGAAAAAGAAAAAGAAAAAGAAAAAGAAAAAGAAAAAGAAAAAGAAAAAGAAAAAGAAAAAGAAAAAGAAAAAGAAAAAGAAAAAGAAAAAGAAAAAGAAAAAGAGAAAAAGAAAAAAGGTACCCTTTTCTGCAAGACCTAGGACATCCATGCCCATAGCTTCTTTGGTCTTCCACTGGGGTTGGTAAAGGAGCATGTCATAATTGCCTGGGGACACCTCTGGTGAAAAAATATCTCTAACACTGACTACTGCTCTTAAAATGTATGTTGGCAGGAAACTGCATTTCTCAAGATTCAAGGCCTTTTCTGAACTGGGCACCATATGATTATGTAGAGCCCTTCTGCAGAAGTTGCCATGATGACAAGAGGTGGGATAGGAAAAGAAGTGGAGAAGGAGCATGAAAAACAGTTCACTGAAACTATAAGTAACAGGAATATATAAAAAGCAACAGTCACTGAACATTCATTACTAATTTTATCTAGTATTTTCCAGTAGAAAAATAATACAGCTCCAACAGTCTAAGGATAGCAGAGAACGTTTGCAAGGAAAGGTAAATTATTTTACTTAGAGTAGGTGAAATGGCTTAAAAAAATCAAAATGCTTTTGTGCGCAAAGTATTTTCATCAGGTCTCTCATCTTCGTGTCTGAGTCATCTCAGTGATTTTCACAAATGGATTTTTAGTGGCCTCAATACTTCTTATGAGGGATCCATGAATGCAAGAAGGACAGATGAAAGACACTGGCAAGACTACTACAATTTAGACTACTGGTCTCCTGGAAGTGAACATCTTGGGGAAAATGGAAAAGGGCTAAAACACTCCTGACTTAACTGGCTTTCTGTCTGGGTGTAAATAAGATGTCAGGGCTGGACCCCATTTTTTTTTTTTTTTTAAGAAAACCCATAAACTACAATCATAAATACTTTATTCTGAGCATTTTGTAGCAGTAATTAACAAACACAGATTGCAAAGCTCTTCTTACAACTGTGATACTGCTTTCTAAAAGATGCTTAGGAAAGACATGATACTGTTCCCCATCTTAAAGCTGTCTTCTAATAAAAGTAGACACTAATTCCAAGTAACATTCAAAGCACACAGGGGAACAAAATCAATATTTGGCCAAAGAAATCAAGGAAAACAACTCCTTAGCAAAATAACAGTGTTTTTCAGACTCCTACATTCCCAGTTCAAATGCTACTGAAGTCAACACAAAGACTCTCTTTGGATCTTTTTTGTAAGATCCAAAAATGATGACAAAACATACAAAATAGAAAACCAAGTCCTTGACTACAAAGCATATTTAAGCTGCAAGCAACTTACACCTCATACTCTCTGCACTAAGTGTTTTAGTGTGACAATCAGGCAGATGTGCACAAGGTCCTTCAGCTGGCAAACACATTAGTGAGAAAAGTTTTCCAACCATTATGATTTGAACTGAGATATCATTTCTGTTTAATGTTGTCTGGAAGAGCTATAACATCTAATATTTAAACATCAAAGGAGTTGAACGCTTCTCACCAAAACTATTTATCTTTAAAGGCAGGAGAAAGCTGTTATTTTAAATACCCTGAGAGATTGAAGATTTCTCTGTATTACCTTACTATTGTTCAATAATCTGTGTCCATTAAGAGGTAGCAGCTTAACCGTTGAAAAAATGAATATTCCAGAAGTGGCGTCACTATGTATAGAATCAACTTTTGACTTTGATTCCTTTGAAATAAATTGGTTGAAGAATGTGGCTGTACTTATGTCAAAATGAACACAAAAGTAGCTGGAGAAAGAGAGGTGGAAAATGCTAAAGCTTTTCTTTTTTTTCCAAAGTGATATCTTAACTTGACTATAAAGACTCAATTGTTATTTTTAAAGTTGTATGTGGTTTTAATAGACCTTTTCAGCAAACCCATAAAGGAACAATCCCCCCCCCACCCCCCAGCATTAATCATCAATCAATCATTTATACTTTACCTTATTTTTCATTATTCTGGAGGGTTTATTACTAGAAAGTGGTTGCTAAAAATATGTATTAATCTCTGAAATTGCTTTTCCTTAAAAAAAAGTCCAAAGCCTTAGCTGTTTTGTTTTGTTTTGTTTTTTCCTAAAATACAGACCAAAATAACAAAAAAAATATTGATGTATTGTAAGCATTACATAGAATCGAAGAGTAAGTACTTACTACTCTTCAGGATGTTATGTTTTATGCAGAAATTGTATGCTTCTGCTCGAGAGAAACCATGGGCAATATTATTTTTGTCCAACTCCATGCACCAAAACGTGAAAATATTTTCAGTTGATATGTATTTGTATCTGTGATTGCATTCAAATTACTTAAAGCATTTGTCTGATGACAATCATATTCTACTGCAATATCATGAACAACCTTTCATATCTGGACACTGTAACTGTGTTAGAAAAAGAGACTCATAATTGATTTGGGGATCAAGATCTCAAGATCAAAAAACTGAATGCACTTTTTCCTACAGGGTTTGCTTCTTCACAGCCTTTGCATACTACTAAATTTCCAGAATGAAAAGGTAAAAAATGTGCTTGAAATTGATTTTTTTTTTTTTTTGTAACAATCAACCAGCTGTATGGAGTACTACAATAAATAATTTCCCAAAGATAAAGAATTTCTGTAGCAAACCATCTAGGTGCAAAAAGAAACTTAGGCCATAGCAGGCCTTATAACTTACAACTTGTAACTAAGTTGCTTACCCATGTTTTATATGCATCACTGGTGAATAACACTGTGAAAAGAGTTCTTTTGCGGAGAGGCTGATGACCATTGGGTTGACCAGTATGGAGAAGAGGAGTCTGTGAGGCAGCCTCACTGCTCCCTAGGAGGGAAGAGCCAAGGAAGGTGCCATTCTCTTCTCCCTGGAACCAATGTTAGAACACAAGGGAACAGCATGGAACTGCTCCAGGGAAGACTGGGCATGAGGAAAAATTTCTTTACCATGAGGTTGGTCAGACACTGGAACAGGGTTCATAGAGAGGTGGTTGATGCCCCATGTAGTCACTGTTCAAGAGGCATTTGGACAATGCCCTCATTATTATGCTTTAACTTTTGGTTATCCCTGAAGTGGTCAGCCAGTTGGACTTGATGATGTCCTTTGCAGGTTCCTTTCAACTGAACTATTCTATTCTACTGTTCATATCTCTTGTTTTTTTTTCTTAAAGGTGTGAATGCACACTACAGTAATACTCAGAAGGGTCTTGGGAGGATGCAGAACTATCCTCATTTGAAAACACTATGGCTGAAGATGGCTTGAAAAAAAGAAGTAAAAGTTGGGATCCCCTCTTTTCAAACCATTAGTGAAGAAATTTCAGAACATTTTTGAGATAATGGACGGCATTTATCTACTTAATTGATAACCTAATCAAAGCAAATCCAAATCCCTGTTTAAGTCCATGATCATCCACTTGTCATACTCACAATGTCATCAAAAAAAAAAAAAAAAAAAAAAAAGAAAAAAAAATGAAGAAAAGTAAGAGATCTTTATATGTATCCAAGAATCAACAAATATGTTATTGTTGGTCAAACAGTTCATAGATGGTCAAACCAGAAGGGAGCATCATGAACATCCATTACAATTTGTGGCAGGAAACCAGCTATATGCCGAAGCCAAAACATGTTAGGTTAGAAACAGCAGTTCTGTGAACAGCAGAAGGAATGAAGATTGGTTTCCAACTGTGTCTATCTTGCTTGATCAACGTCTTAGCTTCTATATACTGAGATATACTGTTATCTCTGCCTTTTTCCTTACAGCCTTTTTCTGCATAGGCTCGGCCAATGAGCCAAGGCCAGTTGTATGAGGTTCAGCAAGGGTCAGTACCAGGTCCTGCAACTGTTTGGGCACAACAACCCAATGCAGTGCTACAGGCTGGGGGAAGAGTAGCTGGAAAGCTTTCCGGAGGAAAGGGATCTGAGGGTATCAGTCAACAGTCAGGCCAAATGTGAGCCAACAACATGCTCAGGTGGCCAAGGGGGCCAAGAGCTTCGTGACTTGTATCAGAAATAGAGTGGTCAGCAGAAAAAGGGAAGTGATTGTCCCTCTGTACTCAGCTCTGGTGAGGCTGCACCTTGAGTACTGTGTTCAGTTTTGGGCCCCTTGCTACAAGAAGAGCATTGAGGTGCTGGAGCATGTCCAAAGAAAGGTAACAAAGCTGATGAAGGGTCTGGAGAACAAATCTTATGAGGAGCAGCTGAGGGAGCTGGGGTTGTTTAGCCTAGAGAAAAGGAGGCTCAGGGGAGACCTTATCACTCTATACAAGTACCTCAAAGGAGGTTGTAGCAGGGTTGGATGCTGGTCTCTTCTCCAAGTCAACAAGAGACAGGACAAGAGGAAAGTTGTGCCAGGGGTGGTTTAGTTTGGATACTGGGAAAAATTTCTTCACTGAAAGGTTGTGCGGCATTGGAGGAGGCTGCCCAGGGAAGTGGTTGAGTCACCATCCCTGGAGGGATTCAAAAGACATGTAGATGTGGTGCTCAGGGACATAGTTTAGTGGTAGACTTGGCAGTGCTAGGTTAACAGTTGGATTTTATGATCTTGGATGTCCTTCCAACCTAAATGATTCTAGGATTCTAGGATTCTATAAACTGTACCCCACAGTATTTGGCAGTGGCACACAGACCAGCAAACAGAACCCAGAGTTTTAGTACTGCAGTGTCTAAGTGGCATTTTCAAGATCATGCAATAACAGTGTCAGAACAGGGAGAATAACCTAGTAAGAACAGCCAGCACCTGACTTTCTGCCAGGGCAAGAGCTCATGGCAACCATTTTCCAAGGTCAGCCCCGCATTTGTTTTCATGGTTTCAGGCTGAGTGTCTTAATAAGAGGGTTCAGGGAGATGTGGGAAATAGATAATGCCCAAATCAGCTTTTTTAGACCTTAAACGTAAAGATTGGAGATCAAGACATAACAGATAAAATGTGTATACACATGTATGTGTGTGTGTGTGAATGTATTTGTGTTAGTGCATATCAATATATGAGAAAGAGATATGGCAGTTTGGTTTCTTATAGGGAAATAATAATAAGTAAACACAGGAATTTCTCCCAGCTTGACTTTAGCAGCAATATGGAGTATATGTTCATGAATCAGATTTCTTCTAGATGCCTTCAGGGATAATGAGCAAAACTAATTAAAATGTTTTCAAAAAGTGATGGCATGATTTCTCCACTAGATTCAGGCATTAATTTAATTCTCCAAATGCTGTGGTAAAGCAGCACTTCGATAAGGATTGGCAGGGGAAGCATTCAATAGTAGCTCTTGTTGGCTGAATAGGATGTAACCAGATCTCAGGGACCATACATGATATTTAAACTGGAAATCTCTTTATATCAACAAAATACTGAATGGAAAATGAGTGCAGAGAAATGAGTCCACAGCTGCATTAATTTCTAACCCAATCTTTCCCCAGAAATTACTTAGCAAAACGGTCAACATCTTTCCTTCAACTTTATCCAGGGTGACAGCATACATGTTTGACAGATACCATAACCATTACCTGCCACCATTCATTATGGGTCCCAATCATGTTTCCCACACTCTGCTTTGAAAGTACATGCATAACCAAAAAGCAGAAAAACAGATGAGCAATTATATCCATTTATTCTACTCGGAATCCTAAGCACTGGAAAACACACATTTGTCAGTGATCATTCAATTGATGGAAAGGTTGATACATGTAGAAGAAACAGTCACTACCATAATATTATCTAATCTTGCTTTCATCAGTAGTTTTAATGTGCCCTTCAAAGGGTATCTACACTTAGAGAAATTGAAGGGTCAACATAACAAAGCAATTCCAATATTAGGTTAAGAAATTAAGATTAGAAATAATAGTCTAATTCCCAGTTTGGTGGCAGAATTGCAAAGGTTTGTGCAACCCAGAGAAAGTTTTAAAACAGTAGTTGTAGCAGCAGAGATGCAATAAAGGTGTCTGTGACTATTATAGGAGAAAGTTATTTTGTTCTGTTTTGTATTTTTTCTCAGAAAAATACATTTTAAATTGTTTTACAGGGACATACAGTTCAATTATAAGGGAGATAGTTTTCTCTAATCCTATAAAAGAAGATTTCCAAAACACATGCAGAATTTTTCATTTGCAGCAGTACCTTGACTTCATAATGTAAGACACAGAAAACTGCTCTGGGACACAGTACTTGGTCCTTAAGATTCTGAAGACGTTCAGATCAAACTTAGTCAGGAATAAAGAATTAAGAAGATTTATATTTTAAGTAGAAGTCTTTGCAAGTTCATAATCAATAAACAATATTTTTGATCTTGGGAGGCAGCTATTCATATGACTTCATCTATCCTCAGATTGAGACTGAGGTGAAGAGACTTCCTGTCATTTCCAAAAGAGATTTGAAGGCTCTCAACTGCTCTTGGTGCCTCCACTGACATCTCTGAAGTTACTTATAAACCTAAGTGCCTGAAAGATCATAAGTTTCACTACATTCTCTTTGTTTTCTAACAAGCATGAATAATATATGCAAAATTTGCTCCTTTGCCTTCCAGAATTATCTGTCTTAGCAGAGATAAGGTTGTGCACATTCAGTTGTCAAAAAATAAAGTAATGGGCTGTATTGTAATTGCAGTACGTATCCTGTGTTAAGGAATGCTTGTAGATCTGCCTGTGATGGACAAAGGGATGATGGCACTATTTCAGTCACAAATTACTTGGTTTGCTCTGGGCCCTGAAGTCCAGAGCCCAGGTCAGGACGCCAATCTGACAAAGCTGTCTTGATGAAAGTATGAGGTCCTGCACATCTATGTCCACACAAACACAGAAAACAAACAAGACTCAACAGTGAAACTGAAGAGTGTGTTGGCTTCAAGTCCTGGAGATCTGCTATACTATAGTCAGCAAACAATAGCACCTTTAAAAAAATTATTCAGAGGGGAAACGAGGGGAAACACAAGTTTTTTTTTTTGTATCCCAAGGCAAGAAATGCCCCAAGGAAGGGGAATCCTTTTTCTGACTTTAAGGGGAGATATCACCCTTGCAGAAGCCTTGTTTTGTTCCAAAGGTAGAACTCTAATAAAAAGGTCTTTACATTTTTATCACTCATGTAAGTCCTTTTGAGGTGCCTTAAAACCAAACATATGGCAATGATTTATTTTAAAAGGCAATGTTTGTGGCTTTCAGGGGCAAGGGTCTGAAATTCCCTGTTTGCATACTTTTCTTTATTCAAGACTGAGTTGCAGATTTAACATAAACTCTGAATATGGGCACATTTGGCCTATTTAAGGATCTCACAGGGCTATCACAGTCAGGATTCCACCTTTCTCTAGAAGTGGATGGGAGAGGCAAACATCCCAGATCCATCTGGCTCCCTCGATATGCCCGTCACTTATGTCAGTGGTAACACAAGTAATTTGTGCAAGAGACCAAGCAAAAGTATTTCAGCATCTGTTACTACTTCAGCAAGCAGGTATTGTCCTGATAATTACGCACGTAAGCCTCTGTGGGCAGGCGCAAGCACATGGAGAAGAAGGAGCATTACCTTCAGCAGAGAACGTGAGGCACCCAGCCAAAACACACTAACACAAAGCACAACATGGGTCCAATCACAGTCTCTGCTGCAGCTCACTTTGACCTGCCAAACAAATGCGAGGCTCACTGCACTCACTGTGCAGCTTTAGACTGAAGAAAACAAAATACTGCCTGTCTATATTTTCAGCTTGTTTATAATTTCTTATACTGCTGCACATAACACCTATGAAACCTTTACAACAGCCAGGTCTGTCCATCTGCTTGTTATGCTAACTTGTTTGAGACTGCCATTGCTTGTGTTGGATTCCACCTGCTTGGGGTAACTACATCTTCTTTTTCATACAACACTCAAGACAAAGATGATCCCTGACCATACTTGTGGTGGAGGACAAGACTGGGTCTTCTCTGGGGAATGTAACCTAAAAAAATTCAGGTCTGGGATATGAACATGCTGAACAAGGTCATGTCTTTCATTTTAACTGTTTGAATGTAAGGCATCTTGCAAAAACCTGTTACATAGGTTCTATTTAAGTGGATTCATGATTAATGAAGATGCTTGTCTCCTGGCTGGACCACCTGAATTGTCTCACTTTCGGATGCCCATTGTTTAGTACAGTAATGCAGTAATGTTTGAGCAGGAGGAAGCTGATGAGGGAACAGTGATGCTGGTTGCTCCAGCTCCTCTCATGGCACCCCAGACACCATCTGCTCTGTTCCACTGAGGTCTTGGGAAGGCCCAAAGAGCTGAAGCACCTTCCTACCTGAAGTGCCCCTCACCACAACCAGGTACCTTGGTCAAGATATGGACAGCACCTGCTATCATGGAGAGGGCTCTAAGGATCTTGTGGATTGCTACCAAATGTTTTAACCAGCTTCTGTAATTTAGCTATAACAAGAGCAAGTCAGATTTAAGGAGAAATAGATCAGTTTCCTGTGGCCAACATGCTAACCACTCTGGAATATGGACATAAGGACAGTTTCTCATAAATGACTTGAAATGAATGGTTTGTATTAAGTTTTAGAGAGCTAAATTAGACTGAGAATACTTTGGTCCCTCCTAATTGTGCAAGGGAAAAAAAAATGAAAAAATAAAAAAATTCACTATTCTTTTTCTTCTGGACAAGACCACATTTTTTGCCCTAGGCTAACTCAGAATCAAAGACACAGTACTCCTGTGCCTCCAATACACTTGACACTAGCTGTTACAGACTGCAGGACGTAACAGAACTGACAACTTTAGCAGATTTGCTAGGAATGTGTTGTTTCTACCTCTTTTTCAAAAACCAGAAGGTTTGACTGCTTGTTCTGAGCTCTTAGCACAAGCTTGGATTTTGCAGGTATTTCTGTATCCTTTGTTCCTTACCCTAGCTGTCCTCAGCCAAGCACAGATTAAGAGGAATAAAAAGGTTAAAAAGAGTAAGACTTGATTTTCTTTTCCCCTGCCACCATTTGGTGCTGCTGTGGGACCACAACAAGCCTTGGCTCTTTGTCCGCTTTTTAATAAGGATAAATGTGACTGCCAGTCCCTGCTCCATGTGACCACCCTTTATGTAAGAAGAAACGCCATCTGCATACATTTCAATTTCATGAGACAAAGTGTCTACTTCATCTAACATCTCTCCAGGGGTGTGTATCAGTTACCTTGTCCTCAAATGTCCATTTATGTTCTGGGCAGTGTAGGACATGTTAAGATATATCTTGGGAGGTGACTACCAGATCTGTGAGTGCAATGCTTTTATTCTGCTTGGAGCAGGTGCTGGTGGGAGGCAGCTATGGGGTGAGGCGGCGAAAGAAGGGCTCCCGTAAGCACCGGCACAATGTCGGCTCCAGGTGACATGAAGCACACACAGCCACGGCTCCCCCATCCCCACGCAGATCACAGCACATCTCACCTGATGCACATAAACCCGTGGACATAAATAGGTATGTATATATCTACCTTACAGATACACACACACGCTCTCTGGAAAGAACAGCATGAACTGCTAAGCTGAGCACTGAAGACCTACAAAGCATCAGAGTGGAGATGCCCATCAAACCTCACTCCTGCTCCCTTTCTTCCCGAGTGCCAAAAATTATGTGGCCACATGCTGTATCTCCCCACACTGTTCAGCATGCAGAATGGACAGGGTTCAGGGACAAAGCAGCAATCCAGCATTTTGTTTCTGTAGTAGCAGTATTTTCTGCACTCAAAGCACAGCTAGCAGCTGCAGATAAAGTCAGCAAGCACTTACACAGATCAGAGGCAGACTCAAACTGGGCACACGCAAAAAGAGGAAACCCACCGTGAGTGACCACTGCTGCTGGGTTTAATGGCAGGAGTTTGATTTCCAACTTTACACTGCCAGTTTGGGTATTCTGAGTTTTGAAGACCACATTTCTGCTCCAGTAGCACAGTTCAAGACTCAGGAATCTGTGAGGAGTGAACCTTAGAGCCTACACACTGCAGTGGGCAGCAATGGCTGGGTGCATGTCCCAGCCCCTACATCTTGCTGGAGATGAGATACTCAGCATGTGGCTGCACATCACCTACCGCTTTGAGATAGAGAAGCAGAGGGCAAGGCCCTCTCTGGAGCAGCTCTGTCCTGCTGGTGCACACTGGTGGCTGTGATGCCTCCCTTACATTGATCAGTGATCCTCTACTCCACTGAGTCTGCAAGGGTGTCAAGGGAAGTACATGCTATCTGAGGCTCCCTGGTTTGGTCTGGGGAACACACCTGGTCTGGTGCAACCACAGAGAAAATGTTCTTCAACCTTAACTAGGACATGATCTACACTGCTGCAAACACAGCTTTTCACTCAGACAAGTGTACAGCCTCACATCCCCATGACCAACCATCTCCTTATAAATTACAGGTCTTCAGCAAAATACAGAGGAGTTATATCTAGTCAAGCAAAGTCACCACAGTTATCTTGATAAAAACAAACAAACAAACAAACATATTCTTCAACAGTTTTATTCTCAGAAATACACCAAATTTTCCTCACCATTTATCCAAAAAAAATAATTAAAACAATATAGCTTAAGGTAGATATCCAACTCTCAAAAATTGATCCCAAGCTGTCAAAGTGTAGTAGGGTCATAAATAAAAGAAAGAGAGAGAGAGACAGAGACAGACAGACAGACAGACAGAAGGAAATGAATGAAGTCTTCATAGGAAATGTTATGCTCAACAGGACTGAATGGAGCTGAGCTGAGGCAACCCTTTCTCCCCAGAACTGTCCCACCACAGGGCTCTTGTGCTGGCAGGCCCTGGAACAGGGCAGAACACTTGCAGGGGCAGGCATGTACTGGGAGGTGGCTGCCTCCTGCTCCTCCCCAGGGGCACAGTGGTCAGCATGGGATTTCTCAGCCCATACACAGAATTACAAGGATAAGCTCCAGGACACAGTGAAGAATTGAGTCTAGCTTTAGAGGCGTATGAATATGATTAATAATCCTACAAAGTTATTTAAAAGCATTATAAATATTTCTGAGATAGCTTTGTTGAACCACCTCTACCAAGTACCCTCTCTGCGTTGGCATGTTACGAGGAACATCCCTGGAAGTCTTCAAAAGACGTTTAGATGTAGAGCTTAGGGATATGGTTTAGTGGAGGGCTGTTAGCGTTAGGTTGGAGGTTGGACTCGATGACCTTGAGGTCTCTTCCAACCTAGAAAATTCTGTGATTCTGTGATTCTGTGAGGTTTATCAGCACTCCTCTGGGAATGTGCATAACTGTGCCATACCACTGTGTCTCTCGTAATACAGCCAGATCCTGAAAGACTAGCAATAAAACCCTTATCTCATCCAACACTCTGCTTACCCCTCAAATGTCCTTGGTCTCTCTCATCCTGCTCTCTACCCATAAACACATAAGACTTTCCAGGTATTCTTGAGTTAAATCTTGTGTAAAAATACACATTACACCTGAAAAAATAATATCTCAAAATATATTACTTGATGTGCTGTTTTTAAAAAGACCAGAATGAAATGCTTACCACATTATGACATTAAAATTTCTGATTAAAACGTTCATGCATTCACACACATGCACACGCAAAGAGAAGGTGGCCGCACAATAGTTTCAAAGAAGATATCTTTAACTGAAAACTACCTGCACATTTTGCTTCTTGCAAGTATATAGATCTATATACCATAAGGGGAAAAATCTGCATTACTAACTAATCTACTTAAATTTCAACTTATTCTATATATTCAAAACTCTTCAGTCACTGATGCCTTTTCCTTAGAAGGTCAATCGTTTAAGAAGACAACATTTTGCCTTTTTAAAGCACTATATATCACCACAAGTGTTGAAGAAAGAACTTCACTGCAAGCCCTTGATGAAACATTCCTCTGGAAAAAAAAAATCAATAAAATCTTTGAAGTGTTGTTCTGAAGTATAACTGGTCTCATTTTCTGATGTGCCAGCATAAAACTGACTTCCAAGCAATTTTAACAGAAAGAAGTAAGTAAGAATTGTCCTATTTGAAATGGAAGCTATGATAAAATCGATAGAAAACTTATACCATCTTTTGGATTTGATAAATATTTTGAGAGGCTAACAAAAATAAATACAGCAAGTGTTTGAAAAAAATTAATGAAATAACCACTTGCTTGAATTTAATGAAATATGTGTTTAAACTGGAATTTTGGATGGGGGAAACAGGAATTTGAGCTCTCAGTTGCAATGACTGAGCTGATTTTCTTGGGAAGAGGGTTACAGAGGTCTGCTGGTGATCCCATAGCAAATGCAGACTGGGTGCCTGCCACAGGCCCACTCTGCAACAACGACATCTTTATGTATTTATTCTGCCCTTCGCCAGAGTGCTATGATATCTATGGAAGGGTACAATCCTAATGAATCCTAATTGATGACTAATAATCATAAAGCCCAGACTACTAATTTGCAACCACCAAATGATAATACCAAAAAATAATAGGGTTACAAACAATTTTGTCATCCTTTCTTAAACATAGATTGGTAAGAATGTTTATGACTCAGCATGATTTTTTTAATTATTATTATTTTTTTTTTTTTATGCAGGTCACTGACTTCTGCCTTAAAATGTTTTCACACAGCTGTTTTTTTCTTTCTTTTTTATATCATTATTTTATGTCTTTAAGCATTTTTATGGGATCACCATTCAAAACTCATTTGTGGAAATGAAGGGTAGAAGTAGTTAGGAGAAGAGACTGTTTGTGCTAGGTTTTCTCTGCATCCATGAAGAGAAGTGCAAAACAAATATTCAGACCACTTCCATATGCTTCCAAGAAGTACAGAGCACTGCCCTGTCTCATGGCTTACGCTTGTGATGCTGAATTACTTCCATTCCCCTTTTTATGTGCCATATCTCAATTTTGAAACATAATTCAGTATCATTTCCACACTGCAATGCTCTATGGAAATAAATTCTTAGAAACACACAAATGTGCTGGCAGCATCAACATGCCTGCACCTCAACAGGCATTCAACAAAACAGAAAGCATCTCTCAAACCAGAATTATTTCACTGTGACCTTCAGCCAAATACTAATGTCAGGAACTATTAACTTTGCTGAGTTCATTAGGTATTGAGTGTTTTTCTTGGAAATACTCTCATTTGTAACCTTATCGGGTATAATATTATGCTCCAGATTATATGATTTTCACAATGGTCTGGAATCAGACTTTGAGCAACATTCTTAGAAAATGAAAACATATGTATTTATGTTTTCTTAATTTTTTGACAAATAATTGCAAGTAGCAGAGAAGGAAAAGATGGGCAATCACAGCAAACAGAAGTAGATATGATGTCTGCTTAAACTGCTGCTGGCTCTTGTCACCAGATCACCACTTGAGCAAGAAACAAGACAATGTCCTACTGTTCTATGAGCTACAGAATTTTATGTAACCGGACGCAATGACTGGAATTACACTAATATTAACATGGAGTGTCAATGTTTTACATTACAGGCACGGTATTTTCATGACTATTGAAACAATACAGGACTAACCTGTAAAACATTGAAGTGTCCACATTGACAGTCATGGGCCTCACAAGATCTCCAGGGTCACACAGATGACTTTAAATGCCTTCTAAATGATCTTTAAATGACTAATATTTTAATGATCTTTAAATGTCTTTGAAAAGCTTCTGCAATACTAGAGGGTCATTGCATGGTTAATAAGCAACAGCTATTCTGAAGTAATGTGAAGGACCTCGCAACATCTTTGTTATAGTTCATTCATAATAACAGGCTCCAGACTCCACTAACCATTTTTTGCATCACAGCAATTCTTAAAATATTCAGAATAATCAGAGTGATTATTCTCCAGCTATGTATATCTGTGTATGATATATGAAATATCAGTGACTTTCACCCTTTTTCATATTCCTGTAAGGAAAAGAATGGCTTAGTTTCTTTGTTAATATTTTACAGGCCACTAATACATGCTATGAAATGCAGCCTCAAGTGTAAAGGGAATAAATGAACTTTCTGAGCCACTGGCAATAAGTTTTGAAAGGTCATGTAGAACTGGTGAGCTTCTGAAGGAACAGAAAAAGGAAAACATGGATTCCATGTTCCAAAAACTAAGGAGAGCAATTAAGAGAAAAGCAAAGCAACGTGCCACAAGCTCTTCCCTAGGCTGACCAATGTAAAGTGTGAACATACTGCTTAGGTGTTGAGCTGAAGCAGTATCCAAAGAAAAGAACATGTTTGATGAGATTTACAAATTAGTATCTCAAGCTACAACTGAAATAGTGCCTAAGGCCCCTCCTTTTTAGAATTCCTTTTTTTCTCCCTAACTTGGTCATGTCATTGGTTCTCCTCCCAGCACTGTGGCACCAGTTGCATGGGAAAAACTGCAGGGTGATGAAGAAGAGCATAAATGAACAGCAAGGGTGGGAAAATGAAAACTGGCTTTGCCACCACAGGTGGCCTGGTAATGGCACTCCACTCTGTATGTGTTCAGCCCCTCATCAGCATATTAGCATATTCTCTTAGCAATAGCCCCACTCATAAAGAGTAACCAATTCTTTGAGATGGCCTAATTTCCCAAAAGGTTTTTTTTTTTTTTTTTTGAACTGACTTGCCTTTTTCACTTGAAAAAGGGTTAATATGCCCCAAGCTTTTTTTTTTTTTTTTTTTTCCTTTTCTTGTTTTTTTTTTTTCTTTTTTTTTTTTTTTTTCTCAAGAACATTATTTGCAATAATAAAAGTTATTGCTTCTCCTTAGAATCCTTGACTAAAAGTTGAGTCCAATATTTATAATCACCTGACTTAAGAAGCATGCAATTTTATTGCAGGAAATTTTGTTTATTTTTAATGATAAGATACCCATGGGATAGTGACCAAACTCGGTTTTGCAGTGACACGAAAGAATAACAGCTTTCTATGTCACAACGGCTTTTGGGAAAACAACAAAGAATCTGAAAGTTCACTTGCAATGATGAAAACCACATCCAAGCAGACAATACTTTCTCCATAAGCCAAGTGCTTCGCTTGAAATGCTTGTCTGTTTTTAACCCATCTAATCTTTGTAAGGAAAGGTCATTTGTAATACACCTAACCAGAACTTCACTTTACTGGTTGATGTAAAATGGCAAGTCTGTCACTACAAGCCACATGTTAGACATAGCTGGCAATTCCTCTGCTTATAAATCTGACTCTGGCTTTTATGAGCACTTGCTGAAGTCATGGTGATGAGGCTGTTACTTCATAACTGAATAATGCATTTTTATGGCTTGTAAATTCTCTGCTCAATGGTTTGATGTGAACTTGCAGAAAACGAGACAGAATAGTTGCAGAGGAAGATGCATTAACCTACAATCCTCACTGCCCAGAGACAAGTCCATGCTGCCCCTTATTAAAGGCTGAGTCTGCAGAATGACCTAGGGATTTGGAAAATATTTCACTATGCGTGACAAAAAAAAAAATGGTGAAATGTGTTTTGCCTGTTTTCTGCATTGCTTTGTGAGCAAGAAGAGGACATAAAGAGTTTGTGCTGTGTTTTTACGTTCTAGCTCATCAAATTACATTTTTCTCCCCAAAGTTATTTCAGTAGACATGAAGTTTTTCAGGTCAGATCTGAGCCTCTGAAATTTCTTTGGTTCATGATAGCAGCCAAGGTTCCTGGAAAAAATACCAGCATAGGAACTAAAAAAACAACCAACCAACAAACAAACAACAACAACAACAAAAGCATAAAATGTAGTTGCTTTATTGCAAAAGATAAAGGAGAGAGAGAGATATTGCAACACAGCACTGCAGTACAGCAATGCATGAATCTGAATGAAGTGTTACAGCAGAAGAGGAAGGAGAATTCAGAGAGAAACACAGCAAGGAAAAAAAAAGTATAAAGCAAGTACACAGCAAGTATAAAAGTAAACTGTATTTATATGCCACATGCTAGCCCCCAGGGTATTTCAGGGCATATGTATTCCCAGATATTGTGACTAAACAAGAGTCCAGAGAAAGCTATTTCTGTCAATTAAAGGCAGATTTTTCTGTCACTAGTGCTGAAGCGGCCATTTTATTCCCTGCCAAGCTATGGATTGCTTTGAAAGAAAAAAGGTTTCTTTTTTATGACAATGACTCTAAACCAGTTACATCTGTCTAACAAAGCAGATGTGGGACTGCAAAAGTGGAGGAAAGTTCACTGGATCAACTCTAAAAGAAATAATTGCAAGACAATATGCTATTCTGGAATCTGAAGTCAGTGTTCAAATGCTAGCAGCTTTAATGTGGACTCTCCCCTTCCTTCCCAACTGCAAGATCTGCTAACAAATGTAAGCACTGTTGAATTGCATTTGCTTGCTCCTGGAATGCATCAACCACGAGCACACTGCCGTGGTGCTCAGAATTTTAATGCTACGTTATCACAAGAAGAAACAAACACAGTGATCCTTATCATGATGATGTCCTGCCTCTCCCCTCCCATAATTTTCCTCACCTTTTTCATTTCCTGCAGTCAAACTGAATACCTACAAACAGAGAAAACCAGTCTTCCTTTTCTATTTTTCCATTATCTTGTTGGGTATATCCCATATATTATATAGAATACTTATTCACCGTGTAATCAGAGTACTTATTCACAGTCAACACTCCAGTTGCTAGAGCTCAAGGGAACATATTTGAGCTATCTTTAAATTAGCTATCTCACTATTGATAGCAGGGTAGCTATCATAACACACTGCACAGCACAGTGTGCTGAATATCGCAGTTGCTTGAAAGGTACCACAGGTATTTCTAGGAGAGCTGCAATGTCAGCAGCATTTTCAATGAGGGCTTCTTTGCATATTTATTTTAACTATCACAAGTTCAGAAATGAAGAAGGGAGGATAATGTAATAGAGAAAGAGGGTTGAAAAACAGCATGAATCAACTGAACAAAGGAAAAAACTACCTCACTTCCTTCAGCTCTTAGGTTATTAAGGTTATTGAGTAGTGTTATTTAGTAATTATCATATAAAACAATATTTTTTGGCCTAGATATCCTCATGGTGATGTCAAAGCAAAACAAACAATAACAACAATAAATAAATAGATAAATAAAGTAAAATCAAGATGAATGGGAGGAGGCTTTCAGATACAGAGGATTCCCAGAGATTAAAGTTGCATATAACTGTGAGGACAAACACTATGAACTTTGGGAAGTCACTACTTTGACTAAAGCTTAGGACACTGAAAGAAGCTAAATTTGCAGTTGTGTAATGGACTCTTACATGTTTGCTGAAATGTTCTTGTAACAAAGAAAAAAAAGCATACTTTTGGGTGAGAGGGGGATACAGTCCTGGTCAGTAGGATGAATGGACAGTGGTCCTTAGGATGCATGAGGTGCATCTAGCTGTCCTCCTTTTTTCTTCAAGATAAGGACACAAGGTCATTTCAAAGTAATTAGTACTGGGAAATTGCCCACATTTGCAAAGTTACATCAGGCATGACGTACACAACATAGGTAAGATCAACAAAAGGACAACACAACTTACAAAACCAACTTTGAACTCTCTTAGTGGTCAGCCTTGGTTGACTTTCACCAAGCAACCCAATCTTCTGGATCAGAGATCTTGATGCAAGGGGTTATATATAGATAGATGAGCAGTCAGTCAGTTCTTTTACCTCCTGTTTTGAGATTTATGACATATATACAAAGCTTAAAGAAACATCCCCTCTGACATTGTGTCAATATTTCATGCACTTAATCTTCATTTTCACCCATATTTTTTGTTTAGTCAGGATAGATATATATGATCAATATAGTCTGAAGCAGAGAGTCACCAGAATACATTACAAAAGATCTGGAAGAACCAAACAATAATGACACTCAAAAAAGGACTTTGAATTATATCCCAAACTCGCATAAAGCCCTCAAACTTGTATAAACCTACAGTAAACAACCTTCTCTCATTCCAGCGGATTACTGCATGTCAGAGGTCTTATACTACCCGCAAAGAGATATGGAATAAAAATGAGACCAAAAGTCAAAGTCTATCAAAAAAGATTTAGTTTACAAAAGAAATAGTGCTATAAATACCCACAAAACGCATTCCTGGCAAGTCCTCACCAGAGGGAGTGTCAGAGATCTAGAAAAGAGATACTAAAAATGAATGCTGAAGCTTAATTTTCTAAGAGATATCAGATTTTTTAGTATTTGTAGCCTCTAGAGACAGAAAGTGAATTCGATCATGTAAAAAGATTGTCATCAAAAGCTTGGTAGTCATAAAAATGTTCTTGGGGAAAGTGATATTGAATAACACAAACATTTAGTGTTGTACATTAAAGCCCACACAGCTACTTATCAATAAAAATAAAATAAAATAAAATAAAATAAAAAAATTACTTACCTGCACATATCCTGGGGCAAATATTGTCCCCAGCTACCCCGAGGGCACTCAACTGATGTCCAAGGGTTGAAGCAGATACAGAAAAAGGCAGGATTATATCATTTAGTGTAACCCATCATCTATGAACCTTGCTAACAACTCTCACTTGTAATAAAAGAAATAGATGGAAAAATCTAAATAGGCTGTTACTGGTTAACTTTTAATAAAAAATATATTTCCCTTTTGGAGAAATTACTCTTTTTTTTTTTTTTTAAAAAAAAACTAATGCGACATATTCATGGGTGACTATCTATGTCCCCAGAGAACAGTAACATTAGAAATAATTATGAACCATCTTAATTAATTAAAGCTGTTTTTCCACCCACTTAAGTTTTTAATCTATTGCTGTGCTAGCCAACTGAGAATTGACACACTGACAGTAAGGAACTGATTATATCACCACTGGCATTTTCTGTAACAGCTAAGAGCCAAACACTGACTTGTCCTTGGGAAAGAACACAGTTCTAGGAAAGAAAATGCAACTAAACCTGGTAAAAGCAACATCAGATGTGAAATTCCAGACATTTCTGTATTGATGTCTCTTCCCAAAGTGAGATTTCAGGAAGACATATGCCCATACTTGTACAGCTAACAGGTCAGAATGAGATCAATGTGGCAGATGCATGCAAATGTCAACTGACTCAGCCTAACCTCCCTGCAAAATGAGGGAATTAAAATATAATTTTCATAACATCCTTAATTTTGGTATATCTTTAAAAACTCTTTTCAGAAAGAACGGTGCTTCCATGTAATACATTCAAAGTCCCACTGTTTCCACACAGTGTTGATAATTTTGGCAAGGAGTAACTATATTGTGCTCTTTCAGGTGCCACAACATAGAATTATATGTATACAGCCAAATCATAGAATTATATGATAACACTTAGTGGATCAGAAGAGTGTTCATGCAGTGCCATCTACAACAGCAGAGCATGTCACTATATAAATATCCTGGACCATAATTTGCAGGGAATGGTGATGTGAACTTTCATTCAAGACACAAAAAAGTGAATGCGATACATCAAATCTACCAATAGCTCAAGAAAGTTCATCTTATGTAACAGGTAATCTTTAAAACTCCTGCTATTGAGAGTTTTTAAATTGTGTGCAGCTCTGCTGGACCTGATGTTCATAAACAAGGAAGAACTGATGTTGAAAATTATGCACTTCACCTGTAAGAGATAAGCAGCAATATATTTATAGATGAAAACAGTGATTTAACAGGGCTTAATCGTGAATGAGACAGTGATTTACCAAAGCTCTAATGGTAACTGTGACGTTAACCAGATTTGTGATGGCAAAGCCACTTGATTATTTACTGCATAGAGAACAGGGTCAGACTAAAAGCATCAGGGAGACCCTCATGTTGAGTCATGAGGTTCAGAATGGAGTCCCTTTTGCTGTCCAAACTCTGAGGAATCCAGACTGGACCAGACTTTATCCCAATCCCAGATTTAACAGTTTATGCCAGAAGGATTATATTCACCACCAATACTTTTGCCCAATGGGCAAAAGCTGAAATACACAGGAATTCATTTAAATTATTATTTATTTATTACCCTTAAGGATGGTCAAAACCTGGGAAAAGTTTCCCCCAGAATTTGCGGGGTGTCCATTCTTAAGGATATTCAAAACCTGATTGTACGTGTCCTTCAGTAACTGGCTGTAGGTGGCCATGATTTGAGGGGGGGGGGGGGGGGGAGGGTGGACAAAATGATCTACAGAGCTGTCTTCCTAGCTCAGCTGTACAGTGAGTCTGTGACTCCATGATTCTCTTTTTCCTAGTATCCTGATATTTTGCTTCCTGCAGTGTGAAAGTATATGATATTCCAGGAGCACAGCAAAAAATACATACGTGCTTGCACATACACACAGTCAGTAGAGTAGTGGATGCCTTTACAAGCATGCCTTACTGTGTATTTCAAACTGCATAGAAGTTGTACCATAATCTCTGTTCTTTGGCCAATGCAGAGAATTGATGATGTCTACACAACAACAAAAAAAAAAGCATCTATCCCTTCTGCACCATTTTTTAATCAAAGAAAAAGAATAAAAGAGCAATGTGCATGCAGCATGTACAAGGAATGTTGGAAAGCAAAGTGCCAGTGAGCAAACCACATCTGTACTGCTGGTATATCATTTTACACTATTCATAGCTGGAATGTGCTAAACAGCATGGCCGAATTGGCAGCCAGCAAGTCAACTCCAGTGCCTCCATTCAGCCAGCTGCTTTTTTCCTGGGCAGCACAAAGAATGGCTGTCTGAGCAGCCAAACGCTTCCTCCAGTGCCGGCTCGCAGGCCTGGGGGCCATGCTGGCTGTCTCTGAGAAGCCGATGGGAGGAGGCTGCTGCTCCTGAGGGAAGGAGGGAGGGAGAGAAGGAGGGGGTGAGCTGCAGTTGCTAGGGGGTGAGATGCCTACCTAACTAAGGAAAAGGTGGGAGCAAGCTGCTGCTGCCCTGGGGTGGTGGGGAAGGCAGCTGCTTGTGTACGGAGGGTGAAGGTAGGCAGGTGCTGTTAGACGAGTGGGTGGTCTTTAAGGTGGAGAGATGGGGGGATCCCTCTCAGGAATACTGTAGAATGAATCGAGCTGCTAAGATCACTCTGCACAAGTGCATATCTGCAAACTCCTGTTCCTAATGTTGCAGTCCTACACTACCACATTCACCACCCTCCCCTTCTGGCTACGAGCACTCTGCCCCTCTGCCCAGGCACAGTGCACAGATTCTCTGACACCTGCACAGCTGCAGCCACCCTGCAGTGCCATCATGCATTTAGTGAGACTTCACAGACGGAGCTACCAATCTGGCAAACCTCCCCCAAACCTTCATGATCCTTCCTCTAGTACTTCGGCACATGATACTATTTAAGCATCATGTTAAGTGAATCCTATAAACAGGAAGAATCCTATAAACTGGAAGAAGACTCATTAGCTTGTTGTCTACAATAGACTGTTAGTACTTTTACGGGCAGCCTCCTGTCCTCTCAAGTTAATTTTTACAGGTTAATTTTACTTTATTGTGTTGCTTCTCTATGCAAAATTGTGATGCATTTTTTCACAGATATATGCAAATGTGTCTATGTGCATAAATATATGCAACATGAGACAGAAGAGACAGTGTCAGGATCTATATTAAAAAATGGTTTGTGACTCGGCTGACCCTAGACAGAACATGTTGGACACTCACAGTTAGAGGGAAATGTATCTGATGCACAGATTTGATGCACTCACTTACCATAACTGCACACATATAGAAACTACTGTGCTAGCTTCACTGCTCCTAGGCAGGAAAAATGTATAATATTCTTTCAAAACTAAGGGCAAACTTCAGACCCTAAATCCAGCTTACTTATAAGACAGGCTCACAAACCTAATTCCCTACCGAGTCTGAAGTGAGTTGCCCATCTGCTCTTCTCAATTGGAGATATATTTCCACAATGATAAAGAGCTGCTTGAAAAACTTTAAGAGACTGTAACTTAGAACAATATAAATGAAGACAAGCTATATCAGAAAAGTCACTTCAAAGAATGTGCATTTCTGATAACAAACCAAAAGGCCTGCCTAAGATATGAATATCCTCTCCAGCTAGTGGCCCCATATTAGCATCACTAATCCCCTAGGATCCACAGCTGCAGTGAGTATATTCTACCCTGCAGGGAAATTACACATCTCTAGCAGCTGCAAGATGCTGGACAGATGGTGAATTAATGCCACAGACTAAAGAAGTTGAGCACTTTGTGGCTATCTGTCTTGTTTCATGGGACAAATGGTATGACAGAGAGGGTGATGTGGCCTCAGCTGTCAGAAAGGGGAAAGTCCACTCAAGAGGTGCCTGAAAACAGCTGGGAAACCTCCCCACACTTTCTATCTTATGATAAGCCAGCAATAAAACAATACTAAATAAAACAATACTTAATAAACTAGGTACCTAGATTTAGTTTGGACCTTCCTTCCACTGACCCTGCAGTATTGTACAATGATGGGAAAGTGTCATGATATTGACTTTATATGTGGGGAACAGCATGTTCAATGGCAGTGATGGAAATGAAATCCAAAGCCTCAGACTCGGGTTTGTAGTAATCCATCTAGTTTTACCAGAAATGTCACTGCAGCCAAATTTCACTCAGGTTGTGACCACTTGGTTCTGACCACTGTACACCATCTCTTTGTATATTCCTTTCAGAACTTTTTTTTTTTTTTTTTTTTTTTTGGTGCAGCAAGAGCTGTTTCTGAGGGTTCCTCTTGGCAATGCCGATATCTGTGTTGCAAACACAGTTACTTCATGCCAGGGAAACAAAAGTCAATTCTATGCTTTTGAACTCAAGAGTCCTAAAGTGGATATAGAGAAAGCAGAACACCATGAGAAGAATAACAACCTGAAATTTAAAACAACAATCTGTGAAAATTGATTAACTGCTTGTGTTTGTATTTAAACTGGCAACATGCACAAGAAGCAGTGCAACCTTGCTCCATTATATCCTCCTAGCATGCTATTTCCCAGATCCATTTGGATCAATTCTAGAAGCACAAGGATAAAACAATGCCCATAATCATTCAAGTTGAAGCTTCTAAGGTGAGGCACAGGATAATTGAGCATGATGTAGCATCACTCCCATTGTTTTCAATCTTTTCAATCTTACAAAATATTTATTACCTTTTTCTATCCCAGCACTAACTTCTGCTGGAAGTCTTCTCTCATGACTGACTCTCTGACCTCGTCTCTGACCCTCTAAAAATCTGCTCACAGCTTTCCGTTCCCTGGCTCCACCACATTAAAGATTCTGTCCTCATATTTCCATGCAGCTTAGTCACAGCCACAGCACAGCTCTAAGCCCTTTTGCTTTCTTGAGCTTTGTGAATCCCTGTGCCTGCCTACTGTCACTTTCATCCTTCCTGGAGTCATTACACTGTTTTAACACAATTTCACTCAGGCAAAATGTTCACAGAAAGGCCATGGAAGTATTGCTTGAATAAGAACTTCGCAAAGAGCTCCAGGTTTGGCTCAAAGAGGTTATACACCTCAGGAGGAGACAAGTTTATTGACTAAGGCAAGGTCCAAAGACACTAAGCTTAATTACACAGTAAGACATCTCTTGAATAACTTTCAAAGAGAGACAGTGCCTTCTCTAGTGACCATAAGCCACCAGTACCAGCTCTCTTCCTACTCCTACTCCAAACATAAAACCAAACCCAACACAAACAAACCAAAAAATGCAACAGGTCAGAAATCATTCTGAATGACACCAGTGCCCATGAAGGCATGTACAGTCCTGCCTTTGAGCAACCCAGAACCACATCATGTCAGCAAGAGCTAATTCATTTCAGGTCACCACAGTGGCTATAAGAAGGTGGCAGGGATCAGCCCTTACAGAGGGCAAATCCGCTCTGTATCTGGACAGAGCCTGGGGCAGGGCCACCACTCATGCCTGCTGGGAAAAGCAGAAGCATTCAACACCAACTTTCATCATGGTTAGAGGAGAAGAGCAACTCCTTTGGAAGATGGAAGGATGCCCATGTGACAATGGCTTCATCTGGTCAGCCAGCACTATACACCAGCACTATACACCAACAAATACAGTGTGCGTGTTACTGGCTGTTTAATAGCCACAGTAAAGAGGCAACATGCACCTCAGTGATAGATGGCTCAAAACAAGCTCATGCATAAAATTAGAAGCAATCTGTAGAACTGTAATTTCCATTCTCTCAGGGAATTGAAAGGAGGGTGATTATTATAGCAGCAATTGCTATGGCTGCTATATCCAAAGGTCAACCTGCAATTGCACTACCTCCACCCCTCAGTACATACACACATAACAAAGACCAAATCATTCACATTTCAAGAGTTTATAACTCTCTCAGATATGTCATGTGGTATACAAATCAGAGGCCAAAAGCACCCACTTGCCGTAGTAGAACTAGCATGTCTTTTTTGTAGGTATATTTGAAGTTGAGGAGGTCTAATAAAACCTGGGTATATTTTCATGTCAGCTTGTTTCACACACTTCAACAAAATAGCTTTCACTTTTTCTTATAGAGAAATTTTGAACCCTATTAACCTTATCTCTGTTGTATCAGAAACATGACCATAGCAGCATTATTCTCCTGAGCAGGAACCAGAGAATGGACCTGTGACTGGGGACTGATCCTTTCTTTGATTCTTTCAGTCTGATATATCTTAGTAGATTTGCAGAATAAAACCAAATACAAACAACAATATTTTTAGGATTTAAATGTGCACTGCAACCAAGAGTAAAGGAGAATCGTCTTAATGAAAAGTAGACTGGCATTGTCCCTTTAAGATTGCAAAAGCTTCTTCTGAAATAAAAGCAATAATATCTATTGGTTTCAAGACACTTTTAAAATTGCTAAATATTTTGTGATTGTGTTCAGAGAAAACTGAATTATCTTCTTTCATATAACAACTTCACCTTCTAAAAAATATCCTCAATGAGGAAATGATATACTAGTTCAATATGATGCTCAACTATGATGCCCCACAAGAATGTAAGTGAAATTCTGGGTGATAAACACTGTAATATTGAACTTTATATGAGACTGAAGAAGAAAATAAGGAAATCTTCAGTGCATTAAAAGCAATTACCAACTAAACAAAGATCAATGGCATGACAAACTCCAACACTGGAATGCTTCTGCTTGCTTGAACTGTTTCATCTGCTCTCAAGCTTCAGACAGAAACCTGACTTAGAGCTTCTGAATTTCATGACCTCCTACTACAATTTGCTTAGCCTACACCAAAGGCTTGTAAATAAATATATCTGTCAAGTTACTTTGATGGCATAAACCTAGTCTGGACCTGTTGCAATGGATTTAGTTAAAGAGGAACAATATACCACAGGTAATGCGGTGAGATTATTTCAACCTAAAATGTGTGTTTACTCTTGACCCCAAACAGTATTTTTTTTTTTTTTTTTGTTCCTGGACGGGATAGTTTTAGTTAGGTCATTACATAAAACTACAGGAAAGTAAGTCTTAATTTTCTCACAGAATCACAGAATCACAGAATTTCTAGGTTGGAAGAGACCTCAAGATCATCAAGTCCAACCTGTGACCTAACACTAACCAGTCCTCCACTAAACCATATCACTAAGCGCTACATCTAAATGTCTTTTAAAGACCTCCAGGGATGGTGACTCAACCACTTCCCTGGGCAGCCCATTCCAATGCCTCACAACCCTTTCAGTAAAAAAGTTCTTCCTAACATCCAACCTAAAACTCCCCTGGCACAACTTTAGCCCATTCCCCCTTGTCCTGTCACCAGGCACGTGGGAGAACAGACCAACCCCCACCTCGCTACAGCCTCCTTTGAGGTACCTGTAGAGAGCATTAAGGTCGCAAAATTCTCTTCAGAATTCTCTTTAGAATATCTAGCATCAAGCAAACCATAGAGGCCTAATAAAAAAACTGAATTTTGGTGGTATTAGCAGATATTTTGGCAGGAAAAAAGAGAAAAAAAAAAAAAAAAAAAAAAAGCAAGAACAGGTCAGAAATTACTTCTGAAGCTTCCTACAAAATAAGCTGGTTGACATTTGGTACTAAGTCAAACCTACAATATTTATTCATGATGAATTTTTCTAAATGGCTGGGTAATGGAGAGGAGACTGGCCTGAGAATGCTAGCTCAACCTGCCTTTGTCTCAGCAACACCCCATATTCTCACCAGTGAAATCAAAGATCATCCAGATGATCTCTAAGGCTCCTTCCAACCCAGGCATTTCTATGATGCTTTGATCCTGCTGCAGAAGAAAGAAATCATGTTGGTGGATGGATCAGAGAGGCCTTTTTAATACTGACTATGGAAATTCAGGAAAAAAAAAATCAGAGTAGGTTGATCTATGCAAAATCCTTCTAAATAAAGAGCAAGAAAAAACACAAGAATCATAACCCAGTGTTATTACCACCTCCAAGATGTTTGCTGCATAACCCAGAAGGACTCAATTTCATCAAAGGATAAAATCCCACCATCTCCAAATCCACTGAAAAGTACAATACCAAATTATGTATTTAATGCATTTTATAATGTTATCTGTGCGGGAAGATATTCCATAAGAGAAAAACAACTGAATAAGAACATCCTGGCCTGAAATTTCAGCCACGGTAGGTCTGCTTAAAGACATATCCATGACATTCCTGTGCCCAAAACAACCATAGTACTGTAAAATCTTTAACACATTTATGGTCACAAAACTCCAGTAAGGCAAGGGAGCATTGCTGGAAGAAAAGATTCAGGTCTGTGCAGAAGAGGGATGTTAAGTGATTCACATGGCATTGTTGCATAGTCTTGAAAGAAGAAAATCCTCCAACAGTCTAAAAATACTGGACATTATTAACATCATACAGAGGTGAACTGAAATGCAGAAAGAGTATAAGACCAGTAAGAATTGCAATGGAAGTTGTAGGGAAAACAGGGTTTTAACATGTTCTTTTCCCAGCCTTTTCTCTTCCACTCATCTTATTCATACTAGTTATTTACCACCTTCAAACCTACTCTGGGCTTCATTTGCCATCTATGTAAGACCTACAGCAAACTGTTATTACAGAACTAGTACAGGCCTGATAGCCCTGCAATTATAAGTTTAACATGAAAATTATATTAACATTCCTCATATCAGGAATGCAAGTCTCCTGACATTTTCAGTGAGGAAGGAGAAAGAACCCATAGGCAATTAATATGGAGCCATATTTTGATTTCCAGTGAATGTCTGGCATCTTTAGCTTTATCGTTACTGAATCTACACTACAAAAGAACAGTAAGTTCTCACATTATTTAGTTACAGACAACTGCACAAATGCTGACTAAGATGGGTACTTTGTCTCAACTGTAAAAAGCTATGGCAAAAGCTAGCTCATTTTAAAAAATTATCCACATATTTGAATAGCATGGTTATATGTTAAGGATAAAAGAAAAATGTACTGTGGTTGAAGTCTGGCATGTGTTTGAGAATGTAAAACAGACACTCCTGCAGCGGAGACATTGGCAGAGTCTCAGTTATAATATGTGAGTTAGTTCCGCTATAATATAATGCAGATACTTCAAATATTTCAAACATTTAGAATTTTTGTACAATCACGATGCCTTTGAAAATCCCCCATATTAGCCAGATATCATCTAGCGCACACTTGTGGTTATACAATTTCAGACTCCAGTAACAGAGTCAATTTTTACTACCCTATATCTAATACAGGTTTGCCTTCAAAAGAAGATAAACATACAATTTCAGTCTGTTACTCTTCTCTTCCTCATGATAAAAGCAACTTAGTGCATTTTTCCCAGTTAAATGGGAAATATTTATTTGAATAAAATACCATGTAAATAATGCTTTCTAAATGTGTAAATTCCACAAATTAGGTACTACTGTACACAGGGATTTTGTTTCAGAATAACAATTTAGCACAGTAGGTGCAATTTCTTCTTGAGCATAGCTAACCATTAAAGAAACATTAACGTTTACTACAAAAATAGTAATGCACTTATATGTGTTTCATATGTAAAAATGGGACAAAAAACCTTGAACTTGAAGCAACCCAAACTTAATGATAACATTTCTCCTTTTCCATATTAAGTGACTGTTTTACAAATAAAACCACTTGGAAATTACCAGGGTTAAAAACAGGAAATAATAATAATAAAAAAGAATATGTTTAACATGTTTGCTTAGCACTTGATGAAACCCAATGGAAATCAGTTTTTCTATGTCTGAAATAGGACAGCGCTTTGTTCTCTAACAGTGTAAAGAAGTATCTAAATCATTGCTCTAAAACACACATACAGCCAGAATCTCACACCCAGAGCTTTATCCTTTCCATTTTACAAAGAATCATGGCCCTGCCTTAGTCATAAAAAATTAAGCATCAAATTGAAGCTTCCTGCACTGTCACCTGAGAACCAGAAACACCCAATGGTCCACTTACCAGGGATACCTTGTGAAGGACTGGAAGAACTGTCTTGCAGAGATGCATAGCTCTTTCCATTGACAGTGGGCAAAGTTTACAGAAATTTTCCCTAGGCTAGATGCTTAAATAAAATCCCAAGAGCTGGATGTATCCCAGTCTGACCGGGAGATCTAGCACTTGTTACTTGTTACTTGTTGGAACCCTGAAGCACAACAGAGAGGTAAGGCTAGGTGGATGTCCCAGGGTGGTCACTGGGAATGACCACCATGGGAATGGACCAGCCATATGGGAACATCTGCATCTTGGACTTTTTAGAATCAGAGATGGCTCAGGAACATTTCCATAATTGTGTAAGGAAAGCCATGGAGCAGGGTGGGTACAACAGCCACCCAGTAAAAAGGGTGTGCATAGTCCTCAAAACCAACCCTTACCTCTTGAGCAGGTTCCATCACTTCCTACTTATCCAAAACAGCTTTACTGTGTTTCCTCTCTGCCATCTGTTTCTTCTCCCAGCTTTAAAAGTGAAAAAATGTGTGAAAAAAAAAAAACAAAATGTGAACAACAAACTGATTGACCCGATCCACTCAATCTTTTTTGTGTTGTAGGTAATGGAACCAAATGATATTAATATAATTCTGCAGCTTCCTCTGTTCCTAAATAACCTTAATTCATATGATATCATTGTTGCTGCTCACTTACAGTACAAGTTATTCATATTAATAAAGGTCACTTACTTGACCCCAAGTGCAAAATAAGAGGCTTATTTAATAGGGACAACTATTCTAGCGAACTCAGGCTGTGAGAGCCCTGTGATCAGGTTATTAGAGGACTGGAAAATGCCTTGCACCCCTTTCTTATATCTGAGTATACACATATTAAGCTATATATATTTAAACAAGAAAAACCAAAGACACTCTGTTTGTTCCAGCTACTAACTGAGATGTGAAGATTCACTCACTTCATGAACATAATGAAAAATAAACAAGAGTCATAACATATATTTTTCTGAGAACAAACCATGGTTGTTCACAGAGCTTTCAAATGGTCTGGCAGTCCTTTCTGCCTATGGTCAGGCTGTAATTGCTGCCTCTCAGCTGGAGTGAACCTCCAGTCTGGTGCCTGACCTTGTGGTCACCCCTACTTTCATCTTGCATACGGGCTTAGCAGACAAGAGGGCTTTTTAAAATCTGTGCCTAACGTGTTTTGGCAAAGTACCACAATTTGATACTCTTTTCCTTTTGACAGGCTGCTCGTAACTCTGGCCACTTCCATAGCTTCAGTCACTGCAGCGATCTAGTATCATCCAGGGACTGAAACATGCAAGGGGTATGCTCCTTTAAAAATTTCAAAATAAGCCTTCTGCAGGCCAAAGGAAATTCACCCCCTGCCCTTTAGCTGAGGTCTCCTTATTCCTGGTCTCACTGAGCTTCAGTCTGGAGGCAGAACTTGGCTCCATGTGTCAGAGGAGAAGCTGCCAGCCCCCAGTGAGGTTTGGGTCTGGCACAGGCTCCAACACAGACCTCAGCAACAGGCATGATGTCTCAGACATTGACAGAGGTGGAAAGGCTAGAGCTTTCACAGCAAATGGGAGGAGGAAGACAGAAGTTTGCAGCTGAACAGATTTGAGACATATTTTGGCCACAGATTCCTCATAGGCTTGGAAACAGAAAGATGATCAATATGGTCTCTCAACAAGAAAAGCCACAAGGAAATCAACATAATGATAGAGAGGAGTGTAAATTCTTGCAAAGATCCAGGATTTTTAAGTAACAAAGTCCAGCAAAAGAAGGTGAAGCTACCACTTTTGGTTGCTGAAGCTTTCTCGTCAGAAAGACTGCACTGGATAGTCTGTGTCATGTAACTACACTGACCCAAATTTTTATCTGAGGGGAATGAACCACTCCTGCCCTCTCCTCTCAGTTTGAGTTTAAGGTAAGTACCAGTTCAAAGCCACACAGAGAATTTTCTTTATCCTCCCCAACAAAGAAGCAGGAAATAAAAAATAAAGAATAAAAAGATGTTAGATTACCCTAGGTAGTGTTTATTCCGATGTTATGATCTAAACCAGAGTTACCATCTACACATGCCACCTCAAGTTTTTTTCTGTAACCAGAAAAGACAGGCTCCCCTGGAAAGGAGTTCATGCTCTGTGCCTCTTAGAATGGGATGCATTAATACATAGATGGACCAAGTTGGATTATGTAAATTCCCTTGTAAGTGTGTCATTTTTCATGCAGCTTCTTCCCTAAACAACTTCAAAACAATTGCAAGGATCAAAACAGCTAGTGAAACAAAGCTAAACTAAACATGGTCTGCATCAGTTTAGGGCAACCTGTGGCTTCAGCTGAGCTCATGAATTCCTCTATCAGCCCAACAGTGAATGCAAGCTTGCACACTCAATTTTATGGTGGGATCTGCAGTGGCAATATGACAAAGCTACTGAATTCTTGGCCTATGTCAGTTTTGTGCCTGCAAATTGCTCTCCTTGCCCCACTAGAGCTTGTTTATGGCACTTCTATACTGACAGAAGAGCATACGCAGCCTGTGTCAGGGATGAGAATCAGCTGCTGTAACTTGCTGTGCTCAAATACTGTAAGGCAGCTGGCTTCAGCTCTTTGGTATGAAGCAAAGTGATGAGATGAGAGCCAGAGGGGAAATGCAGTACTTTAGGAGCTCCTTATAGCCCCTATCCTCTTCTCCCTTGATCCTCATTAAACACTTGCTCAATCCATCAAACTTACTCAACTATTGTTTTCCCAGCTCAGCTGTTTTGCAGTGACTCTGACAACACATCCATTCCTGGTATGTGGGATCCTCAGCAACAAATTGCAGAAGAAGGAATGCAACACAGTACAAAAGGAAGTAAAAGAGGAAGAAATGGCAGAAGACTTGGGAAAATCCAGGCTGTAGAACACAAGACAGAAAATCCCTCTTCTGTGTCCATGAATGAAGGAGAAAGGATAGAAAACCACTTTGAAAGGGCACCTTGCTGCTGAGTGCTTTGTAGATTACACACAGGAGGACTCTGAGAAGTAGTTTTGATGTGCCACAGAAAAAAGTGAACTAGGATTGCAACAGAATTCCTGAAACAGACCAGTTTAAAAGACTCTCAAAGGTTGGTTGAAGTTGTTTGTGGATATTGCAAATTAAGTGGGAGGCAGTATCATGGACATACATGGGGCAGAGAGCCCAGAACACCTCATTTCTATCTATTGCCCCCTCAGACTCTTCCTTGGAAAGATAAAGTGAAGACAAGACCTAAATGAAAAAAGATTGACTGAGAAAAATATCATAGTCAACTCAATGGGTGCTTATGGATCTCATGTCTTTTCATAAGCTTCAGCTCTCTGTGGTTTAAGAACTATAATCTGATGGACCTCAACTCTCCAGGATGCCTCTTGGCCACCTGCAGGTAGGTGAGAATTGATGGAAAAAAAAGACCAAATAGAAATCAAACATTATTTATTTAAATTAGGCTAGTGCAAAACAATGGTATCTATTAAAACATAAAATATTAATACCATTTTACTTATAATGAATAATTGAAACATAACATGCTTGTTACAGTTTTAAAACAAGTCAAAAAACTAAAGTGGTTTATTAGTAACAAGCTAAATGGAAGACAGTGGTTAAGCACCTTCAATAAAGAGTGCAAAAACAGATTCTGACAGCACTAGTCTCTTCTGCAAATACAGAGATAATGTATCTTTCTTGACAGTTTATTTAAATATTTTTGGTTCACCGAATAATTCATTCCAAGCTGAAACCAACTACAAGTCGAGAAAAAAAAAAAAAAAAAAAAAAACCTTCAGACGGCTTGCTTTCTAATTTCGTCTTGTGAATAAAAACACAGGGTGAGAGGATGAGCACTGCAGCTCTAAAACCTTGAAGACAGTTATCAGAAATAAACAGATTAAGTCATTAATTACTGACAAAGTTCTTTTGTTTAATTAATCACTTTGTTTTAAATGATGAAGCTTGCAGAAAAAAATATCTAAAGGCAAAATACATTTCATATTTATAAGGGAGTTCTGACTCTAATGACATTTTAAGAATGTTGCTTTTGAACATTTTTCAGTCAATCTGATGCTTTGTCGCCATGCAAGCTGAGACTTGAATGAGTGGGAAGTAATTATTAACTAGGGAGAGTTGCATTAGTCTAGCTTGTTTCTTTGTTTGTTTTATGAAAATGTATAGATCCAGAATCTGAGCAAACTTGGAGTTTCTGGGTCACCTAACTGTAAGCTGCCACTGTACAGCTTGTGGTAGGAGAGGTCTTTGCTCACAGATCAAAACTGCTGCTGGGGATGGTGCCCTGTAAGGAAGAGAGGGCAGCGGCAGTGCAACCCTGAAGCATCACTTCTCTGTCCTCGAGCAGGAAGATGTGCTGCAGAGACCACAGATCAAGCTGCATTTGACCTAAGGAGCTGGAAAGAGTCAGAGGACACCACACTGCACTGCACACACAAGAGGAGCACATTTAATAATTGTAAAGTGTGAGACAAAAGTCATCTGTTTAAATCTTGAGCTCAAGACACGGATGTAGTAATTCTGATGTCAAAGCCCCGTTCTGCTGCTGACTTAAACTCTTAACAAAGTCACAGGCTTTGTACGACCTGCATTTTAGCTAAGAGACTTTTAACCTTGATTTTCCAGTCTAAAGTGATGGGAACAATGTTTTCCTACCTCCCTTGCAGCCATTCAGGAAAAGTGAACGAGTTCAGGTTTGGACAGCACTTTTGACTGCAGAAAATGTCATGTACTTAAATGAAATTGACTGAAAAGTTAGCATTAAATTCAACAGAAAAAAAAGAAGCAGGAGGAGGCATTCAGGACTGCTTCAATGCTCTCTTAGAAGCAGAATCAAGTCTGTAAATGATTGCTATGACTAAGAAAAAATAAACCCACCTAGGTAAAAAAGAAAATGAGCAAAGTCACTGTGAAGGATTCCTCTTCTAGAGATCAGGCTACTGTTATATTTGCTTTCTGTTAAAACTCTTCAAGCAGTAAATTTAAAATATCACAGGTCCTTTATTAGTCTGAGAAGACAAATTCACGCTGCTTAATTTGTATCCAGAAGAAAGGAAAAAAAAAAAAAAAGAAAAAAATTCACCTGACACTCAGTTATGCAGTCATTTTTTAGCTCTGCTGTATTACTGCACAAGAGAGATAAAGTGCCATCACTGGGGAAGCTTTGAATGCTGCGATGTAGCTAGCAGCCTCCGGGGTGTGTATCCTCAAATAGGGTCACATTTCACTCTCTACACCAACATCTCTGCACATTGTGCTGGAAAGGAAGGACTGGCAGGCTTCCTCACTGGTGCACAGGGCCACTATCTGCAGCGACTCTGTCTGGAGACAATCAAAGCAATTTTCTTCAAAGATGCCACTTCATAAAAACTTCAAGACATAAATGAAGTTTGGTCATGTTGAAAACTCTTCAGTCACAAGAAAAAAATAATACAGTTGTGACAGGCAGCGGGTATACCCTACTTGACTGGTCTCAAGAAAATTCCCACCCCTTCAGCACTGCAGGGAAAGCAACAGCAGCAAGAGATACAGCCACCGGTGGTGAGACACAAATGCTCAAGTAAAGCTTGTTTGTTTTAAAATGGAAATTATTCAGGGCCTTATCTGCTTGAAAAACGTCTGTGCTTCACCGTTTCATGCCAAAAAAGAGTAAAGCAAAAGTCTTTACTCCTCAGCATGAGACTACAGTGAGAGTCTGCTTGTTCCTGACTGATGGCAGAGTGGAGGAGGCAATGCATACCACTGCTCCATGAGCACCCATCCACCACAGCTTCTAAGGTGGAGAGGCAACAGGTATCCATCACACCCAGCCTCCATGACCACCTCTCCCTGTCTCCCTGCACAGACAGACAGTCACAACCCCGAAATCAGGCACCTCAGGGTGCCCAGTGTCCAGTGGTGCAGGGGACTGGGCAAGGCATTGCTCATCACTCTCATGATCTTCTCATTGGGGAAACAGGAGCTGCTGAAGCATCTTGGCTTCCCCGAGCAAGGCAGGAATCAGCTGTCCCACTTATCTTGTCTGCTTCTTCCAGGGTGGCCCTGTGTATCTTAAGCACAAAGAGTTTTGCAGACACAAACAACATTCCAGGGCCTGTACCGCTGGTGTTTGTGGGTGTGGAGTCATCCCTGCTGAACGCCTCGGCAATTCCTCCTGACTGGGAGCTTGACAAAATCACATCTCCTGAGGCCAAGCTCTATCCTGGGATAAGATCATGTATTATTTTCAGTAAGGATCATCATCTTGAGGCAGGATTTAATCTGTGGGGTGGGGAAAAAGTCACTGGGAGAGATGCAATGAGATACCACTGTGGAAAGTTAGTGAAACAGGATATAAACACTAGAAAGCAAGCCAGGCTGTAAGAGCAGCTCTCCAACAGGTGTCCTATGTTCAAGATTTATAGAAAAGTTAGGAGTTCAAGAGGAATTACTCTAAAAAGCCATAGGATTTATTAGACAGTGCTAAACTTTCTATTAGCGTTTTGACCTATCACATATAAAATACAACAGGTATGCAGCTTCTTAGTGTAGAATATGTTCCAAGTATGGCATTTTTTTTTTCTTTTTTTCTTATGTTCTAGTAAAAGTGGAATGACTTTTTTATACCAGCTAGAATTTATTTGAGATTCTCGTCTGCTAGTGGTAGTCCAAAAAGATTTGAAAGGTCTCAAGATGACATTTTTCCCTCCACTGTTAGGTCCTTTCTAAAGGTGACACACAGAATGGCTGGCTAGCTGCCTGGCATGGTAAAGAGATGAAGCACCTGTCACCTCCCCTCTTATTTCTGTAAGAAAAAGGGAAAAGGGAACTCTATTATTGAAAAACATCAGCTGAACTGCACAGACCTTCTATTGTGTACGGCTACTGTGGGAATGTGTGGTGGAAGGCCCTCCAGCAAAAAATCAAGAGGGATCAGGAAAAGTATCACCCTCAAACAAAAGGGAAATCTGTCTAGAGAGTGAACAAGAAGTAAGGAAAAGACTTCAGAACAACTCAGAGCAATGCTGGGAGGACTAGGAAGAAGCTGTCCTGCATAGGCAATGCTGCTGCACTTGCAGGTTCCCTTCCCTGCTCCAAGGATCCATCACCACACAAGGACCATTCTGTGGAGTGCACCAAAGTCACAGCTGGGCTTAACCAAAGGACTCGGCCTCCTCCCCAAGCCTTTTCCTCACAGAGGCTAAAGGAAAGCAACCAGTCTAGCATTAAAGCACAATAACAGATACACAGACAAAGTAATCTGGTATTAAAAAGAAACAATAGAAACCATTCAGATCTCAATGGATATTAATCCTCACCTTGTGTACTATTGCTAACCACCATAAAAAGTACAATTGGTTTTGTATTAAAGATTGTTTATATGTGACTTTAATTTTCTCTTTTTTAATTAGCAGGAGTAAGAAGGTTTAAGGCATTTAATTAAAACTAACCGAAATAACTCCCTTATGCTTTTAGGATTAAATGCTTTTCCATTCCTAGGCTGAAAAGGGTACAGTGTGTTTATAACACAGAGGTAGCGGGGAAGGTCAGACACTTCATTGAGTACAGTCTCTTTCCAGAAAGTCAGGAAAAGTGCCACTCAGAGCTTTTTCTGCCAAAGGAAAGCAGGCCAAGAAATGATTGGGTTGACATTAAAATCAGAAGGATTGTATTACTTTACTTTCCTATAGCCAGGAAGTCTCCAGTATTGAGTCCAGTCACTCCAGTTGTGTGCTGCTTGGCTCATGAGACATAAGGATGGTAACCACATGCGTGAGCACAGCCAAACACCCGAGCCTTGCTCTCTGCCATGCTCTACACAGGGACAAGAATAGAAGTCCTCTTCCAGTGCAGAAAATAAGATACTGTGCAATACAAGAGGCATGCATAAAGAGGGCAAAATGAAATAAAGTTTTTATACAGCATGTAATTACCTTGTAGAGCTCACTATTATAGGATATGGAATGGGCTAAAAGTTCAAATGACTTCAGAAAAATTGTAGATATTTGCAGAGAATGAATTCATCACAAGCTATAAAATATGTTTTGGATGCAAACTATGGCTCAGCAAGTCTCTGTAGTATTGATTACTAAAAGTTGGAAGAGCGTAGCAGAGAAAATGTCTCTAAATTTGCTCTGATTTTTATATCCTTTGGTCCAACCCTTGTGTTACTGCAATCTGTGCACAACTGAAAATAACCTGTGTGTATGCAGGAGACTGCACATGAAAGCCAGGAACTACTTGGATCAAGCACTGACTCCCTTTACGATCCTGGACAAGACATGTGGCCTCAGTTCTCTTTCTGCAGTCACCACTTTGCAAGCACTGTGAGATAACTAATTAGCTAATGTTATATATGTTGCTATGCATGTTCTAAACAAGGAATACACTGTATAACAAACTGGTCTCCCTTAACAAACCCAGAAGAAAATTGTTTCTTCCAAACACTATTTCTTTAGGAATCTGTACAAAGATGTAGCTGTTAAAACCTCTATCATAGCAAGCTGACTTTTTTTTTTTTTTTTTTTTTTTTAAAAGAATTTCTATTAATATAACATATTAAAGCAGTACAGCCTTGAGGGTGAAATGGAATAACAGATGATATAGCAATACTACTCAGCTTTTACATTGTACAAGCTTCAAAGACATATTAAGTTTACATGGATAAAAGCCAGGTGTCACAAACTCTCAGAGATTAGATATTATATATGCAGTATCTACCAGATGGATCTCATCTCTGAGGCTGAAGGACATGAACATGATTATATTACAGTCTGCAGCAATGGCAGCTCATGGAAACCATTACATTTTTTTGAAAACAGCTACTCTGGTGTAATAGTACAGGTGCAGCAGCATAAAGCTTAGGAAGCACTAGCTACCAAAATTGCTTGGGCAAGCTTCCCTGCCTGTCCCGAGCTTTATGCTCCTGCAAGTGGCATGATGATCAAGTTAGTCCAAAATTACATTAGGTATATGTGAATAAAGTCCTTGCATTAAGGAAAATTGGACTCTCTAGTTGGGTAAGTCACCTGAAACTATGTATGTCTAAATTGGGGTTTCCTTTACAGTCACAAGGGCTGGAATGACCAAGCACTATTCCACACTGACACAAAACTGATGCTGTGTCTGTAAGAATCAATGTACAGCTCAGGACACTAGATTTTCCATGCATCAGATGAGAACTACGTTTGCACCTCTATCCTTCATTCAGCTAGTCTGCTGTTTTAATTGAATCAAGTAATAAAACTATCACTAAACTATGTAAAAAGCCCTAATGTGGCTGCCAACAGGGCAAATTAAGACACAAAAGGACCAGTAGTTTATCACATGCTTTATTGCTGAGAAAAACAGTGTGCTTGGGCTATTATCACTATTATGCTACAAGTTATAACAGGAAATCAATAAGGATAAGACAGAGAAATGTTCACATTCATCCCTGAGGCCCTGAAACTCTCCCCTCTTTTATGCGAAAGGAAAAAAAAAAGAGAATTGAATGGCTGCAGTGTCACGGAATGATGTCAAAAGGCAGGTACATTACTCACAGAACAAGGGATGTTGCAGAAGCCATTTAGTGAACCTGAATCTTTTAAACCAAATCCACCTTCAGTGAATTTCCTAATACTAAAATATTGGACTTCAGGGAAGTGCAGTGTAGGGGCAAATTCTCCATTTAGCAGGAAACCTCTCAGCCATGATGCTGACTGTAGCTGGCATCTCAAGCTGCCAACAAATAGGTGTATCTTACACCTGCCATGCAACCACATGCAAAGGAGTTACACTATGCACACCCAGTACTGCCTTGCTATAGTGTGGAATAGGACCCAAGCTGTAGCAGGGGCTGTTTCTTCCTCCCCATTTCACTGCCTCCCAACCTCAGGGACCTTCTGCTGAATGTTGCCACTTGCTATTGTCATCACTATCTGGAAAGTGGTAGTAGTCTAGCGGCTAAAACAGACACCTCTAAATGGAAGGCCACATGGAACAAGGACAAAAACCTAACATCATGATGTTATTATGTGAGAAAAGGTTCCAGCTGCTGAAGATGCAGAGCTGAAGTTATTCTTATTTTTCATCACAGGCTCTCCAGAAGCATTTCAGTTTATTTACTTAGTTATTACTACATTGTTTTCTGGTTTATCAATGAAAAGGGTCATGAATGTATTTACTATGAGTCATAATTTAGTCCAATTTATACTTGTATTTATGTATTTATACATTTATACTACATAAGAATACAGAAAATAGAACTTGTTCTTTTTTTTTTTTTTTCTTTCTTTTTTTTTTTTTTCCCAAGACATCCATAGAATTTATAAGATCTGCTTTTGTATAAATTTGTATCAAAAAAAAAAAAAAAAAAGATGTAAAATCATAGAGTCATAGAATATGCTGAGTTGGAAGGAACCCACAAGGACTGTTGAATTCAACTCCTAGCTCCACACAGGACCACACAAAAATCAGACTGTATATCTGAGAGCGTTTTCCAAATGCTTGTTGAACTCCAGCAGGCTCAGTGGCCTGACCCCTTTGCTGGCGAGCCTGTCCCAGTACCCGACCACCTTCTCAGTGCAGAACCTTTCCCTAACACCCAGCCTGACCCTCCCCTGTCCCAGCTTCATGCCGTTCCCTCAGGTCCTGTCGCTGTCGCCAGAGAGCAGAGCTCAGCTCCTGCCCCTCCACCCCCCTCGTGAAGGAGGTGCAGGCCACCATGAGGCCTCTCCTCAGCCTGCTCTGCTCTGGGCTGAAAAAAACAAGGGACCTCAGCCACTCCTCATACATATTCCCTTCTAGACTCTTCATCATCTTTGTGGCCCTCCACTGGACACTCTCTCACAGTTTTACGTCCTTTTATTGTAGTGCCCAAAACTGCACACAGTACTTGAGGTGAGGCCCCACCAGCACAGAGCAGAGCAGGACAATCCCTTCCATTGTCCAATTGTCCAGCTAGCAGTGCTGTGCCTGATGCTCTCCAGGTTGTCCCTTTTGGCTGCCAGGGCACACTGCTGACTCATGTTCAGTTTGCTGTGAACAAAGAAAACACACACACACACACACACACAAAATGAAAAAAAAAAGATCCCCTTTCTATGGGCTGCTTTCTAATCTCTCATCCCCCAGTTTGTACGTGTATCCAGGGTTACCCCTTCCCAGGTGCAGAATCTGGTTCTTGCTCTTGTTGGTCTCATGTGGTTGGTGACCATACAGCCCTCCGATTAGTCAAGTTGATATTTGGTTTGTCCATTGCTTCACTCCTATCTTGTATTTCAGTACCTACATAACAACATTAAAATGGTAGAGAACGAGCCATAAAACATATATTAGCTGATGCATCTGATTAATGAAATGACATTAATTGATTATTGAAAAGTGGTTACGGCATTTTTTGTCCCCCCCCCCCCCGTTACTCATTTCAGCTTACTGCTTTTGTTTTTATAAGTAGGAAGGCATAAAAATTACACCATACTGCTACAGACTCTCTCAAAATAGTTCTAAAATCTTTTCTGTATTATGTATGACATATGCAGAATGCTCAATATTAGGGTATAACACAAAGAAGGAATAATAGTAGTTGTTTGAGACAGATTCATTTTTGCTTTAACTTAGAATCACAGAATCACAGAACGGGCAGTGTTGGATGGGGACTTCTGAATTTCATCTAGCCCAACCCCCTGCCAACTCCCCTAGAGCACATTGTGCATAATGGCATCCAGGAGGGTTTTTAATATCTCCAGAGAAGGAGACTCCACAACCTCTCTGGGCACCCTGTCCAGGTGCTCTGTCACCCTCACATAAAGTGTCCCCTCATATTGAGCCAGAACCTCCTGTGCTTCAGTTTGTGCCTGTTACCTCTCTTCCTGTTGCTTGGAACAGCTGAAAAGACTGGCTCCATCCCCTCAGCACCCTCCCCTCAGATATTTATATACAGTGATGAGGTCTTCCCTCAGTCTTCTCTTTTCCAAGCTAAACACACCCAGCTCTTTAAGCTCATCCTCATACGACAGGTGCTCCAGTCCTCTAACCTTGGGTAAGAAGTGCAACAAATTTGTTGAGAAAAAAAAAAAAAAACTGCAATTCCCTTCTCATATTGTTGTCGACTGCCATGCAAAATTTGTCATCTATTTGAGGAAGTTGCCAGATTGTTCAACCATGAGGTAAAACTTTTAAAGGAAAAGAAAAAACAGTGAAGTCACTCATGATTACACCTACGTGAGTCCCTTCACTCCCTTTCCAATCTGTGATACCACCACATTAACTCACTTTTACTTTTTACTTTTACACATTGTTTTCTCTAACCTGTGCTGTGCACTAGTAAGGCACTGGACTCACTTCCGCTAAATTACAAGGAAAGGCAAATTTGGTTTTTGGGAAGAGACGTGTTCTCAATAAATGTTTCAGATTCCCATTTATTTTTCATTTCTCATGCATCCTCTACTCTGTCCTTTCACAGACTTTTCTGACATTTATTAGATATATAAACTTCTCTCTAGCAACAAGACACACACACACAAAAAAAGAAATTGGCATCTCAGCTTTGGCTTCCAATCACAAAATTGGCTTTCAGCTTTTCCATGATCTCCTCCATCTCAGTCACTTTTGCACACAGTTGTGCAACTTTTAACCACGTGCTACAAGCTCTTCAGAGGAATGTATGATCTAGCATACCAATTTACAAAGAGACAGAAACAAAGCAGAAAAAGTAACGTAAACAAACATATCTTCCCCTGGGAGCAGGGGAAATAAAATATAGAAAAGAAGAAAGAAGACAGGCTATAGATTGAGGAAATCCCCTAACCAAAAATTACCCTGTTACGCTATACAGTCTGATTTTTAGGGTCAGATCTATTGTCAAATATGCTGCTTTTGCCACGCAGCCGGTGTTTCGAGAGGAGGACCGACGTTTTCCCAACAAGAGCCCACCCCTCCCCTCTTCTTCCTGTTTCCACCTTTTATTGCTGAGTGTGACATCAGATGGTATGGAATATCCCTTTGATTGGTTTAGGTCAGCTGCCCTAGTGCTGTTTCTCTCCTCACTTTTTGCCCACCCCCTAGGAGGGTTAGAGAAAGGCCCAATGCTGTGCCACTGCTGCTCAGCAGTAGACACAACACTGGTGTGATAACACTGCTGTTCCAGCTACAAGTACAGAGTACGGCACTGTATGGGCTGCTGCCGGGAAAGTTAACATTCCAGCCAGACCCAGTACAGATTTCTTTAAAACACCCAAGACATTAATATTCTAATACAATCCCCAGTTAGGTTCACAATTAGATTTTTATTTTTCTTTTTTCTTTTTTCTTTTTTCTTTTTCTTTTTTTTTTTCTTTTTTTCTTTTTTCCTTTTTTTTTCTTTTTCTTTTTTTTTCTTTTTCTTTTTTTTTTCTTTTTCTTTTTCTTTTTCTTTTTCTTTTTCTTTTTCTTTTTCTTTTTCTTTTTCTTTTTCTTTTTCTTTTTCTTTCTTTTTCTTTTTCTTTTTCTTTTTCTTTTTCTTTTTCTTTTTCCTTCTTCTTCTTCTTCTTCTTCTTCTTTTTCCTTCTTCTTCTTCTTCTTCTTCTTCTTCTTCTTCTTCTTCTTCTTCTTCTTCTTCTTCTTCTTCTTCTTCTTCTTCTCTTCCTCCTTCTTCTTCTTTTTCTTTTTATTTTCCCAGAACAACATCCAATACTCTGTTACAACCCCAAGCTTCTGCTAAGTAAGAGTTAAGAGCTCACAAAGTGGTTCAACATGGGGCTAAACATGACTTGGGAAGCCATACCAAATCTGAAGGATGACCACACTGGAGAGAAAGATGTTGTATGCAGATACACCCCAAACCAAACTTGCAGAGCTCTCTGCATGCTAGGACAAATAAATAAATAAAAATTTAAAAAAAAAAATAAAAAAATCAAAATCAACCAACCAAAAAAAAAAAACAGCCAATCAACCAACCCAAAAAAAACACCAGGCTTTCCACACAAAATCACATCTTCCAGAGCCCAAGACGTAAACATATCTGCTGCTGTCCTACAATTATTTAGGGGTTTCTGGAGACTGACAGGCATGAGTTCCAAGGGTCCACACTTCTCAAGTTTTATGCAAGACTGTCTTCAGCAGTAAGACAGGCAGAGGGAAGCAGAAGTTGGAGGGAACACAACAGACCTCACCAGGTGGAAGGTGGGAGATATAGGTCCCTCTTTACTAGCTGGAGAAGAGCTAATTCAGTATTATCAGACCCAGCAGAGTGAGAGGAGAGAAACTTTGCATGTAACAACAACATTCACTGGAGGGTCCAAGATATAAAGCAAAGTATGCACTTCTGGCAAAGCAGCTGTGTTATGATCATGCTTCTCACTCGTAGATCATAAACTGCTCTGAGCCTGGAAATCATCCCAGGATATACTGCACATTCTGCATTTGATTTCATGTTACATCATGTTTTAAAGTTTACTAATTTAGTGCAAAATTATCTTGAAAAACCTAAGTTCTGGTCAGTCACATAGGTGACAAAACTGTATAATACCAACATAAAGAAGTTTGTCTTATTGCCTTAAAAAGCTGGGAGTTGTCTTTAACAAAAGAGCAAATCCACATATTTCTTAGCCAGTACTCATCTTCTGTTCCCACTGCCGTTACCACAAATATTTATATTTATGGCACAACAAGCTGTTACAGTTCAAAGGCAAGTCTAGACAAATTCAGACTGAAAATATTAAATCAAATTAAACTCTGAACCAGTGGACTAACTTAACAGTGGATTCTAGCAATTTAAAGTCTTAAAATAGTGTTAAGTAATGAAAAAAAATAAACTTAGAAATATCTCGCTGCAATGAAGTACTAATTTGGTGAAATTCTATAGTCTGTTTAATGGAGGATGCTAAACTAGTAGTTTCTTCTGTTCTAAAACTTGCCTTTGTGTTCTGTAGGAACTCCTCTTGCAGAATAACTACCCTGGGATAAATAAACCTGTGTTTATAACAATACGGTAAGTCTGTCACAATATCATTATTTGAACCGCCAGTGTAAACATTACCAGCCTAATCCATCAGGCCAGTCCTTATAGCATCCTAGTTCTACTGAAATCACTCAAGTTACAGTGGCTCGAAGCAAGAGCAAGGTCCTGTAGACTCAAAAATGAACCCTTTATTTAGAGTTAAGAGTGATGGTGAAGCAAGTCTTGCAACTCAACATGCACGCAGTCACCAGCAGCCACAATGGAAATAATGATAATGATGTAGATGGAATGTAAATAGGCTTTAGTATAAAAGAAAGAATCCTTAAAGTCTTTCCAACATAAAAAAGTAGTCATGTTTCTTATTTTTAATTGCAGCAACACTCATTCTTAGATCATAATACACTTCTCAATAGAAAACAAGAACAAAGTTTATTAATAACAAACACATTAAGTTATTCTGAAGAAATGCAAATATTGGTCACATTTCACTGTGCAGTGACATGAAAGTTTTGCTGAGAGCCTTCTGAACTGTAGTTGCTAGCACACAGCAGTACACTCTGTGATCTCGCAACTATGAAGATTTGACAATCTATCTTGGAAACAGGTTTTCACCTACAGGAAACTGGTTCATATAACTTTTGGGATCGGCTCCTAATTTACAATGTACCTGCATGGACACAAAAAATAAAAATCCATGTATTACACTAAACTGAATGTAGCTCAATTCTTTTCTTAGGTAACAAATCAACAAGTCAAACCAAGCAGTTTATTTAACATTGCCATTTGTCATACTCATATTGTGTAAATGTTTGCAAAAAGAAAACAAACAAACAAAAAAATCTCTTTCCGGGTCAGTAAGTAAACATGAGCTTAATATTATTGAAGCTGATGGGATGGAAGTATGTACCTAAGTGTTGCCTTGATTCAGGGCCTAAAATAAGATTTAGTTCACACTGAACTTTTTATGTTCACACTGAAAGGTGCTGGAAGGAAGGACACAATCTGATGGAGAATTCTACTAGTGTAAATGTTCTTGCTCACTTTCTTCCACTTAAGCTAACAAAAAATCCAAGATGTTCAAAGCTGTAGAGCTCATCTTTTCCAGCTCTGACATTTAACCACCCCAATGGGTTGTATATGCCTGGTATTTAGGAATATTAACATCTCCACTTTCTGCAAAAGGCCACAAGGAACAGAGAGATCTATTCCTTTATGTAAGCATGAAACTGTCTTTTAAACTGTTTGTACATATTTCCTTATTTTTAGTAAAACTTTCTTAATGTTTCAAAGCAAATTAGACTTTTGCTTGGTGAACTATTACTTAATAATTACAATATGCTTGAAGGATCCACAGTAACATTAAATATACAAAGCGATCTTATATTGATTGAGTCAGCACATTTACGGGCGAATGGAATTTTAAAGCTCGTTCCTGTGTGGATGTGCCAAGGCTACATGTTTGCTTGTCAATTCCTACTACTGGATTTTTAACCAATCTGAGACAGAAGGAGTTTTAAGATACTGTATTTCTACATGGTCAGAAAAAAACAGGAAGGCATCTAGAAGTGACTCTGCTAATGACACCATTCAAAGAAAAGATGCAGAACTGAAGCACCCTCATCAGGCATCAGGGAATCCATATGAGCTTTCACCGTAAAGATTAAAGGCATTACGAAACCAAGCCTTGTTGGTCCACTGCTCACAAAACAACTTAGTGTCACTCAGAAAGGCATTTTAATAGCTTAGAAATCAAAAACCTAATTTATTTGTCCTATTAGCTTTCAACCACTAACGTTGCTGGCACAGCAGTATAATGTTAAACTGTAGACAAGAGTGCAAGTTCTGCATTGCAGAAAGGACTGGAAAACAAAGAAAATGACTAGGAACATCTTCCTATTAGAAAGGGTCAGTTTGTCAATATGTAAGATGATCATTTTCTATAAATATACCAAGAAGTCAATTCCAAGGGGAGAAAATCACCCAGGCTAGAGGACAGAGTTTATCTGGGAACAAACAGACATAAACTTGGCACAGGCAGACCATGGTCGGAATTATAACAAGGTTGCTAAGCAGCTTTAGTACAGCCAGTAGGACCAGAAGCAGTACAGAATATATTATTTTTAAGATGCAGCTCACTTGACCTGTGTATGGGGACTTGGACGGAGGCAGCCCTTCCAAGTGCAATGTGCAAGCTAAGAAAAGAACAGAGGTGAGGTGCCAGCACATATTCTACAGCAAATAAAATCTGTGAATTTTAGCAAAGGATTTTGTATGAACTGTGAATTATGCTAGGAATACCGCCTATCAGAAAGATGGCTACAGCTATGTTAACAGAGAAAGATTCTGGCCTCAGGAAAAATGTTGCTTTACGAGAACACAGCATACAACAAAAAGGTGTGATAAGTGAAAGACCAACTGTGGGTAGCATGAGGCACTACCTACCCCTACTGAAGTCTAGAAAGGAGCCACATGGGGAAATGAAAGACAGAAATTGATAGGCTTATGAATAAGGACAATTATTTAGCTGAAGAATGAATGAGGAGAAGGAAAGACAATCAAGCTGACAAGACTCCAGTCAAGTAGGCAACAAAACCCTTGGAAATGGATGACAGCTTAGAGAGAACATACTGTTGAGAAATGTTAAGAACACTGACTACAGTGATCTGCTCACAGCATTAAACACCCATTTACATTTGCTGCTGTTCCTAAGCCACAGTTCTCAGCACTTTTCAAGATCAAGTTAAGTAAGGAGAACAAGAAAGCCATCTAACATTTGTGAACCTAATGAAGACATTGAGGGAAAAGATACATAGATGCAAGAAGAGAAATGAAGACTTCAGCTTTATTTTATTTTATTTTATTTTATTTTATTTTATTTTATTTTATTTTATTTTATTTTATTTTATTTTATTTTATTTTATTTTATTTTATTTTATTTTATTTTAATTATTTTATTTTATTTTTAATTATTATTGTTATTATTACATGCTTTCAAGGTGCAGACTAAAATTAAGAAACAAAGTGCTATCATTATCTTCAGTTCCTTTATTCTGAAGAAGCCTTACCCACAGTGGAATGGTATTCAAACCAGAAGATTGAGGCTGAGACCTCTAGCTTAGATTATATTGAAGTGCTACTTTTCAGTGGATCAATAGATGATAATCAGAGCAGAGGACAAATGGTCACTACTTGTCCAAATCATTATCTCCAACATACTCTACACATCTGCCTTTGCTTTGTTGTTTAATATAAACTCAGTAAGAGCCAAGAAGAAATTCTTCAGCCAGTTGGTTTATATGTCCTGGTAAGAACTGCTGGAACAGACCAAATCAGTTGTTCTGATCAGTCTACTATTCTTTTTTCATGATAATACTTGTGCCAAGCCACAGAGGATGGCTTAAAACAGCAAAATGTATGAGATTTTTCTAATACCAGATAACAAAATAAAAATTATTATTATTGTTTTTATTAATTCTACTTGGATTCATAGCCTTAGAAAAATGCAGCTGATTTAATGATAGTTTCTATTCAATTTCATTCAGGGACAAGTTCTGCACAACAGTAGCAAGGTCATTCATTATCTTCTAGGGCATATGGTCAAATCCAGGAGTGTCTTAGTATTGCTCAAAACTTATTAAACCATTTGTCTCACATTAGATGCAATCAAATATCCTTCAGAAATATTCTGCATCAGACCTTCTATCATTGTGATTTGCATGAGTGAATTTATTGTGCAAATAAATCCTTAAAAGACCTCCACAGAAACACTGTTTTTCAGATAAATTGTGTTCAATAATCTATTCCCAAAGAGGGCCAAAAAAAAAAAAAATCCATCTCAGCTTTTCTGTGCAATGTTATTTATACATCATCTCACTTCTGCATATCTATTTGCTAGCTTTTTCATGTTTTTTTTTGTTTGTTTGTTTGTTTGTTTGTTTTGTTTGTTTGTTTGTTTGTTTTTTGGAATAGCTTGTATATTCAAATAAAAGATATCTCACAGGTGTAAGACAAAGCAACAAGACAAAGCTTCTATTGGACACATCTGTATTTCCTTACATTTGGATTTTTGGTGGTATCTGATCCTAAAGCTTTCCAAGCTAACTTTGACGAGACAACTGATTTATAATTATACAATTTAAACTATGATGTCTCTGTGTGGACAAAAGTACAACCTCGTAAATATGTTATTAACCCCAACAGTTGGAAGGAAAAAACGTCAAGGGCTAAATAAGAATTGGTTGGCATCTTTCCTTGGAAAAGAATGAAATAGAGCATGACAACCCACAACGTTCTATTTTGTTGTAAATATGCTACACATGAACCAGACACAGCATCTGGATGTCCAGAAAAATAAAAAGTTTCTGGTCGCAAGCGTTCTGGATTCAGAGCTGTTGCACAATACTGAACAAACCTTAGATTCTCATGGTGTCCCTACAGAGATATAAATCCTAGTCTGATTTCCAAAATGTGATTTATCTCTCTCCTTCTCCCATGCTGCCTGTAGCCTACGATAGGTGTTAATGTGTATTCTACCTTAAGATGGGGATTGCACATTAACTGCCTTTACTTGCAAAGTTTAGATATACACACCATATCTCCATTCTTAGTGGCACGTAATCTCTCTGGACTCCTCCTCTCCTTAATTTCTCTTGACTACTACAATTTTCAAGAATATGCTTCTTCTTATGACTCTTCCTTTCTTCCTTTGTGGGTTTAAATTCTGCTCTCTGAAATACTTATAACTCTCTGAGAAATAAAAACATTACTGGATGGGGATTTCTGAAAGCTCTCAATTCTCTATTCCCATTGAAGTTGCTGATAGCTTTACCATGCACTCTACTGGGATGAGTGCTGAGACCAGATTTCATGTTGTAGTGCTTCCATAAATGTATGTCTAGGTGTACACAAAATCTATTTTATTTAATACTTAAGCACTCAGTAACATCTCTGCTTTGAATTTGCTCTGTGCTTATATTCCCATTTGTGAGGTGTCCTAATAACTACTGAACTTGTTGGCTAAACTGAGGATAAAAGCCTCAAAGGTATTACATTTCTGTTACTTTTCTGAGGACAGGCAGGAAAAAAGAGAAAAGAGACTCTATTAATGCCTCTCCAGGAAAAGGGAAGCTGCATAAGCTTTATTCTTACTGGTCAGTAGGCAAATCAGAGGGGGAAGGTTACTGTATGCTTTAAGACTGTGAAAAGTTTCAAACACAGCTCACATTTCACAGCACAGCCTACCAATGAGGTACAAAGCCCAAAGAGATCAGGTTGCATTACTTCTGCCGTTCAAAGAATTACATTTTATTTGAACTCAATATATTAAATAAAGTTTAAGCCTTAACACAATAAGATTTAGCCATTTTATATATGAACTTAGGTTTATTTTAAACAAGGAAATACATTTTAAAACAAATACTAAATATGTGTGGGATTACTCATTTTTTCCTTGCTTTTAGAGCTGTCAGTCAAGAAGGAGAAATGGCATCTTATATCATGTGAGTGGTAGAAAGCTCTCAAATACCTCACATTCTACAGTTCAAGGTGCTGGAACACACATGGAAGTCAATGACCACACGTGCTACAGCTGCACATCCTCAGAATTGTCTTTTGTCCTTCTGAACTTATATCACCCACCTCTCCCATGAGGGCTTTACCTGTGTTATGACTTCTTTCCATGTCTTTACCTAAGCTGCTATCTAACCTCTTGTTTTCTACGTCCCCTGGGAAATGATGAACAAAGACTATAATGAACAGGGTTTTTATTTCGGTGCTTAACAAGTCTCTTCTTTTTTGCATTAAGCCAAGAATAACTGCTGCCCAGAGATTGTGTTTTTGAAAGTTTTTTAAGCATCTGAAAAAAACAAAACAATACAAAACAAAAAACAACGAGAGGGCCTGGTTCTGACCACCTCCTCCTCTGCATGCTTTTAGTACCTCATTCTGTGAAGAAACCCTGAGCTGTTACCAGCTGAGTTGTTGCAGGTCCAGGGAAGAAATCAGCAGGCACAGGTTTGTGAGTCAGTGTTTTGTTCCCACTGGGTTTGGTGGTTTGGTCAGGATGAGGGAAGGAGGCAAGAGAGGGAAATGAGGAAGAAGCTTCAGTCAAGCAGCATGAAACAAACACAACTGTAAAGATTTAGGAAGTAAAGGGCTCAGAAAAGTGTAGATTCATGTTTGCATTTTTGTGTTCATACAACTAGCCCATAATAAGAGTTATGTTCATAGGGATTCTGCTAGAAGACTAATGAAGTTCTTGACATTTTGGGAGTCAGCATTCCCTTCCCCCCTCCCCCCTCCTCCCCACACACACATATTTCCCCTAGTACTTACAACTCTGCAGCAATCTCTGGCTTGACTTTCACAGCTGTACCTTCAACCAAGCATCACTGAGAGATGTTTCCTTGCAAGCAGTGATTTCACCTCCTGCCAGAAACCTCTGACAAATTCATCCTCCATGAGTCAGAGCCTAATGCCATTACGAGGTCTAACCCAGCTGGCAGTGGCGATAAATACTAATCTCAGTTGGCCTCTGTACACATAAAAAATTGCTAACATGAGATCTTGTGCAAATATGTATTTTCTAAGTCTATTTAATAAATGCCCGTGATCTTGAAAAAAAAGGAAGGAAAATCTAATCTTAAACCTGCCCTTATTCCAACAGCAGTGCCAGCCCTCCACATTTTATCACAAAAGCAGTGGTAGTGAAGGTACTCCTTGAAGCTCACACTCACAGAGTGATGTATTGATATCAATTGCTCGTCAGAAATAACCAGTATAATGCCATTGTTCATCACTCTGAAGAAATCTTTAATCTTATCCTAAAGATGCAACTTTTTGAAAAGATCAAGAATACCTCACATTTCTTAGAGTGTGATAAGGACAGGCATATTTTCGGGTACTTCTCTGAGCTTGCTGTGACCTAGTTGCCTAGACTTGCTCTGCACTGTGTGATGAAAGAACATGCATGCAGAAGGTAATTCATCCAGCCTGAAGATGGACATCTAAGCCCAACAGGATGAATGGCTCTCTGCAGGAGCTTTTCTCACCCCCTCAATTACAAGGGAAGCTTAACAAGACACCCAGTTTTTCAGACAACCTAAGTTTGGTAAGATTAACTTTCTTCTCTGTCAGTTATATTTCTGCTTCATTGAAGCACACAGTAAGGCAGCATGAATCTAAATGTAAATGTGTAAAAATCCCTTAAACACAAGGCCAACACACACATACACACACACATTTTTGTAAAGTCCTGCAGCCAGAACTTCAGATAAACTGACTGACCGACTGCACTACATGTTTTCTGGTCTACTGTGGGGTTGGAAAAATGGACTGATTCACATCTCAGGTTTCAGCTGGGATTTGAAGCTACTAGTAGGAGACCTAGCTTCGTATCTTTAATTTTAATCTGAGTTTTCCTTTTTACTTTTTAGGCTTGCTTGTTTTAAAAGAATGTTTAAAGATACAGACGTTAAGGAAATATGTCTGCAATTAAATTTAACTTAGCACAAGATATGGTAATTATTTCAGCTCCCTAAGAAGATGAACTATGTCTCATCTAATAATATTTATAGCTACTTTGTCTCACTATATATTTGTTGTGCATTCTGAATTTCATGATTTTTAAGATGTCAGAGAACATACTTTTAATAATGAAAGTGATTGTTTTGACTGTAATTTGCATCAAACTGTATTTGGATAGAAATCAGGATTCAATTAAAATGTGCAAATCCCAGCATTTTAAATAGCTCTTAGTTATATAAAATTACCTTGATTGTGCTGAAAGTGTCAGAAAAAGTACCGTAACATGTTTTGCATTCAAGTCTGATTTAGTAAATAAAGGAAATACAGCCTATTAATGAACTCCCACTACTATTCACATAACAGTGGCCATATTTCCAAAATGATTTATGGGCTCCAATATAAAATGAATTGAAAGTTAACATCTTTTTGAAAGCATCTGTACAGGTAATGTCCCTATTTGTATTATGAGTGTTTTTCTCTGCAATGCTGACTTTGTACACTTAAAAATCTTACAGTCAGTAATTCTTGGTTTTCATTTATGAACTGAATGAGAAAATGAGCTTTTCTGTTGCTGTTTGTCTGTTTTGTTGTTGTTGTTGTTGTTGTTGTGTTTTTTTTTAACCTCAAACTTACAAAGACAAAAAATAATAATAAAAATAAAATAAAATAATAATAATAATAATAATAATAATAATAATTCTATACTTTCCAGGGAAATTGAAACCAAGAATAACAAAAGCAAAATTTCTGTTTAGCAGCAATTTAAGCCTCAGATTTTTTAAAAATGCTAACACCAGAATTCAATCCATAGTAAATATAGGAAATACAGATAGTTAATGAAGTATATCCTACTGTGACATGGCTGCAAAACTTAAGCTAGCCCAAAAAGATAAACATAGTTTTTCAACCCCATACATAATTAAGGAAACAGCAGTATTTCAAGTAGTAGAATTTTTAGTAATCCAATACCACATATTATAACTTTCAGTGTATTACAGTTTGCTCACTTCTTCAAATAAGCTGTCATGATTTTAAATGTATTTCTTTCCCAAACTAGAAAGCATGCATTTTTGATTAACAATGTTTTTATCACATGATTGAACTCTACATTTAAGGAAAAACTCCCTCAAAAACTAATCATAAAGAGAAATTTGCAGATGTTATAAAATTTGTACAGAATAGTCTCCAGAGCATTGCAGGCCCACCAGCATTCATTTTCAGTGTAATAGATGTAAACAATACAAAAAGCAAATAGACCTTCACAATGCTATTAATTTTATCAAGATCATATGACATCAATTCTTCAAAACAATGCAGGTTTAAAAAGCTTTTCATTGAAATATAAAACATGATTATGGCTGAGAACAACACATTTATTACTGCAGTATAAAAGTTTTATATCTAGACAGCTCCAAAACTCTAGAAGCAGAGAAGTGTGACCTGCTTTTCTGTGTCTATCAGAACTATAAAAAGTCTTGCACAGAGTTTGTACAGAAGGATGTAGGCCTGTAAATAAACAAACAAAAAAGTAGCATTTGGGCACTGGAATTTGGAGTTAGGTATCCAGAGATGAGTATCTGCTTATTACCCGTGCCTATTAGGAGTGGATAGTGGAACTAAATGAATATGTGATGCTTTGCACTTTAAGAGAAATTCTAACTATAGTGACATAGGAACATTTTCACTAGCTGATGATGTCATTTAGTCCATAACAGCTTTATTTTTTCTTTTCAAAACAGAAATCAATAGAAAAAAAAAATAATTCTGAGGTTATTCTTTCAGGAAGAGCTCAAGGAGTAAGAGACAAATCTTACAGCGTACAAGTTGTATATTATATTTAGAATGCTCTGTGGAAACACAGAGTATTTGCACTAGAACCAAGTAATTCTGCAAGGTATTTTAGTGCCTTTCTGTAGATAAACTGCTACACACACATACAGGCGAGGAAACACCATTCATTCTCTCAGAAAAACGGGATGGGGGAGAAGGTGACAAAATACAGTAAGATCCCAAAACTAAATCCTTGAAAGTCTGGGACACCAGAAATCTCTTTGAAGAAGCCCTATGTCTTCCACTTAACACCCCTATCACAGGCAACATGGATGGTAGGCCAAACCATGCTTGTGGCAGAGAATTTCTCCAAGACAGGACAACTGAGGCTGTCCGAGGTGTATTCATTATGTTTTAGTTTGGAGGCTGCCAGAATAATCCCAGGGAGAGGCAGTCACCACCAGAGGGTAATGCATCTCATAGAAGAATAACTCATAATTTACATGCTTAAAATTAGATGGTATCAGCAGCTGCCTCAGTGGTGATTGAATGATCCTGATGGATTTTTGAGACACAATACTAGAAACTGTTTTCTCTCAAGATTCCTCAACCATATGTTTCTTTGCATACAGAAAGGTCTCCAGCTACCAGACATAGAGAAAAGCAAACATAAAGACACCGCTTCTCATGTTTTCTCTAATATTCCTTTCTCCTCTGCCAACCACAAAGGAAAAAAGCCATAATTGTTTTATACATGGTTTAACCAGTTCTGTTCCTTCTCTTCATTACTATATGTCAAATAGGAATCATTAGCAGATGAATCTAGAAATACCTGTTAATATTGGAAGCATGGACCTCCCTCAAACTGCAATGCCATTAACAGTTTCATTACAGTTAGATTCCTCTCAGCAAAGATCTCTAAAAATTGTCAGATTACAGCAATGATTCAGTGTAATGCTCAAATCAGATGCTAATTAAGCTATCCGAATACCTGAACTTTTGCAACAGAAAAGCTATAAAACAGATTAGCATTTTATTTACTAGTCATTAGTGGAAGATGAACAGCAGCTGAAATCATACTATGTTAATAAGGTCATAATTACAATAAAATACTTTTGTACAAATTGAGCACAATCACACAATATTTAGAATTACATTATTCTAGGTCTTGGAAGTAAGGTGATGACAGGTGATGATCTACACCCAGTGTCAATCGTCCGTGGGAGGTGCAAATGATACACAAGGACATGAAATGACACAAATGATGTGTCTCACATGAGTCTCATGTGGGCTGACTCTCCCACACTACTCAGTGAGGAATACAGAGACCAAACGTACATCTGTTTGTTCTAACAAAAGGTGCAGTACTCCTTGGAGGAGCTGCAGAAAGTCAAATGTGTTGATGTATTAGACTGTTTGCTGACACAGGGCTAAGCTGTGACTCAGTTCTTCAGGCAGAGGGGAGGAGGAGGCAGGAGGAATGCCATCCAGCACAGGCTGGAACAAGGGGATGCCCTTCCATGTCCGTCAGCAAGACATGGATGAGGTAGTACAATAATGGGTAGAGAGTACCCTTAACATACTACCCCATTTCTTCTTTAACAAGGCTGCAATCAATTGTACTTCTCACCTAACGTGACTTTTAATTTCATTTTCAAAATGAGATTAACGGTACTTGTCTTGTCATTCTAAGCACTGTTTTTAGTCTTGGCAAGAACTGAAATGAAAATGTCTCTGTTGCTAAGGGTTTTGTTTTGTTTTGTGGTTTTATTTTTTATTTTTTCCCCTTTTATTCTGGTTGCTTTCCTTTGCATTATTATAAGGGCAAATATTCAGCCAAAGATTTGCGAGGGCTATGCTTTGTTTTCAATATGGTAAATCTGGTGATTGGACAGGTAACAGAAAACTTCAGCTTCCAGAATTGAGGAAATTCTCTTTTTCTGGGCTTCAGATGTCAGCTCTGAAAAATAAAAAATTACCAACTTCTTAACAGAAATGGTACATGTACAGGAAAAAAAATGGGCACTCCAAGTGATATCATTGAGCAATCATTGCTGTTGAGAACCCCTTACTAGTAACCATGAGAAGCAAGCCCAGCATACCTCAGCTGTGGCTTTATAAGAAAGCTCTGCAGCTTTCTTATAACAGATGAGCTCAGTCTCTAGTGAGAGCTCCTCAGTTGTCTTCTGCACAGCTTTTTCAGCAGGCTCACTCACACCTTTTGGAAACCCATGCAAGATGCTGATTCATCGGTAAGATGTTCAGCCCAAGTCATTGTACAGAACAGCTGGGATTCGCATGCTCAGGTCTTCTATTTTACCTTGAAGTTTTAACAAGTTTTAAACTGGCAAGACCATCAAACTCAAAAGAAATCAAAAGAAAAGAGTGATAATACCATGGAGTTCATGCTGGTTCTTCTCGTAAGTACAAGGTTGCATTTTAGCCAAAATAAAAGTAAAATAAAAACTGTTCACCCTGGAAAAAAGAAGGCACGGGGGCGATCTGTGGTGGTTTCTCCCTGATGGGCAGCTAAACTCCACCACAACTATTCTCTCACTCCCCATCATCAAATCAATAGTGGGAGAAAATATGATGAAAAAGAGCTCAAGAGTCAAGATAAAGTCAGGGAGATGGCTCACAAATTTACTGTCACGGGAGAAACTGACTCATCACAAGAAGATTAATGTAATTTATTGCCTACTGCTAACAGACTAGAGAAGTGAGAAATAAAAGTGAACCAAAAACACCTTCCCCCCATCCATCCTTTTCTACCTCCTCCCCCCAAGTAGCACAGGAGGAAGGGGAATGGGGGCTGTGATCAGTCTCTGGCGCTTCATCTCCACTGCTCCCTCATGGTCCCTCTCTGCCCCTGCTCCCCCTGGGGTCCCTCCCATGGGATGCCATCCTTCCTGAACTGAGCCTGCAGGGGCTGCCCACAGGCTGCAACTCTTCAGGAACTGATCCCACATGCCTCCATACCACGGGGTCCATCCCCCAGGAGCCAACTGCTCCAGCATGGGTCCCCCACGGGTGGGCAGCAGCTCCCCCCAGACACCCTGCTCCTGCATGGGCTCCTCTCCATGGGCTGCAGCCTCCTCCAGGCCACATCCACCTGCAACACCGGAGGCTCCTCCGCCCATGGGGGCGCTGCAGCATGGAGATCTGCTCCATGTGGGACCCATGGGCTGCAAGGGGACAGCCTGCTCCACCAGGGGCCTCTCCACGGACCGCAGGGGATCTTGTGCTGCCTTGTGCATGGAGCACCTCCTGCCCTCCTGCTGCACTCCCCTTGGGGGCTGCAGGGCTGCTTCTCTCTCAGCTCTCACCCCTCTCTCCCAGCTGCTGTAGTGCAGCAGATTTCCCCTTCCTTCAATCTTCTCTCCCAGAGGCCCACCCAGCATCACTCATGGCTTGGCTCTGGCCAGCAGCAAGTCCCTTTTGGAGCCTGCTGGAGCTGGCTTTGATCTGACATGGGGCAACTGCTGGGCTGTGCTCACAGAGTCCACCCTTGCAACCCCTCACTATCAAAACTTTGCCATGGTAATCCAATACAGAATATTATCGGGGGGGATTTGAATGCAGGGTACTAAGAGAATGGAGCCAGGTTCTGCTTGGTGGTGCCCAGAGCCAGGACAGGAGGCAGTGGGCATGAACAGGCACACAGGAGGCTCCCTCTGAGCACCAGGCACTTCTGTGGTGTGTGGTTGGGGGAGCCCTGGCACAGGCTGTCCAGAGAGGCTGTGGGGTCTTCTCCTTGGGGATGTTCAAAAACTTCTCGGACATGGTCCTCGGCAGCCTGTTTTGGGTGTCCCTGCTTAAGCAGGGGTTGGACCAGATGGCCCCCAGAGGTCCCTTTAACCATTCTCTGATTCTGTTATTCTGGAAAGGATATTGATTTAGAACAAATTAGCACAGGAAATGGTTCTCTCCTGCCCATGTGAACAGAAGAGAAACAGAAGACCCATTAGGTTACCACGATGGCTGTCGTCTTTAGAGAGAAACAAGGCAGCTCTGGGTATTTGTTTTCAGGTTTGGGCAATCATGTTGAAGGCCTCTTTGAAAATGAAGTGCCAGAAATACACTGTCAAAACTCCAGTGACATGTACTTAAATTTGTAATTACTTCATTGCAAAAGCATATATGGAAAAATATTCTGTCTCTCTTCTGATAAGAGAAATAGGAGACACTTTTTTACTCAGTCAATATTTTGACTAATGGCTTGCCTAAGGTAAGTTGAAAAGCAATCTACCTGACAAGACTTGACTTTAAGTCCTGCAAGAGTTGGTGATAGCACAGAAAATAACAGTAGCATAAGGAAACAGCACTGCTGTAGGCTGTGGAGACAAATCCTTAGACAGGATCCTTGCACAAAAAATAAAAGGCAGCACCTGCAAGCCTTAAAAATACCCTGCATGTATTGATAAGAAAAGCTTTTAAAATCAATTTTCAAAATTAATTAATTAAACCAACATATCAAATCATTGTTATTTCTTTTTGATGGCTCTCCTCTGTTTCCTTATGTACTAGATAAAACCAAACCCAAGGAACATGCAAAGAAACAAAAAAGCAGAATTGCAGCTTTCCTGCAGCTTTTCTGTTTTGGATTTTGTTCGGAGGGCAGAGTGCCATTTTTTTTTTTTTTTCCTGCTCCATGCCAGTTACTTTCAGGCATGCAAGTGAAACCAAGATATTTTGGTTTTATGCATGTCATAACATGGTTGTTTTGCATGGTTCACCATTCTCCAAAATGGCTACCCATGGATTCTCACTCAATACATCTCTCAGCTCTGAGACTGGTTGCAACTCTGAGGATAAAAGTGGACAGGAGACAGGATAGACACAAGACATGTGGACATCACTCGAGGGTGCTGCAAGGTGGGGTTGCCACAAGGCTTCCCTGCAGCACCCAGTTCTCAGAGGTACCATGCAAGACATTTTGAATACAATGAACAGAAAATGTCAAAGAATTGTTTTTGGAGGTTCGTAGGTTTCCAAGTGCTACTTATGTAAAGGAGATCACACATACAATAGGAGCAAGCAGATAGCTACTACATGATGTGTCAATTTTACCTCTTGCTTAGGAGAAGGAAACTTTGGCTCCCACTTTCCAGGATCTAATGAATGATGGGAACTGGTGAGAAATGCATATCATGTCATAAAGCTCTACAGCGTGACAAGTGCTAATTACAAACAAAACCAAAAGCAACCCTTTGCAGGCAAGAACTGTTCTCTGCCATTCCAAGGATGGAAGGAACACACCCTTCCATCAACCTTATTACCATACTGTGCACTACCAGATCAACTGTGACACATGCAGGCACAGGGATCTAGGGATCCCAGGTCACAGTTTATGGGCAGGAATGAGGCAAACCCACATCTCCTGTGCTGACCTCAGCATAAAGATGACTCAGTGTTCCTTATGAGCAACCCAAGACAGAAATGTGAACGTGACTTAGAGCAGCAAGGGAACACGCATACAGTCTGATCTAGGAGAGAAACCAGAGTACAGTAACGCTGGGACTTTCTGTTGATTTCAAAGAAGCAAATTCTCCATAGGCTTCTGTGATGAGGTTTTAAACTCTTTTACTGACATCTTGATGTGTTAGTGAAATTATTCCTATCAGTGCTTATCCCCTGCTGAGGCATCGTGATTAAGAAGCCGTGTTTGTCCATTTCCACAAAGAATATAACGGCATTATTACCATCTACTTGCCATTTTCATGCAACACTGCTGTCACTCATTTGCTGAAGCGAAGTATTTATCTTTCAAGCAAATTCCTGGTTGAAAAATTAAGGCCACAAGGGTACATGAACAGTTTCCAAATTCCACAGTACATCTGGTAATCAACATTCTGTGTACCTATTTTTATTCCTTCTCTCTAACTAGTCTGGCTTGCTGCTTCATTCTCAATCCACTTTTATTGTGAGTCACATCAGATTAGAAACATGTTCAACTATGAGAAAAATCTTCTGCAACTGATCCAAGAAAAAACAATAACAAAAACCCACGCATATTACACTTTGGGCTTTTTTAAACTTAAAAAAAAAAAAAAAAAAAAAAAACAATGCAAGAGACTGTGAAATACTGACATCTTTCCTTAAAGTCTTATTTAGAAATGTACTGCAGATCAAGTCTCTTGTAGGATATCCTGTGCATGACACATAAGATTGTCAGTACAGGAGGAAAAACAGCAAACCACCAGGACACATTTGCTACGCAATCTGTAATTACATCAGTTGCTTCTTCATCTCTATGAGTGAAAATTTCATTTATTTTTTTTCCAGTGTGTGGACACTAATTAAATATCTTAACTGTCGGTATTGTAAAATTTACCTACACAACGAGAAGCTCTTTGTTGAATTCCTGAGCCTCTTCCTTTATCCTGCTTTAACTCATGTAAAGTGTGAGCCAGACCCTGCTGCAGTAAGAGCTGATGGAAGTTCTGTCATTGATTTCAGCGCAACGAAGGTCAAGTCTGCTATTTTTCAACTTCTTCATGGACCTGGTGTTTTAATAAATATTTTTATAGAGTTTAACAACACCAACTCCCAATGCACAGCAGGGCTAAAATACATTGGCAGGAAGTTTGCACAGAAGGTAAAAGTGTGTCCTCCTGCACCATCCCCAAATACACAGAGCTCTGACTGCCAAAGCAGAAATAAGGGATGTTGGCCTTCACAGCATGGGACACAGATCAAAAAGGAAGCATGAAACTGAAGATTACTCAAGTACAATAGGAAGCTTGAGATCATGTAGGATTTATTCACTACCAAAAATATTAGAGCCAAACCCATGCTCCCAAAAGAGAATCTATCCAGTTTGACACTGTACACAGGACGCTTCCTTAGCTTTGTAAACAGGAGATTGATTTGAAATAAGCTGCCAAGTAACCTAACCCACTCCAGTCTTTTAGCCAAGAGATCCTCACCAGAAGCAATGATATAAGTGGACTCCTTTATTCAAAATGTGGTATAATGTAATCAACCTCTTAAATATAATATAATCAGCAGCTTTGGGGAGGCAATCCTTGGATACAACTTGAATCAACAAACTAGGAGTACTGCTAAATTTTCCTGCATTAGCAGACAAATTCTTACTGCAGAAAAAATCTTACTACAGAGAATGCCAACAGAGAATGTTCACGGTATCTCTTAGGACCCATTTAGTTTATTTTAAGTGGCAAATCTCTGCAGGTCCACAAAGCCAGCACAGGCAGAAGCAAACTACTCAAGGGCTGAGAACATGCTATGAACATTGAAAGTTAACTCAAGGTTTCTTATCTGGGAAGGCAAAATCGTATATTGCTATACAAGTAACAGAGGACAAGGGCAAGAGGAAGGGATGCGGCTGGGCCCAGAGCTGTGGAAGAACCAGATTTCATGCTCCTGCTGCTGCTGTGCATGGGAGAACAGGTGAGAGTGCAGAAAAGTGAGAGGGGGATGGAAGAGATGGGGAAAGCAGCTGCTGCTTCTGGGTGAGGATGTATTCCACTAATCCCCATTTCTCTGTCAGCAGCAGTAGGTGCCATTACAGACTCACAGAACCGCTGAGGCTGTAGGGACCTGTTGAGGTCATCATTATTGCTCTGGAGGCAATAAGGACCTGGGCATTTTGAGGCCTTTTGGACTCTGGTATCTCAGGCAGCTACTTTGCTTGTGTTCAAAGACAGTCCTGTAATATATTTTATTTGATGTTAAAGGGATCATCCTATAATTTGCTGCAGATATGTTTTAATATAAGGAAGACTATCAGTATGAAAACATTGGAGCATAAAACATTCAGATTTGTACCACACCTTTTGTAAACGTACTATTATTAGAGTTATAAAATGAAAGCCATTCCACGTCCTTCTAATTTTGCATTCCTAAAGGGGCTTCTTGTTGTAAAAATAATACATATTTTGTAGATCTGTTCTTTTTATGTAATATTTATATCTTGTCTAAGGAAGGAGTGCCAGAAATGTAATGAAGTGAATATGTATATTATTTTGTTGAAAGAATTTCTGTCTTCAATCATCTCTTTCCCTATAAATTCCTTTTTACTTAATAAAAAGTTTAACAGCATGTAAAGAACTTCAGAACTTCTACTTGCAACCTGGACAGCTGTCAAACACCTTTAAGTTTCAACTCATATTCCATGAATTATATGGCTAATGACAGCACATAAAGAGGATCTTAACTACAGGGAATGGTTTGGCTCAAATATCTGTCTAACAATTCATTGTTCAACAGAATTTTTAAAAGTTACATTAAAACTGGATTTTTTTTTGTTTTGTTAGTATTCTAAAACAAAAAAAAATGTTTTCTGGGTTCTTTCCTTAAGTTTCTAATGTTAATTTAGTAACCAATAATATTGCATGCTTATTCTGATTTCCCTGTTCCTGTGTCCTCTGACTTATGTATTATATACATGCATATGTGCTATACTGTACAATATTCAAAAGACACAACATATATTATGTGTATGCATATGCATAACACACCTATAATACGTAAGCATTATATTTATATATATTGTTATTTTAAAAGAATATTTGACAGATACTGCAAATACAAGAGCAAATGCTTGTACTCCTTCTTCATCATAAGACACAGTTAGTTTAACTGGACACAGTCACACTTCCATATAAACTATCCAAGCTTCGTTACCATAGAATCCCGCAGGATGTAGCCCCGTGTCTTTAATGGAATTATATGGATCTTCTGTTTAAGCACATGACAAATGTTACTGCACTAATGATTCCCCATGAGTTTCCTACTTATGCCTATTCCTAGGTGCTTTATAAAACATATCTCTGTGGGATCACAGTTAAAAAAACAACATTATTTTGCAATTTACAGCAATGTTCCCTTTCTAATAACCAAAGTACTACAATTATCAAGTTTTCTCTGCAAGGCCTTTAATAATTAGCTGTTCTAATTAAGTCCCATACAAATAAATGTATCAAAAAGAAACAAGAACTACTGGGAGACTGGCTGGAGTGTTTATAAGTAAAGCAACTTCCACTGTGTGATATACATCTGCTCAATAGAACGTGTTTTGAAGCACCTTTAGAGACCTCCTTAATGCTTGCCACTGAGTCAGGGTTGCAATTCTCATGTAATATCCTTTGTTACTTCAGTCCAAACAGTTAATTATACAGATAAGAAACATCATCAAAGTCAAACAATCACAGACTAAATTGCATTACTAAAGGTAAATTACTAAATTATTTTTTTTTTATCTGATGAAGCCTAAAATTTATTTTAATTATTTTGCAGTTGACACAATTTTATGTTACCACAGTCATTTAAAAAAGAATCACAAAAAAAAAAAACAAAACAAACAAACAAAAAAACAAACGTATACAATATTTTATATATTCTATACTATAGAAGAACTCCATAAATGCATTCCAAGGTTCCTATACCAGTAGTGATACAACAGCCATTCTTACGTGGTATGAAAAAAGATTCAGTCCTGTCTTCTCCCAAGAGCAGATGGTTAATGCTCATCTCTTGAGAAAACAGACCAAATTATCAAATACTTTTCTGTGTGCTTATGCATAGACCAACACAGGAAAGCGGAGGGTAGAATTAATGGTACACATCATCTTGGACAGCCAAAAGCTGTTGCTATTTCTTCAGAATGTTGAAGTACAATTCTTCTTTGTATTTCTTTGGTGTGCAAGCAAACTAAGGCTTGGGAGCTCCTAATTTTTTGGATTCAAAATGAGAAACACATGACCCCAGAAACATATCTCAAGTTGTCTGATGTCACATTCTCTAAGCCACCTCAGGAGACACCAATTCCATGGCTTCTGGGTGTTACATACTGAAACAATCTGCCACTATGCTATGTTCTTTGCTATGTCTATGCTTTTTATTTAAACTTTGGATTTTGAAGTTTAAAATATGCATAGTGATGCTTAGTCTGAGTACACAGATTAGGGATAGATTGAGCATTCATACAGATGTTTGTTCATAACAGATAACAACAAATAACTGATGTTTCAGTTAGACAGCATACAGTAAATATTATTTAGCACTTTTCATCTCCACTTTTCATCTACAAGAAAACATAAACAACAAAAATGCCCAATTTCTTGTCATTAGGCAGCACTACCTGAATAATGCAAATAGGGAAACTGAGGCAAATGGAATCATCTCAAAGCCTTTTGTGTGGAATTCTGATGATTTTCAAAATGCTTAACAGATAATGGCATTAATAAAGACTTTAAATAAATACCATTACGTGTGCTATAAATGTTTCTGGCATCTGTAGGACACTTTAAATTATTGATTAGTGCTACACCGGACAGAGCTGAATCATCAACGCCTGTCCTTGCACGATGACAAGAGGATGTCTTGTAAGCAATTTATTTATACTCTTAATATCTTCAGCAGGAAGTACAGTCTGGTTAGGTTTTGCAATCATTAAATAGGAGTGATTTTATATGCATTGCCCTTCATCTACAGACTTCTTCCTAGAGCAATCTCAGCCTTAAGTGAGTGCAATTACAAATAGGCCAACCTCTTTCAGCCTAAAAGAAGAAAGACAATCTGGAATCTTGCACACTAAAAAAGGTTTATTTTGGCCAGAAAGAAGACCAAGGATCCATATTAAAGCTCTGTGTATTCAGTTATCCCTAGTTTATCCTGCTTGGAGGTAACAGAAAACTGGAATCCAAAGGATTGTTTTCTTTTTTAATAAAATGTGCAGGTGGTCTTGGACTTGCCAAGATATAATATTTTTTTTTAAAGAGATGAACAGATCTGGCTTCCTCTTCAGTATCTCTCTTAATTCCACAACATAATAATCATGATCATCAACCCAGGACATAATATTAAATTAGTTTTTATCCCTGCTGTGCATTTTGAGACTGTTGGAACATATTACCCCCAGTGTATTGTGTGCTCTTAGATCCTATTCCATATTGTCAGATCTTCAAATATTTACAATGCAAAAAATATTGTCTGTCTCACTCAGCAATGCAACCCACATGTCTTTAATGCAATTCCATATCAGCACTTCAGATCAAAACAAGACTCTAAAAATTATAAAAGACAGAAATACTTTTAGTGGCATACAGCCAAGTACGGTCTAAACACTTTGCTTGTGAGCTTGTCACATGCATGCAATATTTGGAATACAGCTCATAACCTTTGGCTGCACAAATATAGAACTTCAGTCAACAAACTCAAGCAACAGTTTGATTCGCTTGAGTAAAATCAGGCCTATCGGCAACTGACCTGCTTTAGATGTTGTAAGAAGATGCCCAGCTCCACTGGCCACATGAGAACATGCTGTTCTTTGCAGAGAAAAATCAAGATTCCCAAGTGCCAGGAGAGAGCAAGGCAGTATTGCAGTGGGTTGGAGGTCTGCATGTGGTCTTTCTAAAATTGTGTTACCTTCTCATTACATGGATCACATCCATTAAAGGGCTACAGAGATGTCTGACCTCTGCATGGGTTCATTTTACTACATCCATACACAGCAGGCCTGACTATCATACAGCACACTGAAGGTCCATCAAAAATAACGTACAGTTTCATATATGTATCTCCCATTTTCAAATGGCCCACTGCCAGCCCACCTGAAACCCAGCAAGTTTAGTCATTACAAGGTGTCAAAGTCTGATTTAAAGGTACAAAGTTTAATCACAAAGTTAAATATCACATCTAGGAAAAGAGCAATTCTCATGGTAGCCCCAAGAAGTTACTTCACTAAAAGAAGTTTTCCTCTTTGGAGTAGAACACCCATCACACTGCCAATAACTTGAAAACTTTATTCATATTGTGGGTTACAGATTTCTCTATTGACTCTACAGAGAAGATCAGAGTAACCCACATTTTAAGTTTTAAGTAAATTGCTGTAGTTTTCCATCAGAAAGCTTGTTTGGAGTTTGACTTGGAAGGAAGATTGCTTCATTTAGTTCAGAGACAGTTTCAGCTCTTCTGAGACATTTAAGATGGCAGGCTAACAAGTCATGAATCTTGATAAAATACACAACAGTTTTAAATGATGAAACAGAAATAACGGATGTAGGCTTTTATTGCAAACACATACATTTTGTATTAGATTAAATTTGATTTCCAAACCAAAGTAACTGCAATTTTGTCTTGTTTCCAGATTTGCTATCTCAATTGTAGACAAAAAGTCTCTTCACCTTTCCTATGCCTTCATGCACTGACAAGGGAAGGTATACAAAAGATTACTAAGTTCAACGTGACTCCAAAGCCGAATCAAAAACATCTCCCTAGATCAACTGTATACCCATTACAGGAACTGTATACACACTGAAAAATAAACACTGGCAAATGCAGAGTACAATCTTGGAAATGTCTCAAGTGAGTGGGTTTTTAAAAAGGGTTTATAAAAGATATAAATTCTGGCAACTGTAAAACATTAACTTGAAGACCAAATGTAACTCTGTTACTCTTCAGGAGAACATCTTGCATTTCCCTCTGCAAGGTATGGGGCAACAGGCAAGATCAGGTCCTCTCACATGAAGCTGGTACACAAAAGGGTCACCAGACCAGAGGCTCACCCCCCTTCCCCAACCCAAAGCCTTGGTTTTCTTTAGCCTTCATCATGAGCAAGTGTTTTCTAAAGGTAAACTCCAGTTGTGTTACTTCTGTGCAGCCTCTGCAGTCATCCACCACGAAGCCACGGCTTGGCAGCACCTTCGCTGTCCAGGCTGAGGCCATCCTCCACCAGCAGCCTGCAGCAGGCAACGTGCCATTGTTTGAAGACTGAGACCACTGCTCCTACCACACAGGCAGTGTCTCAAAGTCCCCATTCACCCTTCTTGGTGTTCACCACCAGTGGACATCCCACCTCTGCCAACTGCGTGGCTGGCACAAGAAAAGGAACCCATCCTCACTGGGCACTGCCTGACAGACCCCAGAAAGCAGCCAGCCATGGTTCAAGACCCTGCAGCCTCAGCTGCCTTCGGCCAAGCTCAAAGCAGGCCACCAGCAGACAGCTCTTTGGCCGAGCCCCATGAGAGGAGCCCAAAGTAGTGGCCAAGCTCCTGCTGAGCTCCCCTCAGGCAATGGCAGTGTCCCACCCTGGGGCTCGTTGGGGCACATGGGGGACACAACGTTCCTCAGAGGGACACGGGGCTCCTCAGAGTGACACCGTCTCCTCAGAGGGACGCGGGGAACACAGGAGACTACCCCTCCGCCCTGACGAGCTGGGACCCTCGTAGACCCGTGCACTCTGCGCCGTGTGGAGGGGACGTGGTGGTTGCCGCCGGCTCCCTGCAAATCTCCTCGGAGTTGCCCGAGAAGTTTGGGAGAGCCCGGAGGAGCCGTTATTGGGCAGAGCTGCAGCCTCCCTCCCGCCCCCTGGCCGCACGCTCCCGGGACGAGCCCCGCAAGAACCCCGGGGACGGGACACCCCGACCCACGACCGACCCCCGGGGGAAGGGGGCGGTAGCCCTCGGGACGCCGCCTGCGAACCGAGCCCTTCGGGGAATAAAGAAGGCAGAAGGACGCTTACCATCTCGCCTGATGTTGGAGGACCGCAAGGCTTTTATAGATCCGCTCTGGGCAGGGGCGGTGGTGCCCTGACGGCTGCAAAAGTTCGCACAGACGACGGCGTAGAGGAGGAGGAGGATGAGCAGTTGCATTGGGATCCGCTGGGCACGGGACCGCGGCTCTGCAAAGAAACCTGGCGCTTGCCTCTCGCAATTTATCTGTCCCCCACCCCCTGCACTTTATGGTTGTTGCTGTCGCGGGTTGCTGGAGGTGCAAAAATAAAATAAAATAAAATAAAATGAAATAAAAAATTAAAACGGAGCCCGAAATCGCAGCCGGAGCTCCCGAGTTACTCTCCCAGCTGCTCCTAAAACTTCCTGCGCTCTCAACTTTTTTTTGCTGCTTTTCTGGGGCCGTCCCGAGGCAGCAAGGTGAGGTAGAGATCCCCCGGCGGGGACCCGCCGCCCCCTCCCGGGCCGCAGGCGGGGGCTGCCGCAGCCGCGCTCCCCTGCGGCCGGAGCCTCGCAGCGCCCCTGCTCGGCTCGGCTCCGCTCGGCTCGGCTCGGCCCGGCCCGGCTGCAGCCGCCGCTGGGGTCGGGGGCGGCCCGGGGGTGTGGGGAAGGCGGCCCGGGGGTTGGGAGGGAAGGGAGGCGGGCGGGAGCCGTGCCCGGGCCCTCCCCGCGCTCCCGGCCCGGGGAGAAGGGGTGAGGGGAGGGATGGTGAGAGGGGGCCGGCCCCCTCCGGAGCGCCCCCCGTCCCCCATCTCGGGTTGGGCAAGGGTGGCTCGAAGTACCCCAGCTGCTGCAGGAAGCTCGGGGGCGCAGCCAGCGAGAACACGAAGAGAAACCGCACGTGGCCCTGGGAGAGAAATGCATGGGCTCTCCTCCCATGCCAAGCACCACCACCGTAAATGTCCAAAGCATTTCATAAATGGTTAATTGCAGCTAATTAATTCTCCTCGTTAAATTGGGTCTGCTATTAAAAGCTTGCATTAGCGCCTGGAAGAGTTAAGGTCTGAGCAGAAGGTATGTGAGCAGATTGTGATCAGATTGCTTTTTTAATACTCTTTTCCTTTCCATTAGCTACAATGAAAATAATCAAGCCAAGTGAAGGCAGAGAAAAAACAGTCAGGTTTTAACTGTTCTCTAATAAATCCTTACCTACTCACTTTGTTTCTTAAGGCATTACATACAATCCCAGGCAGCTAGCAACTTGTAACACGGTGCCAGACCTTATAACATCAAACACCACCTTAGTAATAGGCAAAGTGTGTCGATAGAGTGCTGTGTCAGGACTATGGGACGAGTCCTGCTACACACAGAGGACTGCCTCTGGCTGTATGAAACATTTTCTCCAAAAGCATGCTAAAATGACAATGGAACTGAAACATCTTGTGTGTCTTAAGGAGCCAGTAGGGTGCAATTCTGTTAATGCATAACTCAGGCTTCTTTATCCCTTTTGTGTTCCCCAAAGCTGACAGTGAACCTAATCCAGCTCCTGTGTGGAAGATAAAGGAAAGGCCCCAGTAGTGCTTCATCTGTGAGCAAATGTGCCTATATTGTAGGTGCCCACTTCAAGGGGGAACTGGACAGGCAGAGAGGCAAGGTGGTGAATCCAATCATCCTAACAGAAGCAGAAAGTTAAGTAAAGGAGATACAGAAAATGAAGATAGGGGGAGCTCTGAAGATGTCTTCTGTTCATCCAGTCCACATCTGTCTCTTTCCAATTACAATATAAGGAACTAGCAGAAAACCTCAGAAAGATTTCAGCAACCAAACCATCTCCTAAAGGCAGGCAGCCCAGAGGAAAACTGTGGCTGCCTTTTCAGATAAAAGGGAGTGACCAATGCCCTGGTCAAAACACCTCAGTGAAATCTTTCTCAGTGCCCTGAGGCCCTCCTTCTTGCTTAGGTTGTTACAGCCTGTGGTTGCTTCCCCCTGGGGGTGTGCAGCGGCCCTTAAGAGATGGTGGAGGAGGAAGAGGAAGAAGGATATATCACCTTGCACCCAGAAGGCAAAAAAGGTGTTCTGACAGTATCTGAGCAGTTATAAAGCTCAGTCAAGAAAGGATGCTGTTTCCAAGACTATTCTTCTTTCTGTACCCCTCTTTATCCACATTTATAAAATTTGCATTTTATAAAACTCATATGTCTTCCCAAGAACTGTCTCTGGAGCTGGAGTCATCTGCTCTCTTTCTGGCCCCATGTCCCCCTGGCTGTGCAGGTCCAGCTTCAACACAGGAGTGGAACAAGCTTTCACCTAAAAAACACTCTGCAGCTGTTTGGCTGATGTGCTCCCTGGCTTGATGCAGACTATAAGTTTAAATTTCCTCCAGCTGACCAGGGCTCAGATCTGAAGCTTTCTACAGCTATGTCTATTTTTTATTTTAAGCTATGTCTATTTTTTTTTTTTTATTTTATTATTATTATTTTTTAATATTAGATACTTCTGTGGTGCCTAAGATGAAATTCCTGTTTCTGCAGCAGAGGTACTGCTGAGTGTACTTGTTGCTTAGAGAACTCTCAAGCAAAACAGCGTGGGGCCTCATAAATTAGACAGCGATGAAAACAGGCAAGTGGATTCCAGCACCAGTGGCTTTGACATATCTCAAGAGGAACTGTGTATGACTCCTATCGTACATTCATGGTACACTTCTGTTCCTCCCTTTGCAAAGCATGGTATGCTTCTGTCTTTGCTCTAAATCTGAAAGTAGTTTTGCAGAAGCATTGATTTTTTTCTCAGGTCAGAAAACAGCCAAGGAATATTACTGTGGGGTTCCAAACAGAGGCATATTTTTTATTTTTTTTTTTTATTTTTTTTTCATTCAATATACAGGTGTAAAGCAAGATTGTGGGACAGAGTAGCAAGGCTGACATGCACTGGTAGACCTTTGTAAAAAAGCCTGTACTACAATGACTGTTTCTAGAGCTTCTCAATTCACCTTAAAGAGCACAAAACCACTACAAAAAAAATAATAAAATAAAATAAAAAAAATGTACCTTTATAAAGAAGCATCAGAGAACTCCATGTCAAAGGATGAGAAGTTTGGATTATACTTGGACAGTTTTAAGAGCAGATCACTGGATCTTCACTTTCTGGGGAACATTCTAATGCATTAGCTAAACTCTCTTCTAGGGGGTTGGGATAATTTAAAGCATTCTATAAAGATTTCTATATGAAGACCAGCAGTAACTAATGGTCACTGCAAAAAAGGACATATGGATGTGTAAGTGTGTTGACCTAGATAAAATCTGTCATCCTAACTGAGATCCTGGCAAAATAGTGTAACAGTCGATATGAGGTTCAATTAATACAAATTAATAGGGAAATGAGATAATGAATGCTAATCAACTTATATCTTATCATGCTAACTTGGAAGTCTGGTTGACAAACAGAATAACATCAAATTACAGCCTTTATAAGGCATTTGACATAGTACCACACAATATAAATCTTATGAAATGAAAGTCATGCTTACTAAATGTTTTGAAAATTCATTAAATGAAAGATTAAAAAACGTTAATAAAAAAGGAAACACTATTAAATGGATTATTTGCAAGAGGGTCCCACTTAGTATAATTTGTGGTTCTGAATTGATTTGTATTTTCAACAATGACCTGGGAAAAATGCAATCATTACTCATGACATTTGCAAATGACAAAATTCTTGAGGGAGTAAAAGTTTGATTTATACCAATGGTGTTATATGGAAATAGATGTGTAGATACAGGGTAGAACTGCAAAGCTGAGCAAGCACTGGCATAACTTATGTTTTTAAATAGCCAATAGTAGGGCTACCCAGTGCCCATGGTGTCTATCTGACCTCATTTCAGTCTTCTACAAGTTCCTGGTGTAGGCCAGTCACATAAGATCCATAGGGAGAAGCAGGTGCCATCAGAGAGCAGTTTAGCCCATCAGTTTTAGGCAGCTGTGCTGTGCTGGGATGAATTGTTTTCTGGTAGTTACGGTTTCTCTCCACTGACTACAGAGACAGCATAGGGAATAAATACATTTATAGCTACTGGATAAAGTATTTAACCCTGGAAACCACTGATGCAGGAATGATTATGGGGATGGATTATCAAGGAAGTCAACGGGCTGAAGCCCTCACTGTTATTACTTGCTGGCTGGCAGACGCTCCTGTATCACACGGTTTGTTCATGGAGCACAGATGTGCTGTATGCACATCTTAAAGCATTGGCAGTATGGTGAATAAGTAGCAAAATCCAAGATCTTTGTGCAATAGCACTATTTATTTAACTAGGAAATACCAGTTAGAGTAAGGGTATTATGCTTTCTTCCATTCCTATTAGACTGCTGCATCAAGTTCCTGTGAATACAGTCTGAAAAAGGACCATGACAAACAGAAGGAAAAAAAAAAAAAAAAAAGGGAAAAGAAAGTCACATGGTCGGTTAGGGGGTGAAAAACATACCATTCAGGGAAAAGTCTAAAGATCATGAACCATTTAGCTGGTCAATGAGAAAATCAGAGGGCTCACAGCCTGAAGGTGCCTCCATGAAGGTAGGCTATTGATTCCAGGAGGCTATTGTGTCTAGTGAAAAATGACTTATCATGGTAAAAGTTGGAGCTAGACTTTTAAATTAAGATTAGAAATAAAAGGCATACTTTTCAGTGTGGCAAGCCATGGAAGTATCAAAGTTGCTTTATATTCTTCTTCACTGAAAATCAAGATTTAATGTTTTCCTAAACCTAGACATGCAGTTTCAAGATGTAGTTAGGAACTCACAGGGTCTATCAATCAATTCTAAAAAGTCTGTGAAAATAACAGGGAAAAGCATGTTAATATGTACCATATTGCAAACCAGGGATGAAATTTGTAGTTGGTTCTGCAGTTATTGGAAAATGACAACTAAAACTATTTACCTCCAAGGATGAATTCAGGGCAGCGCTGTGATGTCTGTTAGAGGAGGGCAACAAGTGATGGCAGTGATCCCATCCCCTTGTTTATAATTTGTGAATGACTTGAGAAAGAGCAGAGGTGTGTAGAGTAGGATGGAGAAAACAAACAAACAAACAAACAAAAAAACACTCACAATTGCTGAAAGCAAGTCTGAGCAAATGAATGTAAATATGACAGCAGACCAAAAGTGTGCAAGAGAAAAGTGGACCAAACCCACTATATGGGTAGAAATAGCAAATAGTTCAAAGTGATGTGTTGATAAGACAATCACAATAGCCCACCTGGTGGAGCAGGACACCAAGAGGAGGGCAGCACAGCGATGAGTGGCCCAGGTTTCCTATCTGAGCTATAGGCAGCAGTTCAGCAGCATACAGAGAAAACCCGCTACGAAACTGAACACCTTAGGTGTGGAGATTATCAAACACCAGCCCAAGCAGAGCTGGCTGGTACCACCAGCTACACACTAGGAACTTAGCTTTGATTAATGGCAGCTCATTAAAACACTCTGGACATTAGAGCTGGGCCACAGACCTGCAACTGGTGCTGCTGTTTGTCCTCCTCCAGCAGCCAGCTGTGGCTCACTTGTCTCTCATTTTTCATAACAGCTGCTTGCAGCTTTAATTTAAGCTTTATTTCACTTTTTGCTCTTGTGCCTGCACTGCTGCAGGGTTCTGTGCCCTCCTTTCTTTCTCTGTTAGCCTGCTTCCCTTCCCAACTCTTAAATGATTTTTGCTGCCAAATGCAACTTTTGGCTATGTCCTCACTGCAAGTGTTAGAGACAAAATTGCACCACTGGCAGATACACACAGGTAGGGAGGGAGGAGGAAGGGATGTCAGAAATTGAATGTGTTCATTCATTACATTTAAAGAAACTGCCATATCACTCAGACTCTCCCAGTGGTACGCAGTGACAGGACATGCAACGTGCAACATTCATGGTCATACTTCCAAAAAAATGCATATGAATCACAATGAAAGATGAAATGTTGCCCTCCTGAGGTTAAATAGAATTTTTTTTTTGTTTCAATTGATAGCAGTGGAACAACCATTTACATTTAAATTCATGATTAAAAACAATGGGCTACACTTTAAGTATTTCTTAATAAGAAAATAATACTATCAAAAAGACTATATTTCTTCTGTATCCCAGTTCTCAGCTTCATAGATTTTAAGGACAGAAGAGACCCTTCTGAGATGATGTAGCCTGACTTCTTGCATAAATGAGACAAAACATTTTTTTCTAACCTGCAACAATTTCTCAAAAGCCAGTTTGATATCTTTTAGGAAAAAAAAAAATAAAATCAAACCTTAATTTTAAAATAGAAAGAAACTCAGTTTACAGTACATTGAGACAGAGAATTCCTCACCATCATTAAGTAATTCAAGTGTTTAATAACTATTTTATTTTATTTTATTTTAATTTTGTTTTATTTTATTTTATTTTCCTTTGGATCCTGTATGGTGTATGAGCAATAAGGATCTATTAGTATCCTCAGCTTGGCCTCTTAAAATATTTGGATACAAGTAATATGAGCCTACTGCTCTGGACTTAGTAAAACAGCTGTCCTCAAGCCACAGTCAATTCTACCTAACCACCCTTGTTACTTCTGTGACCAATTTTTTTGCATCTGTCAAAATGAGGTCAAACAGATTTTGTTTATCCTGGATATGATTTGAGTTAGAAAATTGTCACCTAGAATTTTATAGAAATTCTAAGAATGTTTTATTACTGGCAGACTAAGACCTCAGGGATCAGAGGTTTCAGACTAAAATTTCTTGTGTAAATTCATGTTTTCTGTCTGAACATTGTATCTATTAGTTACAAAATAAAGTGTCCAGTTATAGTGAAACAGATAAAAATATGCTTTAGGTACCTCAGACTGTTATTTTGCTCAGACTACATGTATTAACTCTGGTCTTTTCTGTGTTCTAACCTCTTGGACAGGAAAGAGAGAAGTGAACTTGACTTGAGCATTTTCCTTCTCCACCACAGTTTCAGCATAGCTGGGAACACTCAAATCCTGTAAATTGTTATTTTATGAATAATTAGGACTCACCAGCTGCACAATATTATAGAGACTAAAAGGCACCTCAGTGCAGAACCCTCAGAGCAGTAATTTGTGTCTTTGCTACACAAAGATGGAACAAACTTCTTTGCAGTATGTGCTCAATTGTAAAGACATGTCAGAGATCAAATGTTTTCCTTTGTTGATTAAAGATTCCCTCTCAGTTTCCTGAGAGTTGAAGTTCTGAGGAATCATCATAAAATGTGTGTCCTATACAAGCCATCTAGATCATATGAATTTAATAATTTTTTAAGGATTGAACCTTGTAGTAAAACTCTTCCTCGTCCTCCTGAGTTATGTCCTCCTGAGTTACAGCTTGTCTTTCATTCTTTGTTTTCAGTTTTACTTACTCATCTTGTCGGCAGAGTTTCAAAACCACTGAGCTATGATTCTGCACTTTTTTTTTTTTTTTTTTTTTTTTTTTTTTTCTTTCCTTGATGGGTAATTTCATTCCTCTTTGAAGTTTGGTTGTCCATGTGCAATGGAGATGCTTACTAAATCTGATAGTCCAAAAACCTGAGCCGTAGTTTCTTCTGTTCTTTCCAACTCAAGAATTTTCCACATCATTTCACAAATAGGGAAATTTGTGGCTTGCACTAAGAAATGCATAATACTTGATGGAGGATCACTTTTCCATTGTTGACCATCTTAGTCCTGCATGTGGTTTTGTGCTTGGAAAGTAAACTTGTTGTATTTCCTTTTGTGGTGCTCATATTTCAGATACAGCAAGATGAGGTCTTTTTAGTCATTTCACAATCAATAACTAGACACTTCTAAATGGATAAAGTCAGACCTAAGGGTCAGAAATGCAAAACTGAAGTTCAGAACTTTGCCTCCTGGTGCTTACATCTTAAAATGTACTCTATGCTTACAGTTCATTTTTTTTTTTTTTTCAGGGAAAATAATTTTGTATCACGCTGAAAATAGAACACATATACAACAAAGTACAATAGATAAGAAAACAGAGTTTCAAATGGACTTGATTTCTAAGTACTGGAAAAAGCACACTAAACATATCATAATTTCTTGCTTTTAAATATGTGCAATTTATAAATCATCTTGTTAAGAAAAAAAATACTTTCAATCAACTTTAGATGACAGTGCACAAGAATATGCATCTCATCATCTTACGTGCATAAGTGAGAATTATTTACCTCTGGTTCCTGATTAGTGTAAGTACTTTCAGGCTGGCCAAATCTTTCTTCAAAGCACATTGTCATAAGAAGGAGGTGAGTTCACAGCTTTATGCACACAACACATTAACATAAACTAGTTAACCACCTGGCATTGGTTAAGCAGAATTTATGCTGATACTGTGCTAATGACCTTGCACTATCATTAGACTAAATCAGTCTCCTGGGAGAAAGCCCAACAGAGCATACTAATTCAGTGTATTCCTAGGCAGTAGCATGTACAGTAAAATATATTTTGTCATTTATCTAGCTCTATTTTCATTCAGAAGTACTTTCTAAGTTAAATACCGAGGCCTCTCCAGAGGCCTATAAGATGGAGCAACCAAATAAAAATATGCATTCAAGGGAGACAAACAAGAGAAAGATTTGTGCACACTTGCAGTCACTGTGGGCGTTTTAACGTACTGGTGTGGTATTTTAACAAGCGTAGAATCATCTCTAAACACAGACTTAGAAAAAGCTTAGAAGGATGAACAAAACATGGTAGGTTAAATCTGAGATAGTCTCCCTTTGTAGCCTGTGAGAGAAACAGGTGCCACCAGAGGGTGCTTCATCTAACGTAAGATTTTCATATTTATCTTCAGATGTGTTGAGTTCCTCTTGCCCCAGGCCACCCCAATGAATAACTTTCCTTTTTCCCCCCAATTGTAAGATGACTATGCATGATTAGTGCAGACTTAAATGTCTAACTTAAGGAAACATAAGTTAGGGAAGACGAATTCCAGCCAGAACAATCAAAGCAATCAGGAAATTTCAGAAATAAAATGTTTTGTGAATCTTAATTCAGCCTCCTTTTGCATATGTGGGTTATATTCTTTATTTTTTGATGTGCAAACTACCTTTTTCAGAGGATTTAGTACACATAAGGGAGGGAGATGAGTTATGATTTTACAGTAAAATGGAGATAATATGTAGAACATTTACTTCATCTATTGCAGAGTTGAAACTTATGAAGTGAGTGGTGTGGGAAGGGGATGGAAGAGAAAACTAAAGACAACTGAGTTCTCTGAAAGGATTTCTACACCTGTCTGGTTGTATTGCTACACAGATGATGTAAACCAAACTTCTCACAGCTGGTCTCTATTGCTGTGTTTCTCATTTTCTGGATGCCCAGCTAGAGACACTAGGGTCTGACTTGAAGAAGTACAGAGCATGCATATCTATACTTGAAGGTAACATAAGTTGTTTCTTGAATAGCACTATATAATGCTAAGGTTTATAAATCTTAGTATCTAAAACTAGTGGAAACTATTTACTCTTTCAACACTCCAATGCCACTTGAGAAATTTCACTATACGTTATAGCACCCAACTTAAATGCCTGGTGTTTATTCTGCAAAATAAAATTCTGTGTCTAACTACAGATATGTCTGTTACACAGACAAATTTAACAGTTTTGAATGGGATTCATGTGTCTGAGATGTCTATATAAGAATAAGCTGAGCTGACCCCTGTCAGAATCTGTTTTGTTTTTCAGTGACAGCAAGGGAAACCCAATGTGATGAGCTCACGTGCGGACATCAGGGCTGCAGATGTCTGAAGGTAAGCCAAGTGAACCCTGCATTCATTGATGACTTACATTTGGGGCACTGAATGAAGCATATTCTATAAGAAAAAAATAGTCTCTGATCATGTTATTTATTAGATGAATTCATAATAGTTACACACAAGGGACAAAATTAAGGTTGCACAGAATGCCTTTTGAAAGTTTGGCATAGCAATAGCAGTATAATAGTTATTCTCTGGGAATGAAAAGACATCAGCCTGAGGCAGACACTTGGAATATTGCATTTCAGTTCAAATAGTTAAAGTTTGAAAAGAGAGTCCTATAGCAGGAAAGGAGAGCAAGTTAATAATAGTTTTACCAGCTCTTCCTGGGAAACTTCCAGCCTCTCTAGGTTCAGTGGAAGGCAGCAGAGCTTGTATGGCAGCCCTGTAAGCCTGTGCATGTCTCCACTCCAGTCCTTTGCTCAGCATTAACTCCTTCAGAGTTAATAAGCATATAACATTTTCAAAAGTTTTTACAAAAATGGCCCAATCATAGGAGCCTTTCTCTGGAAGCTTGTTAGATGTTTGTTAACATCCATGCTGTAGGCACAGGGAAAACTGTGGTTGAATTATTTGTCTAATATCAAATGACACAAAATTATCAGGTAACAAAAGGCAGCCCAATTCAGTGTTTAACTCATTAGGCTAAAATGTCTGACAAAATTTTCTCTGATTCTTCCTGGTAAGACTGTACCATGCCCTTGCATGTAGGTCAATGACTTTCTGTGCAGGTGTTACAGACTCATGGAAAAGGACCTTAACTAAGCACTTAAAATTGCTTGTGCAATGTTGTCACTTAAAAAAATCTCAGCCACAACAGGGGGACTGTGGGTTCTAGCAGGAGGTGGTTGTACCTCTTCATTAATGGTTCCTCAGACACAGCTCAATTTAAGTTTACAAGACACCTTTCATATGCCCTTCTGGTGTAAATGTCTTGGGGGATATTGTGTGAGCAACAAGGAGTCTTACAGTTTCACCAAGCATTAGCTATTGTTGCCTTTTCTTCCTAACTTACTTTCCTCTGCACTTCACTTGCTTTAAAGCTGCCCCAGATGGTGGAGGTCAGCAAGACCATGCATTAGAGGCTCACTCTGGCTGTATCACAGTGGAAACTTACATTAAGCAGGGGGGAATTGTGTGAGCTCCTTATGAGCCATTATGAACCCACTGAACAGTGTAGGAGAATGTGGTGACCTTCCTAGGCAAGACATTAACATCTAACATATTGGAAATGGGCTTTGGAGACATGAATTCTAAGGCTGACTTGATTTAGTTTACTGCAGGATGCCAGAAAACTGATTAAGACCTTTATTTCAAAAAATGTCTACTTATTTTGGAAACACGATTTTCAGAAAAACACATTGCCTTCAGCCACAGTCCAGGCATTACAAATGCATACGTACTGTAATTGCAGCTTTACTTGGGAAGAGAGAGAAGCAGACCATGAACTTTGTAGTCTTTGCATTAACACTGACCAATTCAGTGCATGATTAGACATATTCCCCCCACCCCACCCCTTTTAAACATGTGCTTTGGGATTGCTCAATGTGTTAGAAAGGTGTTTTGGAGAGAGCTCATATTTGTATGGCTTTGCTGTCAGCTGCCCTATATCAAATGTCAGTGGAGATGGAAAGTTAATTGTATTTAGCAACATCATCTGAATTTACCCAATGCAAATCTGCATGGCAGAAAATATTTCAAAGTCCTCCACAGAATGACTGCTACACACAGACAGTTATGTTGTTAGTGCAAACCTTAGGCACCAAGCAAAAACTCCAATAAAGACACTCACAATTATTTACCTAAGAAAGAAATATCCTTGCCTAAAACTTCAACACAATGCAATCAGCTGCACTGGTCTTCAGTCAGTCATCAAAGTAAACCAATCTGTAACAAAATCAGCTGAGTCACTGAAATTTGAAAAGAACAATTTGTAGAGGGCAAAATAGTCAGGTTTCTTTCTTGGATAAAAAGAGATAGAAAAGATTTACTGAAGATTTTATGAAAGCATTCAAACTGTTTTCTGATCAAACCTCACAGTTTCAACACAGAAGGAATTTAAATATCTGAAAACTGTGGTGTTTGTGCAAGATTTTGTACTGGAAATTATGCACTTATCTTGACTGTATTCTTACAGATGATACTTTTATCTATCTATACAGTACAGGTTATTTATTCTTTGTTAGAATAATTTATTGCATGCACTTGCATGCACACACTCTGCCTTCTAATGTATTTGCAGAAGAAAGAGACCCTATTTTATGTTCATCATCAGATATATTCAGGAAAATCAGTTCAGGTAACCTAGCTCTGTGACTGCGAAGCAGGTAGCCAATCTATAATTTACTGTTTGACCATTTTTGTATTATATTTTCTTAGTGCTTTCATATACAAATTAAGGATAGTAACTCTCTATAGAAGGAGTAATAATGTATGCTTCTAAATTCTGTTGCAGAGAGCATAGAAGAAAAAGCAAATGAAGTGTAAGGGACAATCTCTGTTTGACAATTCCCTTATAAGTATGCTACACCTAAAAAGTGTAAACAGAGATTCAGATGAAAAATGAGAAGCATTGCTGTTATGTTAGATATTTGAGAACCATGAAGAAAAAATAAAATACAAGGAAGATATTCCTCCTTAGCTTGGAATTCAGTCTATAATTGCAGTGGAAGGAGCTAAGGTTCAAAGAACTGAATCACAAATGTTATTTTTTTATTCATAAAAGTTAAACAGTAAATAGTTTTAATAGCTTTACTTTCTGTCAATTCATGCCTATTTTCAGATACAGTCCCAAAGTGATAGTCAGCCATCATGGGCAGCCCAAGTAAGTAATTATCAGCTGTAGCCCAAGTAACTGATTATTAATGTATGTTTAACTATCATACACAGCTTTTATGCATTATTTTAACTTCATCCTGTGTTTTAAAATGAAGGTTGATGATTAAGAAGGTTAAGAAGATTGATTGATTAAGAAGAATGATGATTTTTTCTCTTCCTGAAGGAGTGGTGGAAATGTATTTATGCTTATTTACACCCAGAATTTATTTGTGAGCAGGAGCTTGTTTGTAGTTTTTGTTTACTCTCCATTGAACATTATTAATGTAAAAATGGAAGTTCATATTGTTAGACATGTCTGGTTTGGTAAAAATATCTCACAGTTTAAGTAGATTAAGCTCTCGTGAAGTTACACTAATTTATAGCTTTTCATGAGTGCTAACTCTGAAGTGACAGTCTCCCTGGTTTCAGGATAAGGTAACTCAGCGTGTTTCACAGCTGCTAAGTTACTCACAAATACAGACTATAATCAGTGATTTGAGACCCTGGGTAGGTTACAGAGATATGTCAAATGAAGAATGAAGTCAGTAAAATCACAATGCTTTTGTGACTTTCTTTGGTTTATAATTCATGTTGCCTTTATTTTCATCCTATCTTCACAAATTCATATATATATATATTTTTTCCAGCTATTCTTAAACTTTGTTATCCACATCTTAGGTATTCTGAGGGCAAATATTTTAGCCTATGCAATAGTAATCTTCCTTAATTGATTTGGGATGTGTGCCAGTCTCTTCTATTATTCTGTGCCCATATCTATATATGACTGGCTTTTATCCAAGTGCTGTCATCTTTCTCATCTTCTTCATTCCTTTGCTCTTTTTGTGCTGAGAGACAGTATTCTTAGCCTTTGAGTACTGGTCCTTCATGTGTCACACTTGCAGTGGAAAAGGTACAAAGGACAAACTTTCCAAATACTGAGATCTGTGTTCTTGGCTTTTCTGGCATTTTCTCTTAACTATTTTTAGTTAAGTCAGTTGTTGCAATGTACTCATCTACTTAATGAAATTACATACAAAGTTTTGATACATTTACTACTATTTAGTACTCTGGTGAACTTATTTTTAGTGCCTTTTTTTTTTTTTTGTTTATTTGTAATGTATTTTACTTAGTATCTTTCACTCTATATTTGATTCATTGAAGAAAATAAAGTGATTTAGAATCAGAAACTACCATCATCATATTCTCATAAATCTTTCTCATGAAGCTTTTTGATTTCTGTAAAACGTGAAAAAGAGATCATTTATAATGAGTTTTAATGTAATTGAAATTCAACTTGGTTTTATATTGGGGATTTTTTTGTTTTCATCTTCACTATAAGGCTCATAATGTATATCACTTCTTTTAGATTAAAGAACAAAAGCTGTCTCTAGACAAATGAAAATTCCTGTGTTGTGGATATATCTGATTGCCTTTCTACAGTCCAACTCTTTCTTCATGTGTCATCTGCTGCAAAATGTGTTTTGCTCTAAAAGACATAGAAGAAAAGTAATTGTTCTTCAGTGTCTTACAATAAAATATCAACACTGATCTAGAGATGAAATATAAAATTCAGTTGCAATTAAGGATCATGACAAGTTCATAAATATAATTAATATCCTCAGTACATATTTTGTTGGCCTTTAATCCAAATCTCATCTGAACCAAAGGACCAAAGGGATTATTTATTTATTTATTTATTTATTTATTTATTTATTTCTCTTTGGTGGTCTATCAGGCTATCATTAGTCCTTGGATTAGTAGGGCAACTGTATTCAGCACAGGGCATTACCACTTCCTTAGCCAAATATATGCAGCCAATTCAGCCAGTAGAATGAATGTGATTAGTAAAAGGACCCCGTGTAAGGTTAACATTGATAGATCAAACATTTCCTAAAGACGGCCTTGAAAACTTTGTTTTTGTGGATTTATTATCTGGTCAGCCAGATGCCCATCACCTGCTTAATGAAGACATTGCAACTGTCCTCTCCTGTCTTCAGTTCATGAAATCATCTGTGATTCATCTTTTGTGACTCTAAGACCTGATCTATTTGCATATTGAGAAACCCTCATGGATGAACCCAGCTGGACCCCAGCTGTCCAAATGAATGGAAAAAAAAGATGGTTTATTATGTTCCTTTTATAATCAAAATTATGATTTTGGTGACTATGTCTTCAGGGTTGTAAGTACTGGAGAGAATATAGATAGAAGTTGAAGATCTGATACTATCAACTATAAGCACTATTACTTGAATTTTTTGGAGATGACACCATTCAGATGTAATTCAGAATTGTTATATTTTCTCTTGGATCATTATACAAATATGTTTAAAAATAACACATTGTAACTGTCTACTTTTATTTTTTCTATTAATACTAAAAATAAGAATGTCTTTTATTGTGTTCTATGTAATATACTATGTGGAACTTACATAATTACGATCAGTAACATTCACTTAAGGTCTCTATTTAAAATAGTATCTGAGCAGCTCACCATTTCAAAATATGTTAATCTCCATAACAACTGTGTTAGACTGTATTAATTATAACCTGCCGTCATTTTACAGAAGGAGATCTGGAAACCATAGGCTCTTTGTGTACTATTTTTTGAAAGCAGTGCTGATTTGAACATAGATTTGCCAGCTGACCATGTGATTCAACACAGGGAGTGATGCGAGGGACAGGTTTTGGGTAAGCCAGCTGCTTCACACAGTAAGAAAATCTCTAATACCTTTTCCAATGTAAGGTGCACCCAAAGGCACCCTAATCTGCAGTGACAGCAGATCCACCCTAGCAGCATGTGCCTGGCCATTTTCATATTTCTTGCCCGCCTTTGCAGTGACTTCATGGGACTAGTATGGCATGTACAAGAAAGCTTACAATTCTTCCTAGAAAGGACTGATTTACCATCTACAACTGAAGGTACGATTTTTAGTCAGTCTTCATTTTGGTTGTTTATAAGGACAAGGTTGATCTTGTAACCAGGTCACCAGACTGTACGACCATGTCAGGACATTGCTGTGACCATGTAGCTCAGGTTTAGTAATAGGCATCATTGCTGAGAGTAGGTAACTTGTTCCATATTACATGGGAATTATGTTGAAATGTAGAGAATTAAAATCTCTATGTCCATAGCCAAGAACAATATTATAGCTCTTGAGCCATCTATCCTATGGAAAAGTTTTACTTACTAGACACATAGCACTATGTATACTCAAAAAGTGTTATAAATGTTAACTATTTAGTGTTCACAAAGTTCTCAGAAGAAAAAAAAAAAAAAAAAAAATTATTCTAACTACATAGGTCTTAGTCCTGAACCCAAAGGCTGCAGTGTTTAACCAATGCAGATTATAGATTTGAATCTATATTAAATGTTAAACTTGGAATTCAGGACATAGCATCACAGAAGATCCAATCTTTGCAAGGTCTATTCAAATGACTCAGTAGGATATTTTGCCATCTTGTCTTATAATTAACTACAGCAAGTGGTAATTAACAGGGGTGTTTTAAATCCTTGATTTAATGTTCTTCTAAAATAGATACAAGGTAAATGGAACCCTGGACAATCTATCTGGCTTTCTCCTCTCTAGCATTTCAAAGGCACCTAGAAACTTGGCTTCTAAGTACTACTAAACACATTTAGACCCAAAGGGCATGACATACATAAAAATTAGTCTGAGTGTAAGAAAAAAATACAGAAAGGGCATATTGGCAGCATTGCATCAGAGAAGACAGTCTGTTCAGCATAAAAGAGGAATAGAACCAGGTTGAGCTACCTCTTGAAACTCTTTAGACTTCAGATGACATTAATAAACTACTTGTCTCTCATGTGTACAGCATTATTATGTATAGGAGAAGAATATAACGCTCTTGTGTATTATTTAATCTGTCCACAATCTGCAGATGCCTAATCTCATGCTCCACAGAGACTTTTCAGAGTTTGACTCCAAATTTTCTGTACTTTCAGAGATGGCAGAGCAAGCATAGCTGCACGCATGTAAATAATTAAAATGATACTGCAAAGAGTATATAGGTAAGTGGGTTACCTGTGCCACTTTTTGCCACAAAATCTAATGAAGCTAAATATACAGAGGCAAACATAATGCACTGGATGATTTATGAACAATGAGTATCCAGTGTTAAAACAGCCACAATTTAAATGAAATCCAAACTAAAAGAATTGGAAATACTCAATATTTTCCCATAGAGTGATGGGAACAAGAAAATATCCCTACGTTAAATTATTTCTTACTTATATTTACTTCTGGGAAATGGGTGAGGCAGTATGATGAGGAGATAACATTCATTGTGTAAATGAGAGGTAAGGACTATTGTGGTGTAAAATAAATCTTTCATACTTGCATAGCTGCACATACTACAGCTACAGCCTTTTATCTGCTATGCCTGGAGCTCTAGAAAAATAACTTATCCTAATCATAGTGTGATTCTTTCCTGTGGGAATTTTTAGTATATGTATGTGCAAAATACTCTTAGTCAAAAATATTTTTAATCTCTTTTTACTGATTGGTACATATGAAACAAAGTGAAATGAATTACATAGTGAGAGCTGGTGCCTAATAGTCTAGTAGTAAGACTGGAAGTTATGAGATCTGCAGTGTGTTCCAGTTTTAGTTACAGTGAATTGATACTTGGTTTCAGAGACTTTGGGATCACATTTACATCTGCTTTTACTAATTTCTGAAGAGTGAAGGAGCTTGAATTGGAGCAAAGAATGTTAGATATATACATATGATATATAGATATATATCCGTATTCAGAATAAAAGCCATTAATAAGCGCCAAAGTGGGAACTTCTCCCATCATGATGATTTCATCAAAATTTTGACCTATGGTGTTCTTCACTGATAAAAGTCACAGAGCAGCAGCGTGATCTACCTTTAGTTTTTGGTTTAATGCATAGTGTCATCTCAACCTTTTCCCACTTGCACCGGCTATCATTGCAAGCTCTGTAAGACACAGCATAAATGTTGTTTCTTTCTCCCAGCATAACTTCCGCAATATTTTCCATGAAGAGATTTATGGTATGTTTCATTTTCTATTCAAGATTTAAAAGGCTGATGAATTTGTCTCTGTTTTGAGTCAAAGATGGTTGCATCTGTTCATGAATCAATTCATCTGCAATTAACATGCAAAACTGAAGTGGCAATTCTTTGAAAATAGGATAGGTGTCAAAAATAGTGTAAAAGGACTGCAGAAGATCAGTTAGCACTGAAACAGAGTCAAAAATTTAGTGGTTGGAACAAGTCATTTAGAAAATATTTCTGTTTAGAAGTAGCTCAGACTGAGTTTCAAAGGAGATGTATAATAAAAAGAACAATATAAGAACTGAAAATTAATTGCTGTTCCTGAAGAAGTTGAGTTTTTTTGTTTGTTTGTTTTTGTTTTTACTCCTTCCTTCTATATAGTTTAGCATGACTGTAGTTCTTTGGAAATGAGTTTGCCATACTTAAAACAACCATCACTGTTCCAGTCTTGGGCAGTATATAAGCAAGTGCCTAAATTCAAATACACGTATAGCACAAGAGACGCATTTTTAGAGCTACTTGGGCACCCAATTCTCAGCCATGTGCTCTAGTACATTTCTTAATCACGTTGCATACACCTTTCAAGCACTTGCAATAGGAAGCTACTTTACAAATGTTATTTATGAAGCTCAGAGTCTTGTGAATTAGACAGACTTCAGTTAGACATACTTCACTTTAAAGACCGGTACATACTGGCTCAAAGGTATTAAATGGATGATAAAACTCATCAGTAGAAGAGCTGGATTAAATACAAATCAGACATAGATCCTAGTCCTCTACCTTCAGCAGTTTCTTATACAGTTGCCTGTACATCATTTAAGCCAACCAAAAATATGCAACTTAATGTTATTGTTTCTTGTGCTGTCCCTGAGATTCAGAATATGGGTGGTTTCCTAGAAGTCAAGACAAATGATGTATAGTGACAAACATAGTTCTGAAGTCATGTGTGGTTTTCCAAAGCTCATCTTGCTACTAGAGTTTATTGCAACTTGTTAGTTGTCCATGGATATTTTTCAGTCTTTTGTGTGATTATTTGGTAATCTTTATTTTTCAAGAATATGAAGGTGTACTTTGCAGCTGCTAGCTCTGCTTAATGGATTACATCAGGAAGACACTGTAAAAGTTAGATATGGGAAAATTCATTTAATTTGCAGAAAAATAGAAATGAGAAAGATACTATTCTTTTTCTATTTGTATCTTTATAACAGATATGACAAATTACCTCAGTTGCAAAGTGTGTTATCATTGAATGCTAAATTGCATTTATAGTAGCATAAATTCTACAAGATGAATAAGAGAATTTTATACTGAAGATTTTAAAACTTTCTGTGTAGCCAAAGAAAAGCCAAATATAGTTTGTAAAAAATATTCTTACATATTGCTGAGCTAACATTAATTCCTGGTCTGTAGTAACTTGCCTCTCATTATCCAAGTCACCTTTGTTTTCTCATTACATATCTATTCAAAACAGGCAGAAAATCTGTAATGCTGGAAAGCCATATAATTGTAGAAGTTTATATGTAAAGGCCCTTCATCATCTTCCCTACTTTTCCAGCCATACAGTTTGGATATAATAAAAAGAGTTGCCATTGCTCACAGACTTTTCCATGCCTATATTCTTAGGCAATTATCATTACATTATTGATGAAAGCTCTTCTGTGGCACTTTGTTACAGAATACTTGGTCTATGGTAAAACTAATGAGACACTGAATCTGAAAAATATCTTGAGCTTTATTTTAAACCCTGAAATATCTATCTTCAATTGGAAACTGGAAAAAAAAAAAAAAAGAAAAAAAAAAAAAAAGAAGAAGAAGAAGAAAAAATGGTAGGGGAGAGGGCATTAAGGATACTAAGTGGGAAATTTAAGACCTGGATGCATACCTTTACTTTAGGGATTGTTTCTTCCAGAAGCAGAAACTCAACACTTCTCCCTACTGTCTTTCATCTTTATTTATAATTCACAAACTGGGCTGCACATCTTGGCTAGTGAGCATATGAATAGTAAAGATTGCAGAAGAGCACAGAAAAGCAAGCACATGCAGAGTTCAGCACAATTGCAGCTAGGTTGTTTCTGGAGCCGAAACTGGGAAAATTGCCAAGACATCAGTAGATCACATCACAAATTGCAGTGTAGATACAGCATGAGTCCCTAGGAGGCCCTGTTCAGTAAGGGGTTTCCGAGCCTACCTGAGAGATTTGGGCTCCTAACAGCTCAAGCCCACATCCCTGAACTACTGGGAGAGTGTCTTAATCTAGGTGGTTAGAGAAAGGCAATTAATTGCTGCTTGGTAAAACCCTGCTTTTGAACAAGAGACACATGGGCCAAGGGAATAAGTAAAACCATGATTAACTGTTGAAGTCACTGGGGCACTCAACAGGGTAGTAAAGACTGAACACTGGGGGTCATTTTTGAATTCTCTCCTGTGTCCATCAGGTGTAGGTACAGGAGACAAGGGACAGAGAGAGACCAGTGGTGATTTGAGGTCACAGGGTGAAAACCTCTTTCCCATTCCCTTCACCGATACCCCTTCTGCCTCTCCTGTCTTAAGCTATGTGATCAATGCTGAGCACAATGTGATATGGTATGGAGTAGCCCTTTGGTCAGTCTCGGTCAGCTCCTGGTTGTGTCCCCTCCCAGCTCCCTGTACACCCCCAGGTACCTCACTGTGGGGACAGTGTGAGGAACAGAGAAGGCTGTCGTGTTCTGTAAGCACTGTTCGGTGGGAACTAAAACAGCACTGTGTTTTCAACACTGTTTTAATCATATGAAGAAAAGTTACTCCTTCCCAGCCCAAACCAGTATAGAGGTCTGTCTAATCCCTCCTAGAGGAATGAGAAACAGGACCTGATCAGAAAGCTCTGAGGAGTAAGGTAGCCACTCCTGCTATGGCAGAGTTTGCAAGTGGCTGCTCCTAAGTGGTTCCTCCCCACATGATACTGTTAATCTGTCCCCCAGAAATATATTGAATGCAGGTCATGATGTAGGTCATAATTAATTTTATCCATTGGCTTAGCTGTATTTCAATAGCAATTTAAGAGCACAAGCTCCATAATCCGTCAGAAACCCATTCCCTCTAAAATACAAAAATAAGACAGGACTTAGAAAATAAAGTCATCATTTTAGTAATTACTTTAATAACTGTGCATTATCCTGATTTATAAGCAAGAGGACAAAGATTTAATAAGAAAGGAAAAGTTATTCAGTAAAGTGCAAAAGGGAGGCACGAAAAAGTTTTGTAAATAATGGACAGTGTTTTATAGAAGAATTTCTTCATTGTCTCTCCCAGATAAAGGGAAGACAGAGCACATATAGAATTTTAACTACCCTCTCTTCAAATCCTAGAGACTTTCAGTGAGGAGAAAAAAGCATCCTTTTCCAAGTTCATGAACAAATAATAAAGTGATGCACAGTACTTTGCAGATATGTAATCTTTATGCTTAGCCAATATCTCTTACAAAATAATAATAATAAAAAAAAAGATGTACACCAAAAACACCTAAATGTCTAAGTCCAATGATATGTTTTACAATATTTTAAAACTAAAATATTGCTAATGTGTTACTATCTGTTTAACTGCCTTATTTCTTCAGTATCATTACATTCATCTATCTAGTTTTCTCTCTTGCTAATCTCAATCACTAACTGTGGCGGCATTTTCCTCACTGCCTAATACATGTGATGGAGCATTCTGTACAATCCTTTAGTTCCCAAAACTGCAACATACCTCACTAAAAGAGTAATCAATGAAGCATCTCTTCTGTGTGTCTGGAAGTAGATGGGGCTACTAAGGCTGGATAAATTTACAGCAGATGTGTGAGGTTCTTTGCCCTTAACAGCTTGGCAACACAGAAGCAGTGGATGCTCTGGATGTCACACCAGCTTTGGAATTAGAACATGGCTCAGTTATTGCGTGTATATAAGATTTGATATGCTCTAAAGAATCCACTGGTGCTGGTGGGTATTGCCCAGTATTTGCAGAAGATCTGTGCACATCTGCAGTAGCATCTGAAGACCTAGCAGTATACCAAAGGTGTTTCAAATGGTACCAGGTAAACTACCTGTAGAAAATTGAATCCATGGCCATTGCTTTCCTGAGACACCATTCCACAGCACAGGTTTCGCAAAACATTGCTATTAATTTCTTAACCAGTGTAAAAGATGAAAATTACTTTCTTTAATTGGGCTTACCATCATAATAAAAATTAAATACCCTGAAAATTCTTAGTTGCCATAATATCCATTTGAATTACTTCCTAACAAATCACATGCAATGTACATTCTGTTTATAGATACATACTGAGCTTGAGGATTTTCTTTAAACACCAGTATTTTCCTATGGAAAGCCATTATGATATGTAGTATGGATCTCATTTTTATTGTTACTAGTTGGGAATAACATACAAAAGTTCTCCATACATTAAAATACACTGCTTTAGGGTACTTTGGGTACACAGTCCTGAAATCAATCAATCAATCAATCAATCAATCAATCAATCCTCTTATATTGATTGAACAACTTGTTTCTTTTGATTAGTTTTATATACATTTCTTAGAAAACCTTTTCTTTCTCTTCCTTAAATCAAAAATCAAAATGACTAAAGAGGAGCAAGACATGCACTTAAAAATGTCTATTTAAACTGTTGGATTCACTGGAAAACAGAATAAAAATTGAGGAGAAGTATCCACATCCAAAGAAGAAAGAAAAAAAGTCTTTGTTTGACTGTAACATCACCCATTACTGAATCATATCCTGGCTAGACTATAATACATAGAACAAGTAGAAAAAAAGAGTATTTGAAAGCTAAGCATTTGATCATTGGCTGACAGCCTTTCCCAAAGCATAATTAATGTGCAGTGGTCTTTGTACCATTGGCTTTGTGATCCATTGTTCAAAAGAAGCAGGGAAAAGATGTACAGGGTAGAACAAAAGGTATAAAGTTCACAGATGCCACTTTAGTGTTAGAAAATGAAAAAATTGGACACTAGAAAAATTTTTAAAATATGAGAAAAATCATGTAATAGTACTTTTTGTTCCAGGAAAGCAACATCCTCTTCAAATGTCATGTAGAATTTGGTTGAGTGGACTTCCTATTACAAATGGTAAAGGAAGTGCTCTAGGCACATGAATGAAACCTAGGAATAATATGAATGGTTAAAAAATGTTTTTCTGAACAGCTGGAGTCTACCAGTGTTCTTTTACATGTATCTTTTTTTTACCCCTGTTTTTGATAAATGTTAGAGAATTGATTCCTAAATGGGACCTATTTTGCTATATGACCTCACTAAGCTTTAACAGTAAAAAAGTCATATTGGATAATAAAAATCAGCTATATATATATATGTATAATAATAATAATAATAATTTTTGCACTGAAAATGGGGAGCTACTCTGGTTTACCTCCACTGAAGTTCTAGCTCTAGGAAGAGAGTATTTCAGATGGGAATAAAGACTGTGATGTGGCAACACTTAAACCTGCCTCTAAATGAAATAATTGAAAAGTAATACTGTAATACATGTAAAAGCCCTTGGATGCCCTGCAACATTAAGCACACAGTTTTAATCATGTGCTTGATTGCTTTGAGGAACCAAAAGGACAGCTCTGGTGATGACCTAGGACAGTAGATATTTTTAAAACACACAAGCAAAATTAAAATCTGAAGTGATGTTGCAGGTACTAATGAAAGATGTAGTCAGACGTCTGTGTGGTAAATACCTTTGGTGTCATAATTATTTTTTAGTGCCACATTATTCATTATTCATGACCTGCATAAAATAGTCAAAGGGTAAAATAATCGTTTATGCTACATGCATGATATTTAATGATGTCTCCTTGATTAAAACTAATCAATGCAATCCCAAATGGAACTTTTTCAGTGACATTCTGAAGATCAAAGAAAAATTTACACACAATATTACAGTTATATTAAGATAAATATCTAAATCCCTCAGGATAAAAATTTTCTCATACAACACAAGAGGTAATGGACTAATCAACATTACGAAATTGTACCAAATAGTTATAAATGCAAGATTTAAGTAGTTAGGTGAAACAAGTCTTTCAAATCAGATTAGATGGGAGAGATATTAAAATCATAGACGTTGGAGAAGACCTCTAAGGTCAGGTCCAGCTGTTGGTTTCAAACTGCCAGCAAAAAGATTATTTTGTCTATGAAATACTGAAAAAGAGAAAGAAAAAGAAAAAGGAAAAGAAAAAGGAAAAGTAAAAGAAGAGGAAAAAGAAAAAGAAAAAGAAGGTGGAAAGAAGGTGGAAGATGAATCTCTCATTTGCTGTTTGGATAAGTCAATTAAGACTAATTACAGTCCTTCAAATCTAGTTCTTCAGATATGACTGTATCTCACCATTTGATCAGATGATGAAAATGATTGTTTCCCAGTTATGCCCAAGGTATTTCTGAGTTGGAGTATGCCTGACAATGAACACTGCAGAGGAAGTTTTTCTTAGATATTAAAATTATGGCATGAAGGCTCATACTAATGTGAAACCATTTCTCAAATAGGTGATAGAAATAGGTAAAGAGTTTCGTGCTACTGTGAGAAGACTACTTTGCAGTTGAAACACAGAGACATAAACAGCTGCAAATACCTTGCCACTTCTGAGAGTCTGTAAGTACAGTATAATTATCTTTTTTTCTGTTAACATTAATTTTTAGCAATACATTTTCTGACTAATGGAATTGTTTCCCTTAGACATTTGCTTTGACACAGTTACTCCCATACCCATTTTATTTGCTACTACCCTACTTACACAAAATTTACCTTTATGCAGTCTGCTGCTACAGCACTGCTTTGGGATTACACATTTAGTTGTTTTATCACCTTCATGACTGATTTTTTTTCTTTCTTTCTTTTTTTTTTTTTTTTTTTCCAGAAGAATTTCATCTCCATAATGAAAAGCAAGATGCCCTTTTTTAATAGTTCCATCCAGTAATAACTCAATTTTAGTATGATATATGCTCTTTGCCTTTTAATTTGTATTATTTGATTTCAAGTGATGAGATAGCAGGATAAACAACCTCCAGCTAACCAACAATGAAAACAGTTCAAAAACTGGAGAAAATTCTTTTCAAGCACTTGGAACAAGGTGGCAATGCATATGACTTTGTCCTCTAGATTAGTGGCCAGTGTTTCCTCCTAACCGTAACAAATTATGGGCTAAGAATTTAAAGAAATCTGTATGTAGACATAATATTGAGCAACCCTTTCCACATTATCTGAAAATTACTGCTTCCTTACCTTCTGTGAAGTGTCTGTGTTGGATAGAGAACCTTCCTCTTGCCTGGGTCTTTGTAGCCCAGTGAACTTGTCTATATAGGGAACATCCAAATGCAAATCCACTTGTAAAGTCCTCCATCCACTAGCATTTGACTGGCACTTCTACCACAAATGCCTCAGGATGCTTTTTTAACTCAAGTAACGAAGGGCTCACAGTGCCTTTCACTAACAGCTTTTCTCTAAATAGTGCACATCTGTTCTCTGGATAGCATATTCATAAATGAGCTGGAAAAGAGAGTGAGCTCTGAGGTGATAAAGTCTGCTGATGATATGAAGTTATTCAAAGTAAAAAAAGACAGGAGCTGAGTATGAAGAACTACGTAGGGATACTATGTGACTGAGTGACTGGACAATAAAATGAAAGATGAAATTCAGGGTAGATAAATGTCAAGTGATGTGTGTAAGGAGAAAGACTCTCAGCTTTCTGTATAGAATGAGGGACTCTGAGGTGACCGTTAATGATAAAGGAGTGAGACATATAGTTATGATAGATAGACCCATGAAAAAATGTGCTTAATACTTCGCAGTTGGCAAAACAAACAAACAAACAAAAGTCAAGCAACAGATCAAATCCTGGGGCTTATTAGGAAATGATTCAAGAGAAAAACAGAAAACAATGTTATGCCAGTGTAAAAACTCAATATGTAAAGATATATGTAAGTCAATACATATATAGATATATGTATGTCAATATGTAATATATATATATAAGAATAGACAACCTTTCTGAGGATAAAGCCCTTCTCTAGAAGAAGTACAGTAAGTATCAAGCTAAACTCCAGGTGGAAACCATTGATATGGGTGTAATTTATATACTGGTGAGAAAAACAGACTGTATGAAAGAAAAGGTTGGTTGTTACCTGTGGAGCAGAGGGGAGAAGTGGTTGAGGAAAATTGTAAATAACTATGAACCAATGTCTATTCAGTCATAACTACTGTTGCTCCAGTAGTTATGAATTTTAGTTCCCAGGTTCATATGTCCATGTATTTTTTTGATCTCCATTGAAGATCAATACTCAAATATGATTAGTAGAAATGAAAGGGATCCACAAAAGCTCATGTCTGATCAGGAACTTGATCAGAATGTGGTAGTACCTGAAGAGGAACACGGAACACGCTTTAAACTATACTTTTCCCCACAGATTTAGGAAACCTTCTCCACATTGAAGAAAGGGGCTTAGAATCTTGAAACGTCTCCTCTTGAATGCCTCACTCAAATTCTCTCACAAAACATGTCTCAAGTGTGAACCTCAGCCATTGTATTGCCATTGATTTTATGCCCTCAAAACCTCCCACATCTGCCAGGTCAACATTCGAGCTGAGATGAACAGAGAGACTCCTAGCTTAAGCAAGTTGAGAAAGCATAGGCTTCCTCTAGAAACTTTAGGACTGTCAAGACTAAATCCTTTCCAGACACGGCAGTGGTGACATTTATATCTTTTGAGAGGAAACTAGAATACATTATGTACAATTCTGTACTAAAATTTCTAAATGGGTCTCCAAATAGACAGGCAGAGTTAGCAGTGACACACCATACTTTGCATTGCACAACTGAATCCAGAAAAAATGCAGTTGAGCTTTAGATTTCATGTCCTGAAATACAGTGGCAAGATTTGTAAAATATATGAGATACTTTCTTCTTGTATATATGACCAAAAACTATGTGACAGTTAGAACTGCTAACGAATGAAAGAGTGCTTGTAGTAAGTACAATGAAAACATAAAGCCAATTAGTGCTGTGATGGGCACCAGATCCAACTGTGAGATGGCAGAGCGATATTACTGCTGAGTAAGGTCTGTGTATGGTGGTTTTCATCAGCTGATTTGAGTCCCAGTGTCCTTGTTTTGACTGGGATAGTTATTTGTCTTCTTAGTAGTTGGTATAGTGCTGTGTTGTGGATTTTTGATGGAAATAATATTGATAAAACACTAATATTTTAGTTGTTGCAGAGCAGCATTCACACGGAGCCAAGGACTGCTCAGCTCCTGGTGCTGCTCTGACAGTGAGGTACCTGGGGGTGCACAGGGGGCTGAGACAGGACACAGCCAGGAAAGCTGAACAAAGAGATATTTCCTACCATCAAATCATGGAAAGGTTTGGGTTGGGAAGACCTTAAAGATATCTGATTCCACCCTCTCACATTCCCCCTCCTTCCCCCCTGCTCAGCAATAAAACCAGGAGGGATTGGCTGGAGTGGGCTACCATTCCTTGGAGACTTTCATTGGGCATTCACTGGCTGTCAGCCAGCAGTTGCATTGTGCATAAGTTTTTTGTTGTTGTTGTTGTTTATTTTTGCAGTTTAGTTTAGTTTCGTTTTTCTTTCTTTCTTGTTGAAGTGTCTTTATTTCAACCCACATATTCTCAGACTTCTAACATTTTTAATTCTCTCCCCAGTCCCACTGGGGAGTGAGTGTGGTGCTTAGCTGCCTGCCAGGTTAAACCACAACACCCACTGTAAGCTTAGCTTTTTGTATTGCTAAGAAACCTGACTTCTGTTTTGCTTTATTTTCTGGGAAGTTGCCTTTCAGAGCATCTGTACTGAGATGTTATTACTTAATTAGAAGGAATGTATCCCCCAAACTGAAATCACTTTGATTTTAGTAAATGATTTCTGGAGTGGCATGATTTTCTTAGCTTTGGTATTGTGTCAGGTGGAACTGCTTACATGAAAAATCAGTGATAACGTTCTATCATGATGTATGACTAATGAAATAGTCAAATTCTAAACAACAAACTAACTAAATAAAACCAACATCCATTTCAAACTTTCTGGGGAGATTTTTCATAACATGGAAAAACTAAGAGATTACTTTCATGTGAAATATTAGAGTAAAACAGAATAAGTATGGCTCTGTGGTCATTTATGCATGCTCAGGCAATAATACAGATCAAAAGGCAAAACTATTTTATCTCCACAGCAAAACAGAACTGATTACTTTTTTTTTTTTTTTTTTTTTTTTTAAGTTTTCCATTGTAAGATATGATACTAGAACTATTCAGTGGCTTTCTTGGCTCTCTTTCCCACCTAATCCTCCTCACTTACATTCTTCACAGTGCTACTGAGCAAGGAGTTTGCTATAGATAACTGGAAATAAGCATCACAGAAAAGTCTTCCTTCCTCATCCAATCTTTGTAACCATTAAGCTGATTTCTACATAACATATGAATATGGAAATATTGTTTAAATTAGTAAACATGAAAAAGAGATAATGACAACTATAGAGACACTTATATAACAACAAAAAAAAAATGGACTGGAGAATTCTGATAGAACTTTACAATCACTTTACAGAAGCACAGCTATCCACAGTGTCAGGTAACACAGAAGAAGCAACAACATCAGGATTTATTCTCTGCTGGAAACTTGGACACTGGAATGTACCACTTGGTGTCAATCAGATATTTATTTTGGTATTTAGTTCCCTTTCTGGACACTAATTAGATTAAAGACAGGATAAAAACTTGCAGGAGAAGTAATTCAGTAGCACAGATTAATTGCTAGACAAAAAGAAATGATATTTGGATGACACTTACTAATGCAATGAATTAGCATTGTGCTGTCTTGTTATTCTCCTTAATAAATCAGAAGCTGGCAGGAAAAAATAAGAAACTGAATGAAAGAAAATGTAAGTATCCCAGAAGAATTTAATGAATAGAAGGAGAATGCAGTCTTTTTGATTGCCTGTATACATCTGGCCTGCAGTGATGTGCCAACACATTAGAGAATAGTGTGGAATAGTGAATAATAGGTAGCAAGATAGTGCGGAAATACAAATTATTAATTATATCCATTGCTAGAAGCTTTTAATGGAATGTTTTATTGTCCTACAAAGAAGGAAATGCATCTAAAGGGAGCAAAGATATGAAAAAGGAATGACCCTTATATCGCCTTTGGTTTACACATTAACTACATTCCTTTTTTTTACTCACTTGATGATCATCTATCTATTCCCTTTACCTCTGTTCCTTCTCAGCATTTTTGGTGCCTTGCATGAGATGAATTGCAAGTAAGTGATCACAAGGTGTTTGTAGTGGTGGTGAAAAGAAGAGCTATTTTGTGCTCCTAATATTGTATATTAATTAAACCGTAAGATCTTAATTGGAAATGTTAGGAAATGGCTTACCCCAGATAGAAGGCTTTAGCACCACGTGGGTTTCACACATCTTTTCAACTTTCTACCACGTGGTGTTTTTCCTGAGGGGTTTGGTACTTGTTTCAGCCTGGTATCTGCAGAAAGTTTGGGGTGGGGTGGGTGTGGGAGGTGTGTCTGCTGTTAGAAACGGGGAGAAAAGTATGGGGAAGTGCAAGAAATTTTTGTGACCGATGCCAAAATGCACCCAATTGCCAAAATGCCATAAAAATTGAACAACTATAAAGTGGGAGCGGTATTACTTGCCATACACCATCTTGTAATGTCTTTTGTATTTAGCTTAAAAGCTGTTTGGGATAAGACTATATACTGTAGAGGCTACACACAACAACTACTAACCCAATGTTGCTGTGCAATGAAACAGATGCCAGGCAGCAGGGAAGCAAGTTCTGCAGGAACCTCTCTGCCAACATACATGGGAAAGGTGGCAACAGATAAGACCTATACCATGCACAATGGCATACTTTATGCCATGTAAAGGGAAGAAGGACTCATGAACTTGATTGGTGTCTGGGCAATAATATATTATAAATACTGTAGGGGGCGTGGAGGGGAATGCTTGCTTGGTATATAAGAGAATCTAAGAAACTTGGATTCGGATAATCTAAATGGTGTTTGAAAATGGTTTGTATATGGTTTGAAAAATCGTCATAGTGAAATAGTTTGAAATTTTCTTCAACTGAAGACACTAGTTAGCAAACACTGACATGCATCTCAGATTTACTGTTAAATGTGTGTGTAGAATCTGGCTTCAAAAACCTGGAACAGGCTCCTGGAAAGTTCTCTTAAGGCAAGGGCTTGATAAGGGGAAAACAGTAGGTTTGGAAAGCCTGAAAAGCAAATTATTGCTTATTTTTGTTGACCTTTGCATTCACCTTGCTGCTGTGTGAAAGCACAGATTAAAGCAGAGAAAGCACAGAATTTCAGAATAAAGCACAGAGGAAATCTGTTAATATTAAAGTCCTGACATGTTCCCTTCCTGCTCAGATTTTATCCTAACAAAGGGTGTTACATCATGATACAAGAACCCAGGGGAACTATAAAGATGGTAATGATGTATTTTTACTGTTTAGGAGTCAGAGTCATGTTGGGGTAGAATACAAAATGATAAACTAAATAAAAATAAAAATAAAAAATGAGTCTACTGTTTGCATGCATTACCCAATAAATGTCTCATGCAGACTTCATAAATAGCCCCGGTGACACCCACAACTTCCTCCTCTTGTGTGACTGTGTAAAACATTAATGTGCAGGATTAAGTCTTTGGGAAGTGGAAAAGTTCATGCAGTGAGGGAACAGAACTTCATCAGCTTCCTGAGAATCTGCCCCAGCCAGCAGGCTGTGATGCTAAAGAGGTATCCCTTCTCTTTTGGCACAGATTACATTACATTCTTTTTACAGGCAATGGAGAGAAACAGGAACATTGAATGGTGCTATACATCATAACCGAAGAGGTCATCCACTGTAGAAGTACTGATCACTCTTCACTTACTCAATTTTCTATGTATCTATAGAGACAAGCATCTCTATAAATGTATCAGTAATGTAATTGTCCATGACAAAAGAAAACAAATATCACCCTTAAGGATTTTGTTGATATACAATGTTAAAAAAAAGAGTCAGTACAAATGATAAATACTGTATAATGCTAGATCTGCAAAATCAAAACTTCCAATTCTCAGGTGGGACACCCCACATTTGAAGACACTTCTAAATTTCTGTGACTAGAACCATAGAATCACAGAATGGTTTTGGCTGGTAGGGATCTTCAAGACCATGTAGTTCCAACTCCCCTGCCATGGGCAGGGACACCTCCTACCAGACCAGGTTGCTCAAAGCCTCATCCAGCCTGGGCTTGAACACTTCTGGGGATGGGGCATCCACAGCTTCTCTGGGCAACCTGTGCCAGGGCCTCACCACCCTCATAGTAAAGAATTTCATCCCTCCTCTAATCTAATTCTATCCTTTTTTAGTTTAAAGCCATTACTTATTTTTCTATCACTATGTTCCCTGACAGAGTCCCTCCCCAGCTTTCCTGTAGGCCCTCTTTTGGTATTGGAAGATTGTTATATGGTCTCCCTGGGGCCTTCTCTAGGCTGAACAACCCCAACTCCTTCAGCCTTTCTTTATTGGACAGGTGTTCCGGCCCTTGATCATCATTGTGGTCCTCCTCTGGATTCATTCTTGTACTTCCATGTCCTTCTTGTGCTGGGTGCCCCAGAGCTGACTGCAGTACTCCACGTGGGGTCTCATGAGACACCATTCTCCATCTGTCCCTGGGACTAAAAACAGTACTGTCTTCATTGGAAGGGTGTTAAAAAGTCTGTCTATGAAGTTCTATTATTTTGACAATCATCACAGGAATGCTAGAGAGGAAAATATGTACACTACTTTTGGATCAAGACAATAGTGCCATCCAAAAACCAACTGGTCAGGCTGCATACCTAACAACAAAATTTTGACATTTAACTGAATGGTATTCATTCTGTGCATTGACTGCAAGTATGGCAGTCACTATGTTTTCAGGGTTTACTAAAAGAAAGGAATTCTGTTATGAGCTATTCAACATCCATTCATATAATTTTAACATGAGACCAAACAGTGTTTTGAGCAGAATAAAGGTTCATCTCTAGTATTGAAGTACAAAAGAAAACCAGCATATTTTTCAGAGTCTCATTTTAGTATTGTGAACTTCTTGGCACTTAAATTAGGATTAAAATGTATTTAGTACTCCTGTCACCTGCCCTGGTGATGTGGTGGCTGTGTCACAGTGGCAGAATTTTGGCTGTGAACCATGTCACAGATGACACAGTCACCCAGGAAGGAGGTGAGGAGCAGGTGATCAAGGACTGAGGTGGGGAGTGGGGCAGGAATGGGGAGGGCTGAGCCCAGGCAGGGAGGCAGGAGTTGTCCCTGGTGGGACAGGTGGTGGCTGTTCCTTCTTCATCTTCTAGAGCTGGAGGCTCACACAGACACATGACCAGACCCATGTCATTGTGGGTGTGTGACATGGCCACCCCAGGATGGGTGTCTGACAGCCACCAGGGAGACGTGGGACTGACAGCCCTGGCCTGAGGTGAGGAGAGCCCCAGACAGGGGCAGGGGCTGCCCATGGTGACTGAGGGTGGCTGCTCTCTGTGCTTGTTGGCCACAGGCAGTGCATATGAGTATTCACTGAGTGAGTATTTACTGAGCTATGATACATAACACACCAAAACCACTAACATCATATTTTGACTCAGCTCAATCATTTTTCAAAAACTGTGAAGTCAAGTCCTTTAACTACCTTGCTGACTGCCTGATTACTTAATTTCAATTCTGGTATGGTCCGTGAAACTGGTGTCTTATATTTCTGGGGTTTTGCAATCCTTTTACAAGTTATGAATGTGTTTTCCCTTATTGTTGATGAAAATTTTCGTATTTTACTATCCTACTTATACTAAGTGCCTCAACAGATGTGCAGGGCTTCATCACAGGCCACTGCTTGTTTGTGTGTTAAAAGAATATATGCTATCTTTGTGCAAAACTTTTTAGTGGACCCGGAGTACTACAAATGCTTATTTTTGTGGGTTATGCTAGCGATCCTGAATGTATTGAATTATGTATGTATTAAATGTATTGATAAACCAACACAGAACAGACCAAATAGTCATTAGAGATAAGACTGACCTCATCTCATTTAGATATGTATGATGCAAATTTCACACCATCTGAAACAGACTTTATTTTAAGTAAGTGGAGAGAAGCAGGTACTTTTAGGGATCATTCACTTGACCTGCTTCAGACATTCATTTAAGACAAAATAAATCATGTCTTATAATGATTACTTTTTATAATTATTTATTTTTGTCACTGATGATATAATCTTTCAAGTAATGGATATAAACACAGAAGGGTGAAGTTCAGTTAAATTAATTCCATCCTTGCAGACTATGAGCTGTACAGGGGGCTCTATGTCACACAGGCTTAAGCCATTTTTAGATTATCCATGTTTGTTTTTATTCAGATTGACACTTTGACTGCTTTATGTTGAACTACAGCTGATCTTAATGAATGCCATTGGCCAATGCAAAACACTGAACTCTATTAAAAGAAGTGGCTGCTCAGAATTTGCTATGATCTCCCTGCGTATACAGTCTGAAACATGATGCAGAATACCTGCTCCAATGTGGGCTCTCCACAAGCTGCAGGGAAATCTCTGCTCCAGAGCCTGTAGTGCATCATCCTGTCCTCCTGCTTCTTCTCTGGTATCTGCAGCGATGTCTCTCATGTCTTTTTTTTTTTTTTTTTCTGTCTCTCATATTTTTCTCTTTCCTAAACATATTTTCATAGAGGTGCCACCAGCATCACTGCTGGGCTCATCTGTGTCTCTTGGAGCTAACTGAAACCAGCTGTGTCCAGCAAGGGCAGGTCCAGCCTCTCCTTGCAGAGCAGCCTTTCACTGCCAGTGCCTTGGCATGTAAACCCAATCTCCTTCTTATTTTATTTTATTTTATTTTATTTTATTTTATTTTATTTTATTTTATTTTATTTTATTTTATTTTATTTTATTTTATTTTATTTTATTTTATTTTAATTTTATTTTATTTTATTTTCCACTTTGTTTCAGGATGTAGCCAGGGAAAGAGAGGAAATCAACTCTACACGGTATTGGCTGCTGATCTCTGAATCAGGCAAGGTCCCAAGTGTCAGAGGTTCTTCCCTTGGAGTGATTGAACATGATCAGAAGGTCTTGTTTGGCCAGTGTGATCTGGGGGAGCCCTGGTAAGGAGATGTCATTCTTTCTGTGATACAGTGGTGGCTAAGAGCTTGAAGAGGGGCCAGGTGTTAAGAGGGCCAGACTTAAAAAGGGACAGAAAGAAAGACATTCTCTGTGGGTCTAGAAGATGAATGACTGTTGATTCTTGCAAATCTTAAGCTGCTGATCTAAGAAAAGCCTGGAAGAAAATTAGGGAGCTCTTTGGTATGTTTGAAGTGTCTCTCCTGAACTAATTTAGCTTTTGAAGAGAAAGCAAAGAATCAGCATCTCAATGGAAATTAGATATCAGTCACTCTGTGTGTCTGGAAGTATATGATTGATTTTACGATCTGCTATGCTAGACAAGCACTGGTGTCAAATGTCCCTTACATTAATGTGACACAACCAAAGTTCTTGCACTCTGAAGGATCCTCTCTGTGTGATGCTGGGTATGCAGCAAGTGGTCTGCAGCCAGGAGAGACCAGGTTTCCAGCTAGCTTTCTCCCAGGTTGAGAGAGCAAGATGGCTTCAGCCAAGGATGAGGCCATGGTTTCCTTCCTCTCCTCACTTGTGGCACAAAGGTGAAATTTCCCCCTCTACCCTAAACTAGATCTTGCTGAATAAATGAACGAGGCTTAATCAACTTTAGCAGGCATCTTCTCAAAAGCATGATCTAGTGTCAAATGATTTTGCCTCTCTGGACAAAGAGTTTAAAATAACTCCTTCTCAGGGTTTAGTTTATCTTAATAAAGGAGCTATTTTGAAAGTCTGTTACTCATATAAAACTGTTCAAATCTAGGCACAGTTAGTGTTTTGGTCCAGGGCATGGCACAAATGAGAGTACTTGGCGTCCACCCCAGGAAATCATTTCTTCCATTTGAAGTGAATAAATTTTCCTTAGTCACAGTGTACTACAGCTCTTTAGGGAGCCTCTGTTTATTTCTAGCCAGAGAAAGGAGCTTAAGCAGTGCTGAGAAGGTGTGTTGTTTCCAGGAAACCCTGTCCTTTGACTACTTAACTTTAAAGAGTGGCTGAAGCACATGTTCAGTCTGCAGTTAGTGTAGACTGTCAGCAGCTTCTAGGAGGTCCCTTGGGCTTTAGTCTATGGACCTTGTCTTTTGGTGGTAGATTAGACAGAACCATGAGTCATTGAAACAGAGAACCAGTGAGTTTTCACTGCTGTCTTGCAGCCATTTGTCTTGCATAATCTTAAAAATATCTGCATGCTTACAAATACTGGTTCCTGAAATAGTGTATAGACCATGTGAGACTGGAGACAACGGCATCTAAAGGGAGTGGGAAAGATGTGACTTGTGGGACATCTTAAAGTGGCACATCTTTACTGTGTCAGTGGGACTCAGACCTGCTCCCTTACAAAAGTGAGAGAATTCACTGGAAAGATAGTTGGTGAATTTAACAGCAGTGCCTCTTTTTGCCATGCTAAAAATAGTTTACAATTGAGGCATAACTTAAGAAGTAAGTTCAGGGATTTCCTTGCTCTACAGCTTTGGGTAGACTGATAATAGGTATGATTTTTCAAAAGATAATAGAAAGATAGTTTGAATTCAAATTCTGTAAGATTTAAGTATCTCAGTTTCTTTAGGAAAATTTGTCTAGGCAACTTTTGGCCTCTTCAAAATCTTTGCTGACATGAACTGCTTTTAATTCCCCTCTTTCCAGAAGAGACAGAAGGATGTCATTTCTGGGAGAGCTACTGGAATATTTTCTGCTCTAGATGTTTTTGCTACCAGGTGAAGCCTTTAAAAATTAAGCTAGAGACCTGCAATGTTTTTTGTTCTTGTTATGAATGCATACTGCTATTAATATTTCTCACCATGGCTATAGTGCCTCCATGTGTCTTATCTGTGTGCACACCTATTAAATGAGTGTGGCTTTAGTCTTTGTAGTACACCAGCATATAAAGAGTCACTAGGAAGTTTAGATTACAAAGTCAAAACTGGAAAGGGTGGGTATGCTAGTGTTGATATAAATGAAACTTCATTACAGGTTTATTTTATTTATTTATTTCAGTTTGGAAATTAGGAGAAATTTCATCTCAAATAGAGTGTTTAGGTATTGGAATGTGTTGCCCAGGGAGGTGGTGGAGTCAGCGTTCCTGGGTGTGCTTAAGAAAAGGTTGAATGTGGTACTTAGGGACATGGTTTAGTGAGTGCTATTGGTGATAGGGGGATGGTTGGATCAGATGATCTTGGAGGTCTTTTCCAATTCTAATGATTCTATGATAAAGACATAAGTATATTTGTATATTGGAGAAGGTAGCTTCCCATTTGCTTGTATTATGTCCTTGAATGGTGCTCAAGGGCAGCCTGTCCTTGTATTTTTAACTCTAGGGAATAATATATTATGGGTGTTTTCTTTACAAAGAAACACAAGTTCTGGCAATGGAGAAGGAGGTAGACAAGCATACGTAAAGTGATCACAGCAGAAGCTGTACATATGACAAATAGGATTCACAGAGGGAAGTACTTCAGCAAAGACAGCAAAATACTTAAATGACTATACCAACGTGTCTTCTAACCCAGTACAACAAGACCTAAGAGGGCTTAGGAGTGCAGTATATAAGTGGACTAGGGGAGATGGAATCAAACAGCTTGTGTTCCAATGGTGTACCTCCAATATGAACAAGGTTTTATAACACTTGTAATAGGAAAGGATGTATCTGATGAATTCTGAGTTTCTTTTCAGGCTTGAAACCTTATGACCTCGGTAAGTAACTCATCTGTTTTTGTTCTTAGACTTTGAAGCTTTCGTAGGGCAGGCAATTTTCTTTTATTTGAAGTGGAACATCGCTAAGATCCCTGTATCAGTTAGTTATTCACTGAAATGAACAGCAACACCATATGCACTTCAACTGCCAAGAGTAGCTCTGACCACAGGTAAAGTAGGTAATAGCTTATAACACTTGCCATTCTGAGTAAGATAACAGCCATGGCACAGCTGTTTACTTAACTTGTGCCAGAGATTTGAAAATCAGGTTAATAGCCATCCTTTTCCCACTGTTGGAAAGGCATTGAAGTTATAGTGTTCTCCTAGTGAAAGGAGAAGGTTTTTGCATTAATGAATCCATCTGCTCCTCAAGAGAAAATAAACCAGCTTCATCCCTTCCTTCTCATCCTTCTCTCGCTAGTCTGACCCTTGCTTAGCTCTAATCTTTTGTCTTTGGGGAGAATCAAACTGAATCTAGATGTTGTCAAGTAGCTTTGAGGTGATATTGGCAAAAAAGAAAACTTTTTAGTTTTCATTGTGGTGCATGTCTGAAGCCTTCTGACATTTGATCTCAGTAGACGCACTTAATCTCAAGTATTTGTCAGATGATGAGTCCCACAAAACATCCCTAATTCAGTCAACCAACTTGTAGCATACCAGTTGCCCAGTCTTAGGGGGCCACACAAACCTCCAGGCTTTCAAGATGAACGGTATTGTAGGGCAGCAACATCCAGGCTGATTTTTCCTTCTTTAAATACGATTCTGTAATGAGAGAGCATTCTTTCCACTTGGGTTTGATAAAGTAGAGCAAAACAACTTTAAGTCTGGGAGTAAGCTCCAAAATTTGTGTTTACTTGACTTAACTTACAGATGATCTGTTCTTATCCATGTAGATTTAACACAGCTCATATGCAAGCATGGCACATACACATCTGCATGCACATGAATATAGCATTCATGTACATTCAGGCTAGGTTTATTTACCATCTTTCTTCTTTCAGGTGGAATAGGACATTTAATAGACATTCAAAGATGCAACACCATAGAAAGACATTTTAAATAAGATACAGTGCTGTTATACCTGGGGATTTTTGATAATGAAACTGAAAGCAATTTGAAGTAGAAATATAATGCAGTTTTCACTAAAAGAATTATAAGCCTTCAAGATAATTGAGACGCCATAACTCAGTGATTCTCCTTGGTAGATCTTACTTGGTAGATCAGGTATGTCCACAACATAGTGGTCTGGATCCTCTAGGCTGCAGAAAGTTAAGTTCAGGCTGTCTAATGGACATTTAAGGTGTTTATTAAGATCTCATTGCTTGAGCTTTATGCTACAACTGAACTGAATTATAGGATCAGATTTTCTCTGTGACCTATTTCATGCTTTACAACCCCCATATGTGTCTCTCTCTCTCTCTCTCTCTCTCTCTCTCTCTATATATATATATATATATAAACACCAATTTATTATAGCTTCATTCAATGCTGAGCTGTTTTAGTGACAAATTGGTTATGTGTCTTTGGTGATATTGCATCCCGGTCTGTCTCCTGCTATGAAACAATGACTCATAATTCTTCTTCAGGAAAAATGAAGAATTCAAAATAGGAAGTTTGATGCCATTAGCATCAATAAACTATGTTTTCATTTCTATAATGCTGGCAGCTTTTGTGATACAAGTCATGGGGACCGTTTTATGTTAGCATTAGAAGATCAAATGAATTTTTAAATATATATATACATATATTAATACCCATAAAAAATGTAAATAATTCTCTTAAAATATTTTTGGATTGTAGGTGTCTAAAAATTGTTAATAAGACACACATTAGCATGAATCGCATGTTAATTGGACATTAAAAAAAAAACAAAAACAAAAAACAATAACCACAATAAAACCCCAAAACACCAAGAAATAACCATTAGTTTTACCCTTTTAGCCTAGAGAGGGAAACAAAAAATGGAGATGTGATACTCTTAATGATGGAAAATGTTGCAGCAAAAAGGTTGTAAATAAATGGTTCGCAGTGGACTTGGATGGAAGAAAATAAATGGGCAGAAACAGCAATGTGAGAGGTTTAGTATAGGAAACAAAAAATGTTTCTAACGGTAAGGAAGGTTGAACACTGAAACAGATTGCTTGGGGAAGATATGAAATCTCTGTCATTGAAGTTTTTAAAAATAGGATTGATAAACTTTTGTCAGGAATGATTTAGGCAGAATTGATTTTACCCAGGGACAGGAGGATGGACTAAATGACTTCTGTTTGGGAGTTGTCCCATTATATGCCTCCTATTGAGGGCCTTGGATGAGTCCTGGAATCAAATGTATGAGGAATGATGGTTCCCAGGACTCAGCTAGGTAAATTCCTAGCTCAAAGGGTTATAGTGAATGGGGCTACATCAGGCTGGTGGCCAGTGATTAGTGGGGTTCTATGGGGCTTCATTTTATGGCCAGTTCTCTTTAAGGTTTCCATAAATAACTTGGATGTAGGACATGAAGGTGTACTGAGTAAGTTTGCAGATGATATTAAATCAGGAAGAGCTGTTGACTCTGTCAAGGGGTTTGCAGAGAGGCTTTGCCGAGAGATCTTGACAAAGTAGAGAGCTGGGCAATCACTAACAATATGCAGTTTAACAAGAGCAAGTGCCAAATTCTGTATCTGGGAAGGGGTAACCCTGGATATATGTACAGTCTGGGGGATGATAGGCTGGAGAGCAGCCCCACAGCAAGCGGTCTGGGAGTTTTGGTTGACAGCAAGTTGAATATGAGCCAGCAGTGAGCCCTGGCAGTCAGGAGGGCCAACCGTACCCTGGGTGCATCAGGCATGGCACTGCCACCTGGGTGAGGGAAGGGATTGTCCTGCTCTGCTCTGTGCTAGTGTGGCCTCACCTTGTGGACTGTGTGCAGTTTTGGGTGCCACAGAATAAAGATATAAAACTACTAGAGTGTCCAAAGGATTGCTACAAAGATGTCAAAGAGTGTAGAGAGGAAGACATATAAGGAGTGGCTGAGGGTGTTTGGTTTGCTGAGTCCAGAGCAGAGCAGGCTGAGGGGAGGCCTCATGATGGCCTGCAGCTCCTTCAGGAGGGGAGTGGAGGGGCACGCGCTGAGCTCTGCTCTCTGGGGACAGCTGCAGAACCTGAAGGAAGGGCATGGAGCTGCATCTGGGAAGGTTCCCGTTGGATGTTAGGAAAAAAGTTCCTCACTGAGAGGGTGATCAGGCATTGGAACAGGTTCTCCAGGGAAGTGGTCATGTCACTGAGCTTGCTGGAGTAGAAATATTTGGACAATAATGTCAGACACATGGTCTGATTTTTGGGTGGTCCTGTGCAGACTCAGGAGCTGGTCTCAATGATCAATGATGGAGTCACCATCCCTGGGGATGTTTCAGGAAAGGTTGGACTTGATATTTTTAAATATATATATATATATATATAACATCTGTGATCATTCTCTGTCCAATACCATTTTCTTGGATTTTATTTAGAAAAGCTGTTATATTTCTGTTGAGTCAGATCTGTTCATCATCACAACTGCAATAGGCTGACTATGTTTATGCCTGTTAAGAGATCATGATACATCTTATGAAAAGACAAGCTATGTTATCAAAATACTATTAACCACAGAAAAGCATTGAAAACCTATTAACATCTGTTACACTGAAACCATAAGATGTCAGGATGAGGAGTTTGCAAAGACCTAAGTGGTTTATTTATATATAAAAATATATATTTTAAGATTGCTAAACAAATGAATATCGATTGCCTTCTTTCCCTACCTCCTTGGTATTGTGGGTCTTTCTCTTATTTCTCCCTTCCTTTTTTTTTTTTTTTTTTTTTTAAAGTATTATTTTTTTCCCCAGAAAATGCAGTCACTCACTGAATTTTAAAAACTAGGAACAACTGCTCTATCTGCATTACCAGAAAAAGTGTAAGAAGTAGGAATAATGTCAGGATAGAATCTAGACATAACACAAGTGTTACCCAACAGTGTTTTGGCAAGGGTTTTGGAGAATTATAATTAAAGAAGTTATAAACACAATGAATTTGAAGGCAGATTGTTTCAGAATCTGTCTTTTATTTGTAATACTTGTCTGCAGTCCAGTACATTTGCTATTATCTCTTTAGGTTTCTTGTCAGTATATTTTCCACAAAAAGCAGTAAAAATTGACAAAATTACAAACTTCCAGTTAGTAGTCATGCCCAAATTCACATTTGTCTCATACATCCTGAGTGATAACAGCAACTGAGTGATACTTTTTTGAAACTTGAGTGCCGGTACTTCAACAAATTCCAGGGGTGCCTGCAGGATGGAAACCCGAGAGTGAAAACTGTTGGTTGCTGAGGGAACTGCTCATTGCACTGGTGATCACAGCATGAGGGTTTTGGAGCTCCTTCACCTAAGGAGCTCCAGTAGTCCACATGGCTAGAAGTCTGTATATCTGCTTCTCTGTGGCCTGCTTCTGAGTAAAACTGAACATCTATGCTCACTGTTATAATCCAATTTCAAACATATTGCAGGAGTTAAGCAGTTAATTCAAAATCATGGTTTAAAAACAAACTATGACTAGGAGACACCTCCAGAGGAGGAACAGTGTCAGTGCTGCAGGGAGAAGACAAGAATCAGAGAATGTTAGTGAAAGCCAGCTTTGTTCAAAAGTTTTTGGTTTTGATCAGAAACGTGTGAGTGGATGGGACAACATGCTGTGAGGAGTGGTGGGTTGGATGCTTTCTTGGTGGATGTGTTCTTTCAAGTAAATAAATGGGAGAAATACTATACCAAGCATTAGAGAAGAGGCTGGATTCGGTGATAGTATAGTTTGTTCTGACTTTAACTTCTGTAGTTACTCCTTGTTTATCATACACTCCTCAACTCTGCTTGTCATATGCTTATGACAAACATCTAATGATTTTTTATTTTTTATTTTTTATTTCTTATTGTAAATTGGAGTATTTTCTGTATTGAGCCAATATATCAAAAAAAGATCCAGTCTCTACTCTAACTGTCCCAATAGGTGAATGAGTGAGTGGAATTGTCTGGGCTTTAAGCAGCCACAAGTCTCCTCTTTACTCTGTTTGCTGGAATCACAAAATCCTGTTTTAGGTATTTAAAACAATCTCAAATATCATATGAGGATTGGGATTGCCTTATTCATGGAGGGGGAAAGAGGATTTTTTTTTCTTTTTTTTTGCTGCTTATATTTCAGTAAAAGCCACTCTTGTCGTTATATTTTTAGTAGTTAATCTTATTTTTTTTAAATAGAAATAAGGCTGAGAGGCACCGTCATTGCTCCCTACAACCTCCTGAGCAGGGGGTGCACAGAAAGAGGCACCAATTTCTACTCCAAGGGAACCAATGGTAGGAGGGGTATTAATGGCACAGATCTGCATCAGGGGAGGTTCAGACTGGACATAAAAAGTTCTGTACCATGAGGGTGGTCAGACATTGCACCAGGCTTCATATTGAGGTGGCTGATGTCGTGTGCCTGTCAGTGTTCAAGACAATTTGGACAATGCCTTCAATAATATGCTTTAACTTCTGTTCAGCCCTGAAGTGGTCAGCCAGTTGGACTTGACCTTTGAAGTTCCCTTCCAACTGAACTATTCCATGAAAGCAAATGACTCCATCTGTCTTTATGTCATCTGTTTATGGAGTTGCATTGTAATCTGTTACTAGCTAGTTGCCTTTCCCTTTGTTCTATGTACATTACACCTAGGGTTTTTATGCTTTCACTCTCTATATCACATTTTTGAAGTTTTTTTCAAGGGCTCTAGGTGGCCCTTCTTGAGCTGGGGAGTTTGACCAGATGAACTCCAGAAGTCCCTTCCAACTTGAAACATTCAGTGAAAATTGTTGGTAATGTCTAGGCATGAGAATAATATTTGAACCCTTGCGTAGTGAAGAGAAAACAGTCAAGTATTTTATTGTTGCTGCAGTCACGTAGAATGTAAAGTCTTTCAACAGTAATGTCTATTAGAGTGAAATACACTTAAGAATCCTTTGATACTTATCAGACCTATATTCAGTTTCTAAATACTGGGAATGCTGTACTTCTGTATCTAGTAGAAAGTGTGACAAAAAAAATGTCCAGCTGGTTTGGCAAAGTTAGCTATGACATTAAGCTGCAGCCAGTTCTGTCTCCTCGTAAGCTTCTCCTTAGCTTTACAGTGTCTTAGATATTCAGCTGTAACTGATTTCTTAATACTTTAATTGAAATACACAATATGGTATAGGATGTTTTTAAAACAGATGTTTGAATGATTTACTCAGCTCCATTACTGATAAGAAATGGCTGAAATTCCTTTGTGCTTTTTGGAGAACATTTCTGCAAAATCCAAGAAACAGAAGGTGGTTCTGCTTGTAAAATAGTCTTGTTTGCCTCTTATAAAAGAGGAAAAAAATGCTTTGGAAGTTGTTAAGTGTTGAGGGTTTATTTTTATATTTATATATATATATATTTTTAAATTAATTTCATTATTTTGAGCACCTGGCAAAGACTCACTTGAGCTGTTTAGCAGCAACATAATGTAGCCACAGCAACTGGGCAAATACTGCAGAGGACTGGTTCCCAATATTCACATGTATTCACTTACTGTCTCTCTGTAAGGATATTTGCAGAATAACGACTTGTGGTTTGACTTGGATGTGGGGGCAAAGAACAGTGTACTGTTGCCATTTGCTGGACCTTCACTGAAAGGGGCCTCTGAAGCCTCAGTCTATTCTCTGAAATGTGCTGGCTGCATGGTGGGTAAGATGTGCTCTCCATAGATTTGATGACGCTATTCACCCTCTTTTATTTCACTTTGATTTTCTAGACTCTATGGCAACCCCAGCTTGTTTCTCTCTTTCTGAAAGAAGACTTATCATCCTTTCCTTTCTTCTTTATGAGTTTCTGAAGCATTTGAACCATTAACTGTTGCTTTTTTTTTTCTCATAGAAGCAGCCTGTAACTTACAAAGTTTAGATATTTATCAGCATTTGTACCTTTAAAAGATGATCAATTTCAGCTAATTTTATCATTTTAGTAAAGTGAAAAATATAAAATCTGTTGCCAATGTTTCTTTTTGAATCTGCTGTTTTGCAGATGAATTAGGCTATTTCCTTTTCTGACACGAGAGCTTGCTCTTGATGCTTTTTTTTTTTTTTTTTTTTTTTTTTTACTGAAGAGACTAAGAATAGTCACATTTTTCTCCAGATAAAATGTTTTGCAGAAAACTAGCATGAAATCTAACAAAGAGATGAGTTGTGCAAAGAGCAGGCATAGAGTGCCTGTGTTCAAAAGAGCTTGACAACTTTTCCCATGTCTCCTACATATACCACTTATTTGTATATGGCTTATCAGGAAACTCAGCTTTCTGAAGATGCTTCAACTGCTGAAGACCAACAACAGCTGACAATAACCAAGCTGACACAGTCCTTGATTAGAGAGCAAAGAGGTAGCTTTCCAACTGAATTATGATTCCCTACTGAATGATGATTTCTTTTCATCTTCGTGTGTGTGTGTGTGTGTGTGGCACATATTTCCAAATAAGATGGCTGCAGATAGAGTTTTAAGCTGAACAATAAATGCGAGGGAGAAAGTATTTCTTAATACAATGACCACCTTACAGTTTTTTTGGTTTGTTTGTTTGGTTTGTTTTGTTTAAGTTTATGTGCTGTGCCACTATGGTTAGATGAATTCAGTGAAAATCAAGCCAGAAATTTAACACATCAGAGCTACAGGTTGGAGAGCTGCCAGGCAGAGAAGGACCTGGGAGTGATGGTGGATAGTCGGCTGAATATGAACCAGCAGTGTGCTCAGGTGGCCAAGAAGGCCAACGGCATCCTGGCTTGTATCAGAAACAGTGTGGCCAGCAGGGCTAGGGAGGTGATCGTCCCCCCGTACTCAGCTCTGGTGAGGCCGCACCTCGAGTACTGTGTTCAGGTTTGGGCCCCTCGCTACAAGAAGGACATCGAGGTGCTTGAGCGGGTGCAGAGAAGGGCGACTAAGCTGGTGAGGGGCCTGGAGAACAAGTCCTACAAGGAGCGGCTGAGGGAGCTGGGCTTGTTCAGCCTGGAGAAAAGGAGGCTCAGGGGTGACCTTATTGCTCTTTACAGATACCTTAAAGGAGGCTGTAGTGAGGTGGGGGTTGGCCTGTTCTCCCATGTGCCTGGTGACAGGACGAGGGGGAATGGGCTGAAGTTGCCCCAGGGGAGTTTTAGGTTAGATGTTAGGAAGAACTTCTTTACCGAAAGGGTTGTTGGACACTGGAACAGGCTGCCCAGGGAAGTGGTGGAGTCACCATCCCTGGAAGTCTTCAAAAGACGTTTAGATGTAGAGCTTAGGGATATGGTTTAGTGGGGACTGCTAGCATTAGGTCAGAGGTTGGACTCGATGATCTTGAGGTCTCTTCCAACCTAGAAATTCTGTGATTTTGTGATTCTGTGATTCTGTAACTGATCTTGTTATTCTCATGGTGAACTATTCATTGTTTTCAGCAGATTTGATGCCTGCATTTGTCACTCAATACAGTATGACCTTGGCTACCAGATAACAGGGGACCTTGTCTACTTAATATAGCTGACAAAAGGCACTGTAATATGTATAATATACATTAACTGTGACTAAACTACACATGACACAACTAGAAGAACAAACACTTGGTGATTGTAATCTTTCATTATGACTGAGGGGTTTTATTTCTTCTATGGGGTCAGGAAAGCTGGCATATAAAGACTCTGTCTCTTTGAAGTGTATAAATCTAAATGAAGTTTCCCTGAAGCACTGGGATTACAAGCCAGGGGAAAAAAAAAAAAAAAAAAAAAAGCAGACAGCTAACATAATGGAAAAGTAAAACTTAGGCCTACAAGGAAAATAGAGTGTAACTTGGCAGTATTTGAGAGAAAACATCTCCAAAGATTCTGCAGACTTGGGCTAGCAGAAGACAGTTGCACTACCTGCACTACCACTGCTGGCACTGCAGAGACGCACTTCACTTCTCTGTTCCACTTAATAGGCACAAGCACACACAATACAATTCTTGAATTCTTGTCACATATATATATATATGAGGAATTTATTCCACAGGAGAGGAAAAAATCCACTTTGAAAAAAGAAGGGTTAAAGCATTACTCTTTCCATTACTCTTCTCCATAATATTTGTCCTGTAGTGCTATTAGCTGAATAAGTGCACTTAGACATCCCATACACCACATTTATGAAGGGAAAATTAGTGTTCTGGATGTAGTTATCCCAGATACAGGGAAAAAGGGTATGACTAATTTCAGTCACTCTAGCGAGTGAGAGATCACATTCTTATCAGTCTAAACACTCCTTTTTGTAAAAAGGATATTCAAAAAATTCTAGCTCCAATTCCATAGAGGCTGAAGTATACATTAAAAATAAATAGTTGAACCAGCTAATTATTAATTGTAGGAGTAATGCCTAAGATGTATCCTACACAAATTTTAATATAATGTTGATATGCAAGCTCTAGTTTGCACCCAACATAATATTGTGGGTCAGCATCTGTATCACAGAATCACAGAATCACAGAATCACAGAATTTCTAGGTTGGAAGAGACCTCAAGGTCATCGAGTCCAACCTCTGACCTAACGCTAGCAGTCCCCACTAAACCATATCCCTAAGCTCTACATCTAAACATCTTTTGAAGAATTCCAGGGATGGTGACTCAACCACTTCCCTGGGCAGTCTGTTCCAATGCCTCACAACCCTTTCAGTAAAGAAGTTAAGAATCTGTAAAATGCTATTTCTCACAACCTAGGCTTGGACAGAGCCATCCTGTAGAGTGAGAGGGAATATTTTCCATGAAGATTAGATGTTTAACAAAACATTCTTAAAATTCCATTCATACACAAACCTCACCTTAAAGCACAGTTAGTTATGCACATGCAAACATGTAGGTGTTTCTTATCCTCTCACTTGCTGTTCAAGAATGGAATAGTTACAGGTTTAACTTCCACTCTCAGACTGACACAAATTGCTTTATCATTACTATTTTATTTTTACAGTCATTTCAACCTAAAATTTCCTCTCAGCAGTGTAGCTTTTTATTAGCCTTTTGAAAACATCAGGTCAGAAAATCCAAACTATAAAGCAGCCATTACTTAGTTATTGAAGCTAACCCTTTGATAGGTCTGGGGAAGTGAAGTAAATTATATCTGGGTCTTTAAACATTTTTTCCTTTTCATTTCAGCAAGCAATAACATCAGAGACATCAACTTAATCCCTTCAGTTTCTAATCAGTATTGTGGACACATTTATTTCAGAGACTGAGCCTTTCTGCAGCTATTGAGAATTTCAAGTTGAAACGTTAATGATTATAAAAATGTCACTGAGATGACATAGTGCCCCTTTCTGCTGCCTACAGTTTTGCAGAAAAACAAAGTTACTGAAAGTAGCACTTGTTCATCCTGGTGAAGTGCAATATTACTGAAACCATTTTATATGCATAAATTGACATTTTACAAAAGACACTATACTGAAGTGCTACTAGTTTTAGTCAGCATAAATTAGTTTTTTCTGGGAAGTGTCCTCTTTCCTCATCCTCCAGAAAGTGGGATATGGACTATCTGGTGCTGGAGGGTCTCCTTACCTGTTTCCTTCATGCGTGTCCTTCCCCGGTGTATGTGGGAATCTCAGACCTCAAGACCGAACTTTACTAAAGGGTTATTTTTGCTTCCTTTGAGTAGATATCTTTGCTGTCTACCACACAGAGAAGGCTGAGAGAGTGGACAGAAGTTACTTATTTTCCAAATGAGTATGTTGAAAGTCAGATTTTATTCTTAAATAATAACTCTGGACTTTGTTTTCCATTCCTCCTCTCTCATGAGAGAACATCAGGAAATAACAGTTACTAGAAGTTACTTCAGTTTGCTTTCTGAACTCCATGAAGCTGTTAGTGATTACACTCCAAGGAACAGTCCCCCAAAACCTCCCCCTGTAAAAGCTAGGATTTTCATATAAGTTCCTTACACCCAGAGCTCAGGCTTCAAAGAGAGTAATAAAACTTGTGATGCAATAAATAAACAAATAAATCATAAGAAAATATTGCAATTTTTAAAACTGTTGTCCAGTAGAGGAGTATGCTGAAAAGCTTGAAAGCTTTCCTTCTTTTAGCAAAGAAGAAAACCTCTCTTCCACATACAAGACAACCTCGGTGAGGGGAAAGACAGCTACCATTGCTTGAGAAATTTAAATGAGGCAGAGCAATTCTTCAATGTCCCTTCTTGTAAAGGAAAAAGTCACTACTAGAAAGGAAATGAAAATCATCATTGGCCAAGATTTAACCTTTAACCAACATGGTACTGTTTTCAAACCACAGTCAAATCTTTTTTTTCTGTTGTCTTCTTTATTAGCTTCAGAGTACTTCAACACCAATGGAATTTTTGATCATTTTGTCCAACATCTCTGAAATCATGTAGACAACACAAATGACTTCTTTTCTGTTGTCTTCTTTATTAGCTTCAGAGTACTTCAACACCAATGGAATTTTTGATCATTTTGTCCAACATCTCTGAAATCATGTAGACAACACAAATGACTTCTGAAAGTTTTCACCTGTAATCTTTATAGCTAAAATATTTAAAATCTAATAATCAGTTTTGCAGTCAAAAATGACAGTAAATCTGTTCTGTACCATACTTCAAAGACTTGAGGTGATTTATACCCGTCTTGAGTGTTAATAAGCAAAAATAATATAATCTATTATACTTTTGTATAAAAATTGCCATGCAGCAGTGTACGGTCTAAGGGAACGTTGAGCAAAAATTTGTAGCAATAGTGTGAATTATCTACATCATACCACTGCTCAATTAAATATACCAGGATTAGTTAAACTCTGAAGCATGAGCTTTTAAACTAATATTTAGAAAAGTTTTAAGTTTCTGAGAGCATTAACAGACATACCTCTTAAACAGAAAAGCCCTCCTTTTACCATTCAGTTTATGTTTTATGAACAAGTAGGTCTGAAAATCAAGGCCAAGTTGGATAGGACCTTAGCCAACCTGATCTGGTGGGTGATATCCCTGCCTACGGCAAGGGGGTTGGAGTTAGATGATCTTTAAGGTCTCTTCCAACCTAAACCATTGTATGATTCTATGATCTGTATTTATGGAAGTGCAAATCAGATGCAAGTCCATTAAAATCAGCAGGTATTGGTGTTTCATTCCCTTCCATTCTACACTATATATATAATCTACAAAATACAGAAGAAGCTGTTTTCAATTTGATTCCTTTTCTCTTTCTAGATAAAGGGTGTGTTTATTTAACCACCAAATGTGGAATTTCGAATAATTTCTGTTGAAAAACTTTAGACTTCTCAATAGCATTTGCATTTGTTTTCCTAGTCCTTCTTGCAGTAACAGCAAAGGAAGATGGGTGCACAGACCTGAAAGTCATATTGGTTCAACCTGGTGTTCATCATTGGCAGTTACATGTTCTCCTTGTGTAAGCAGAGGAGATTTTTTCAAAAAAAATTTTCCAAACTTCCATTGCGAAGCACAACCCATGCACACTGAATCTTACTGGATTCATACCTAGGTCTTTCACTTCTCTGACTTACAGAAACATTTTGTATTTTTTCCTGAGATAGTTACTGTTGGACAGTGTTTTAAGCCATCACCTAGCTCTAATGTTAGTGAAACAGTATATTTCAAGGACTTTAATTACGTAAATATCTGCACATGGTGACCAACCTTGTTACCTTGGTATTTTTGAGGATATTATTTACAACTTTCCATTGTTTCATTGTTTCAGCTTGTGTATTTAAGTCCTTTTTTTTCTCTTTTTTTTTTTTTTTTTGAAGGGGGGAGGAGGACGGTGGAATATGGATTTCACTTTTAACATTTGGCTTATTCTTTTCTAAATACAGAAGAAAAAAAAATCTGTCAACCACATCTATTGACTAAACTTTCCAAAATAATGTTTACTTTCTCATCTTTGCAGTGAAATTAAAAGTCAGTACTAACACAAGCAATAGTTTGCCAATAAATGCAAACTACTTTGGCCTTTCCTGGTCCTTCTAAGACAGCTGACTCCTAAAATAAATGACAGTAGCATTTTCAAAGCTGCTAAATAATTCTGATCCTACTGAAGCAGATACTGTCTGACATGAAGAATCCTAGAACTGGTGAATCTGAACAGACAGGAATAACTGAATGAGCAGAATTCACTGTTAAAACCTTGATAAAGAGCTTAAGATAAAAGGAGAGATTTATACTGAAATAGAAGCTTACAGTAGCAGATAGGTTTAATTTACTCTGCCATGTAGTAAGCAAAAAGCCATGTAAAAGGTGGGCAGAAAGATTTGGCTTGTAGATCAATACTCTGTTGCTCTCTGCCCACAAAACAATTCATCTCTGCAATACAGAGCAAAAGTAAAGGGGAATTTAATGTTGAATCAGTTAACCACAAGCTGCAATTGAAAAAACATGCAGTATCAATAGCACAAGTTCTTCCTAGCAAGTGACACCATCCAGTGCATTCATTGCAATATATTAATAACACATGACAGTCAGCTTGATCTCCCAGGTTAACAGCATACCAATCAATTGCAAGTGTCTCCAACATTCTGTTTAGAACTACATTTTTTTAGCTGAGTCTAAACTTCTTAGAAAAAAAAAATAATTTCAGCTATTTACTATAAGCTCTATTTATCTACACATTTTGCTTTTTGAAGGGAACACAACTTTTTTGTTTGGGAAATAAATGTAGTCACAACACTATCGTTATGAAACCACACTTGGAAATTCCATTTGGAAACAATCGTTATCTGTTATGTCTCCCAACACCAATCAGTAGACTTTAAAACATATACATTCAAAAATAAATAAATAAATAAATAAATAAATAAATAAATAAATAAATAAATAGCAAGTGCAGGGAAGAAGGGGAGTATAGTAAAGGGGAGTATAGTAAAAAGGAGAGAAGGAAAGGAATCAGATCATTAAGTTCTTCCAAGAACAGGATACTTTGCCGGAACATATATGGATGGAGGTGAGCTGTGCAGAGCATCCTTTTTTCTCCCCAGTTACTTTAAAACACCAAGGGAGGTGTTGAATGTATGAACACCTTCTCCAAAGTGCTAGAGCAAATGCTACTAGGCAGGTTCTGGAGTCCATTGCAGAATATACCAAAAAGACAAATGCATTAAACAAGGTAGGTTACTTAACAAAGGGCAATGCCAAACAAACTGTTTTACACCAGCTCTTGCTGGATAGTGGTGATTAGCTCATCAGTGCTTACAGGCGATGTAGTCTTCAAAGCAGCTACCTCCATAAGTCTGCCAAAGGGACTTTGGAGTCAGATATACTCAGGGAATGATCTGGCCACAGAGGAAACAGCCAGAGCTTAAATTAAATTAAAATTTACTCCCATGTTTCATTTGTAGACTAGATTTCATTGTTTTGGTTACTTGCCCATTTTCTTCTTTGAGGCCACAATGTGAGCTGGAGACATCAAAAATATGAATAGTTCAAGTGCTCAGTACAACTAAATAGTGGACAGCAGATTTCTCTTCTTCCCACTGTGTATCAAACTATTCAAACATTTGGGGTTAGATTCTTGGCTGCTGTAAACAAGAATTGCTGTAGTTAAGCCCACAGAAGTGCAACCATTTACACCTGTAAAACAATCTGACCTCCTCCAGCGATGAGTTTGCCTGCGTATCGCTCAGGTCAGATTCACTTGTCTGTATTTTCTTGGTTTCTGCTTTTTAATGGCTGCACTTTGCCCTTGTAGCCAGAGGGAGTTAGCAATAGAACTCAAAGCACTATATTATTTTTGAATATGAATCATGTTTATGTCCCATCAGTACAGCAATACTTCCTTTTACACTAATGAGCTACTAAAATCTGTGTTAGAGGATCACTAATCTTTCAAGAGGTTAATACGTATCTCATCCAATTCTAACACTTCCATGACAGAAGAGGGAATTTGGGAACAGAGCACATTTTATTAAAAAGAAAAGTAAACATGCATACAAAGAGAAGTGCTTTGTCAAGGTTTGGGAGTGCCTGTGTTGTTATTTCAGTTATTTATACTGGAATAAAAGCTTTCACTCTGACCCCATTTTTTCCACTGTTTTGCTCTGAAATGACATCAGTCTTTTGACATGACTGCAGTCTAAAAAATGCACAACATCGTAAGGTCAAAGATGGGGCACAGAAGCAAATGTTAATGCCTGTGACCCAACACAACAGCACTCTGTTAGAGGTATCTGCTGTGTATCTGCCAGGCAATGGGCATGGACAGGGGATGACCCACGTAGGCAGAATCAGGAAAGACAGGGTCATCGAGCGATGCCTGGAAGACTTGGACAGTTAAGCTGGTGCTCAGACTCTATGAAGTGAGTCTCAGCTACTAGGGAGAAAAATCTCACTAGTGCAGAGCAACACACTGCTCAGAGAGGCTATGCAATTCGTGGGGGAACAAGCAGTAGCAAGGGGAACACACACATGTTCAGCAATTAAAGAAGAGTACAGTGAGAAAATTGAATCTTCTTCAGAGATAAAGGTGCAATGTGCCCTTGCTTTCAGCAGAGGAAAAGGAGTTTTGGTCTCCTGCCCTCTCCTTGAATACCTGTTTGTGCCCTTGATGACCTCTGCAGGCATATTTATTAACAGCCAGTGACAAGCCAGCCTCCAGGTCCCACATCAAGTTATATGCACTGAAACCTTTCTCATATGCAATCATTGCTGCTTAGTCTACATTTTGTCCTTTGATCTGGATGTAAATTTCAGGCCATTTGTGACAGTCACCAGAATTACTCACAATATACAAAAGCTGTGTAGTACCTTATTCAGGAAAACTGAAACCCAAACGGATTTACCAGCTGCTCCTTGCTCTCTTCAGTAATGTGTCAGCGCTGCTCCTCTGCAGTAAGCAAGAGCAACAGGAAAAACACTGAGAAATACGGTAGTGATCACCCGCTGCCTGTAGCTGACATACAATTTGGTGTGCTCTGGAAACCTACGCAGTACAGAAGCAGCTTGTTTGGTTTCTGCTACTGCTGTCCTAGTTTGGCTGTACCACTGCAGCAAAGTAACAAACCACACACTGAATAGGAAAATCGACCGTGGAAGTTATGGATATTAAGACTTTATATACAATATTGTCTGACAAACTTTCAGCTAACACATTATCACTGAGCAGATCATATTTTTTGCAGTAGCCCATTCCTTATTCAAAGTTCTGTGTTGAATCACACCTGGCAGTCCATTCTAAAGAGCAAATTAAGAGTATTCAAGACAGGAGCAGTTCTGACCAGATGGTGAGTACACCTTTTGCATCAGTTCCCCGACTACCTGAGTGCAACTCATTCCAAGCACTCATCACAAGTAACTGGATGTTGAACAGCTTCTCAAAACTATCCATAACTTTATGGGTTAACCTGATTTATGCAGAGACAAAATGAACCTCTTTGTGTTATTGTGTAGGAGCAAATAGGCATCACTTCAAAAGCCCCTGCATGCATATGGTCTTGGAAGAAAAATGTCCCAGGCCATTTTATTTTTCATGCTGACTATTTTAGCTCTACGGGGATATAGCAGAAGAGTTTCTGGGGCAACATAGTTCCAGTGAAAAGAAGCAGTAATGTAACATTAGTAGTTTTCTGTCTGTTTTGGTGTATGAAGATGTATCAAGCTCCAACTCAATACTGAAGTTTGCTGCTCATTCACCATTGGCTTGTTCCCTCTATGGCATTTTCCATCCCTATTAGTCTCTCTCTCTCTCAAAAAAAAAAAAAAAAAAAAAAAAAAAGGAATAAAGGAATGTCCCTGTCCCTATTTTGTCCCTATTTATACCCTCTCCCTATTTTGGAAGCAGGAGATGTGAGGAAACTGCTTATTACCCAAAATGCCTCCCAGGATCTTAAGCATCTAATCAGAGCTAGTTCTGGACAAGCACTGCACAGACAGCACAGTCTGCATGGATGGAAGTTGTACTGACAGGACAGAATATTCTCTGTCCAAAAAAGCAAAGAAAGTGAGCCCAGCCACATCACTTGGGGAGAAAGGAAGAGATTTTGAAGTCTGTAATGTCTCAGCCAGCCTTCTCTCAGAGCAGTCAGGAGTTAGAAACTCAGCCAGAAGGTTCTGGGAACATATCTCAGGAAGTCCACAGAGGCAAGATCAGCAACATATTTCTGGTCAGAGAAAGGTGAAAACACTTTACACACTTAGTTGTAAGCCAAGTTTGACAACTTGTCTTTAAAGATGAGGAGAAGGAAGAGAGAAGCTGCTTCATAAGTCCTAAAGGTAATCTTTCTTGAAGTTAGGTTTGGAAATATTTTCCTTATTTATTTCTGTAAAGTTCACTTTAAAAAAAAAATAAATCCATGTTTCAGTTAAGAGTTCTCTTACTAATGAGTTATTTATCCATTGTTTCCTCCATCCACCATGCTCCATCTATGCACGGTGAGATTAGGCTTCTTTAAACCAACTTTTGGGTTGGTTTATGAACTAGCTCAGGTTGAAGAAGGAAACAAATTCATTTTCTGTTATGGTATACGCTTTGTGTTCCACTTAATATATGCCAGGTTTCTCATCCAAAGCATTTCAGAATATTACAGCAATATGAATAGGCACAGACTGTATGAAGATGCCTTTACAAGATGCTCTACATGAAAGTATATGCAATTTTCTCTAGTGATGAGTAGAATAGTCCACAAGGCAGGAGACAAGTAAAGCTTGCTATTGCACCCGTTAAATATAGTGACCAAACTTGTCTTGACTTAAGCCATCTGAAAATGTTTTTCTGCAGTTTACTATGTAGTAATTTAGGTTTCTTATTTCTAGCTCATGCTAACATCTATGTCACCATATATTTAAGATAGAATAGAATTCACTGTGGAACTTAAATGCTGGTACGTATAAATGGAACAAAACAAGGCAGTAGGAGGAATACATGCACATTTTCAGTACAGGACTACTTAGACCTTATTTTTCGGTTTGCTAAGCATCTACAATTAGAGGCACTTACTTACAGCCAGCTGAGCTCACTGCCCCCTTAAAGTTAAGGCCTACATATGCAGTTAGTTATCTGTAATCATGAAAATTTAACATTCAGAAATATTGCCCAAAATCACAGATTTGAGAGCAGAGTCAGAAGTACAACCCAGGTCTCTTAGATCTAAGTGTTATTTATTAAATGATGTGTAAGCCAAAATTCAGAATGCTACATATAATTAAAAAAAGCCCCAGCAGTGTTATTATACATTTAATTACAACATAGTTTGTAGTTTTAAATATAACATAGTTAACATAAGGTGTTTTTGGCAGAATTCTGTAAAGCACTGTACAAGCACTAAATATTTTACAACAAACGTCAAGCTACCCTGAGGGATATATGCAATACTAAAGATATTAGGCACAGGCACAATATATACATTCAGAGCATCATATACTTTGTTGGTCAAGGAAATATCTGACTACTACAGAATCGTAGTACAATATTGGCATACCCATGGATTTCTATTCATAATTCTGTTTTCAAAGATAAAGTTAAAAGAACATCAGTATTAAAAAAAAACATAATAATAAAAAATTAAGAAAACATTTACTTTAGATTCTTCACTTTGAAGAACACTGATTCTGAAAAGCCCCAGTGTTTATAAGATGATGAAAGGCCACATCTTCGTAGAACTTCCACGAAACCTGAACCATTTATTTTGTCAAACCTGTAGAACTACTTTGGTTTGTTTGATGCATGAAATATTTTTGCTAGTCCAGTCTAATCTTTGAGTTACTAGTGTCTATTTTGATAGAGTTTGCTGAGAACAGTGGTCTACAGAGAACTGGGCTGAACCCATCAACTCATTTTTGAAGCTTGTATCCAGGTTTCAAGTGGTCATAACTTACTGGTGTTCCTATCTTGCCTGAGTTTTAGCTAGTCATAGAAACACAAAAAACTATTAATCACCCAGCTATAAATTTGTAGGAAAGATCTGATGCTTCACATTCCTCTGCATGATAAATTGAGCCTAAAAAAATCCTACATTTAACTTCATACAAAGTCATACAGGGATTGAGAAAGACAGCTGAAGAACTGAAAGACTTAATAGTGAGAACTGGAATAGATTAACCAGGCAACAGCAGAACATGCACTGTTTTTCATGTGTTGTTCTCACTTGGAGCAGTATTTCTAAACTTTGGTATTCAAGTAAGTTTAGATTTGTTTAGCACATTGTACATGCAATTTAGATTGTTTCCATGTAGCTGTTAGCACTTTGAATTTTTGAGTTATTGCTGTCATCTTTAAACTTGATCAAGCAAAGAATGAAAATGAAAAGCTGCTGGCACAGTGTCATGTGTGCTGGTACTGTACCCAGGCCTATTTGCAAACCTGGTGGTAAAAAGGTGTCTAAAACCAATCAGCAGTGAATATTCTTTACACAGCTGTTCCATGCCATATCAAATTGACATTGTGCATAAAATTGTTAGCAATGTCTGTTGTATTTTTAGAGCCTTATGCATTTTTAATGAAGGGTTCAATCCTTGAATAAATCTACACCTAAGTAATTGTGTGATTTTTACAAATATGATCATGAGTCACTCTGATTAATGGTGTGTCTGAAGTGGCAGCTGGGCTGAAAGCAGTGTCAGGGAGGGAGTGAATGTAAATGGATATAATCAGGTTATTGGTGTCTCCTAAATATTTTATGTGTTGACTGATATATCAGATGATTTGGAAAGTTAAAAGATGAATTTTCCAGTGAGAACATTTATTGGCAAAAAAAAAAATCTGCTCCAACATGCACACTTTTGCCTAAGTAAGCCTCATGGAAATAAAAATAGATTTTTTATTTCTTATTGACAGAAATTCCAGGACATCTTGGAATAGCACATGGTAACTTTAGGCAATAAATAGGTAAATAAAAATTGATTTTTGCTATGTAATCCTTGAGAAGCCAAGTTAATTGAGTTTCTGAGATTATTCCTGCTGTATATTAAATTCATTTTTCATACTGAAGTCTTTTTACTTTGCACACACTCACAGGTGGTGTAGTCTAGAAGGATAGCATTGGAAAGCCTTAATATCAACTGCATATGAGCTTTGACTAAAGGAGAAGCATACAAAGAAAGGCCAGATTTAAAAGCAGTTGTTTTCCATTTTTAAAACAAAATGATGGATGGAGATTCTTTGTGCATTGTTAGTAGTTGGGTGATAAAAACTGATATTCAGCAGTATGTGAAATAAGCCTGGATTGGAAAGTGTGGGGATTGCAATACTGAACCTGTATTATGAAGTGCTCAGAAAAGGGGCTGGGCTTCATCTCTTAAGTGCTGAAGTAAATCAGGCATAAGTCAGGCATAACTTTGCTCTAATCAAGTGAGCAAAATCAGAGCTTTCCCAGAGGAAAATTGGAGCCATGGCATTAATTTTTCACACTGATTGAGAACAGGTTGTCTCACTGTTCTTCATATTCCTTTTAGTCCATTACAAATCTGCCAGGGATGTCAGACAGGGCTTGTTCCAAGACAATAGGGAGAACATGGCCTTAGTGTAGTGATAAAACTTTATTATTATTATTATTATTATTATTTTTCATTATAACTGGATAGATTTCACCCCACATTTAAAAGCAGTGTGGTCTAAAGTTTTCTAGTCTTCTTCTGTAGCTGTTATAGACAGAGAAGAAGACCCAGTGGACATTTTTTTCAGTATCTGTCTTCTGCCCAAATGGGTGTGTTCCTGTGCCTGTGGCTACATACTCGGAGTCTCCCCAGTTTCTCTGACCCAGTCCTTGCTCTGTCTGTGCGCTGGCACCATATGAGGTGAGAATCATACTCAGGTCTTGCTCCCTGTCCCAGATCCATGAGGAAAGAGCCAATCACACCACCTGGGCAGAATCTGTCATCTCAAGTCTTTGATAGAGTTTATCAGGATGCTGGGAGCAGGCAGTGGGCTACTGGACCAGTCAGTAATTCAGACTGGGTGTAGCCTACATCCATCTTGATTGCCAACAGCCTGTTGATCAGTACCTTTGTTGAGGTGCCTGACTATTATACAGATAGATTAAATTAATAATTTAATAGGTTACATTAATCAATTAATACATTAATTAGATGGCTCCCTATAACCATCTGAAAGTTACATGCCTTCGTGTAGGTGCACATGTGCATTAGGAAACTACGTTTAACATTAGAGCTCTGAAGTTTGATCTCTATTTAAGACAGTATCCCTGTTTAAGAAGTGTTTAAGCTTATCTTTATCTACCAAACAATTAAGCGTGTGCTTATTGAATTGAGGCTTCAGAAAACAGTGAGGAAGGACTACATGATTTGGCTTGTAAGTAACAGTTTGGTAATGTTTCACTATAATGTTTTAGCTGCAGTAAAAAACATTGCCGTGGCTTTGTGACTCCAGAGAGTAATCCTGCTAGCAAATTCTCCCCTGCTGCTTCAGATCTGTTAAATAACTATTTTCCTGCAATTTATCTAAGGCAAGACCCGGAGTATTTTCATAAGTGCCACCAACTCAGGCACTGCATAGCAAGATGATACAGAGCATCAGAAACAGGACCTTAACCTTCCTTTGCAATCACTGGTGGATGTTTGGGCTTTCATAGGAGCCCCATGCTGAACTGGGGGTTTTCTTCAGATAAGTGAAAGGAAATTATGGCAGTACAGTAGTGTGTAGACTCCTTCAGTGTTCTGGGGTGCATGTGAGAGCATATGGCTATACCTAAGGCATCCCTGTCCATTTTCTGTTTTTCAGTGAATGTCTAGTTTATACTAGATGCAATCCAAAGATAAGGAATCAGAAGCCAAGTCTGGTCCTCACTAGTGCCACAGGAGACCATGTAAAGTCTGCAATAGACAGGTGGTGGCCATGCCAGTGGCAAGGCCTTGGTGCAAGCACTATCCCAAGGCTGTCAATCAGTGCAACTTCACATGGACCCTGTTACAATCTCAACCAGGGCCTACTAGAAATCTTCCAGAGTCCAGGAATGTTCTTGGAGGTCTGGCAAGCACCACTTGCAATAAACAGCTTGACTGTGGCCACCCCCTTCCAGGGACTAAAAAGCAAAAAGTAATGCCGCACATGCATGGTCTTTCCACTCCAAGAGATCCTTCAGAAAGGAATTCAATGTGTGTGATAAGTGATGCAACCACCAACGTGTAGGGTTTTTGGGTACTTTTTCTTGAAATAAGATATCTAAATGCTGCTCATGCCTGCATTCCATGTTTTGAGCTACATACTCTGCAGTTTGCCTGAGAGAACAATTATTAAGCCCTTTATAAAGCCATTACAGCCATGTGTTTATAGGCATAATTAGCTGATGGCATCATTGCCTTTCTTCATTGATGTGTGATTGTACCAATTGAATAGAAAGCTGATATTGAAAGGAGTGATCTGTACAAGGAGCAAAACTGCACCTGTAATTATTCCGGATCACAAACTTTTGCACAAATGGGAGACCTGGTTTTAAAGCTGTTGTTTAATACAGGGATTTTTCCATCTTGGCATTTCTATCACACAATATGAACTGCATTTAGCAGTTTATTTTCTGCTTTTAAGTGGTTATAAGATTCCGAAAACCTGTAAGAATTACACCCTATAAACCACAAAAGAGAATATATTCTTTAGATGATTAGGAGAATAGGAACTAATATTAAAATATATATATGTATTATTTACATCAAAATGTGCTTTGCTAGAAAGTATTAGTTCATCCATGCAACAGTGTAAGACATTGATATTTTAATTCACATCTGTAGCATTATTACACTTAAATGAATAACACTGAGATGCTGAAAGAATAAATCACCACCTATCAAATAAAAACCTATCATATCCTAAAGATTTAATGGCAAATAGCTCACCAGTGCTCAAAAATAGGATAGTTAGCTGCAAAGCTGTAATAATGTCTCTGAAGGAAAATGGGCATTTTATTAACTTTGCAGAAGCTGATGCTATTATTGATAACCCATCCTAAGAGATGATTTAATGGGATTTAGCTAATATCATAAAACTTTTCTACAGCATGTGAAAAAATAGTCTAATCAATATCTAGACAAAAGAAAGGATGGAGAGGAGGAAAACACTGAGAAAGGATGATGATACAAGACCAGGTTAGATGGGATTTTGAGAAACCTGATCTAGTGGGAGGTGTCCCTGCTCATGGCAGGGATTAGAATTAGATGATCTATAAGGTCACTTCCACCCCAAGCCATTCTGTGTTTCTATGATTTTATAATGCGGAGAACACTAAACATCAGAAGCATTTTGCATTTCTTGTATCACCCTTATTCTTGTATGGTTTCTTCCTCTGTAATATCCAGAAGCGGTGTCTGGGTTGTGCCATACATCCCTGTTGGTTATAATGTGAGATGACATTTTTAGTTCCCACTACCTCAGTTCCTGTATCTTTATTTGGCATTGATTCTTACCCAAACAACTTCTATTGGCATGCTCGTTGGCACTGACCTAGGTTATAAATGGAAAATAAATATATCCATTCAGATACAATTCATAAGTCATCAGGATATTGTTCTTTCAGTTCTACTCATAGTTGTTTGTCTCTGGATGACAGAGAGTACTTGGTCTTGCAACTGATCCTGTTAAACCTTAATAATTGTGCTGTTAACAACCTTGGTACAGATAAAATAATTTTTGCTCATCACACAGAAGTGGTAATCATGGTCAATACAAAATACTATAGGATAACATAATGGATTTTTTTTTCCTTTTTTTTTTCCTGGAACATTACAGTAATGGAAATGGGAAGAAATATAATACTACAAGGAGAGAGTGGTACTTTTAGAATGATAGAAAAGTAGGACTATAAAGTATTTTTGAGGTAGTGGGAAGATGTATTCTGCTGTCTCTTCTAAGAAAGATGGATCTTGACATATGCTCATTTAACTTATTCTTAAACAACATCTCCTCTTCCTCCTTGCAGTCTATTTCAGTGCTTCACTATCTTTACTAAGGGAAAAAATGTCTTTTAAATCCTCTTTTCCTCTTTGAATTTTTCTCAATACAATTTCACCCTCATATCTGTTGTAATGGCTGTTAGCATGAAAAACAGATTATTCTTTTCTCTCTTTTTTTTTTGCAGCAATCCTTTGTTATCGGATATCTCCTCAGTCTCCTCCTTTTTAGACCAAACAATTTAATATTTTTTCAGTCTTTCTGATTTAGTAGAGCTTTATAGTCCTCTCATCATTCTTGACATTTTCCTTGGGACTCTCTTTGAAATGTTTTGCTCAAAACTGGGTTCAGCATTGCATCTGCCTCAGCATGAAAAGATGTTTTCACATTATGTGGGCTGCCGCCTTTTCTGCATGTCCTGTGGATATGCTATTTTTTTTTTCACAAGTAGAGCACTGTTGACTCATGTCCAGCTGCTGTCTACTACGACCTCAGACCCTTCTGTGAAGATGATTTTCCTAACCAGTTGTTCTCTATCCTGTATTTAAGCAGATTATTTCTGTGCAAGTGTAGAACTTGGCTCTTATCCTCCTTTGAATTTCATCTATTATTTCCACACTGTTTGACCAATTTGTCAAAATCACTTTCAATACTTATCTTGTCCTCCAGTATGCTTGCAGTCACTCACACTTTCACATCTATTGCAAAGTTAATAAACATAGACTCTATTCCAAATGTTACGTAATTAAGAAAAATATAAAACAAACCCAGAACCAGGTGAAACTTCATGCTAGGCATCCATCTGATTACTGGTAACTATTTCCAAGTCATGGTTAAAAAAACAGTCTGTGGTACTTTAATCAACATCATATGTGAATAATTCAATTGTAACAATATCATTTGAGCTACTTGGAGTCAATATTTGTAAACAACAGCCAGCTCATATCAAGAGTTGAGTATCTAATATCTATATTCTTGCTTATAGAAAAAAAAAAAAAAGTGATTTAAGCTGTTCTTGACAAATACATAAAACCTGTTTTCCATCTCTTTTTCTATATGTTTGTAGGTATCTAAACTAATTATTCATTACATAATTTATTTGGAATTTAGGTTACAGTGATCAGTGATGCATTCTTCTTTTTTTTTTTTCTTTTTTTTTTTTCCCTTAAACATCAGCACCATATTCCATCTTTCTTTCGCATTGTTGGCACTTTGCCCCCTTTCACCTCTGTGATTACTAAGAGATAAACACCAATAGCTCTGAGATTGCTTCTATCATTTATTTAGGTATACTAGAATTATTTTATCACACCCAATGAATTTAGATTTTATACAAAAAATTAGCAGAAGCTAGATGATATTGGGGGCACTGGATATTTGAAGATGATAACAGGATGAGTGTGAAGTCCTAAGCAATTATGCTACAAAAATGTAAATGTGCATCTAGAACATAGCTGAACAGTTTTGGTTCTGTTGTTTTTCATAAAGACAGGGAAGTGTTAAAGCCAAGATCCCAGTGAGGCTGTCCTCAAAGCCTCCTGTGCAGTTCCCTTCACTCATAATGGGGCAAGTGCATGGATGAGTTACTGGTATGATCAGGGGAATGGAGACCCTAACAAGAGTTTATGAATGTAGCTTCTTTATTCTAGCAAAATAAAAGCAGAAAGAGTACAAAGTTGCTGACAACAGTACAAATAGCTGTAATAATTAAGACAGCTGTAAGACAGTGCATACACAGGTTTTGCATGCTTGGGTCACTGTGGCTGTCATTAATACTTCTGTTAGGAGAGCTGCTTTTCATTAACTAGAGGTGAAAATGTATGGATTTTGCCATCACGATTGTTTGAACCAGAGTTGGGAATAACCTTAACTGCCAACTGTGATTGACACAACAAGTTGTAGAAAGTCTAACCCAACTCTGCAAAATATAAAGGGAAAAGAAAGACAGAATGAGGAAGACTGAGAGAAGTATCCTTTGAAGTATGCTCTCCATACTAGCAGCTAGGGTAATTAATGTAAGTGATGTGCTGAACATTTATCTACATTATAAGACATGGGTGGCCAGGGAGAAGAGATCATGTATTGCTCTGTATTACATAAACTGCCAAGCAGATTAATGATTCCTGGAAAAATAATGATCAGAAAAATGACAAAGATTTTTTTTCTCCTCTAAAGACAGATGCAGACAGCTCAACCTGCTACAACAGTACTGCCAAACAGACAGGAACATCTGTTTGTACTGTTGTGACAGTCAATGATTTTAAAGACACCAGGTGCCAGGATTATGTACCACTAAAAGATTCACTTTTTAAGCCCTCAAGTTCCTTGCTGGCAAACATCCAGAGGGATCAAACTGAAAGATAAATTCCCTGTGACATAAGTGTCATGCATTTGTTTAAACTGAAGGTGTGAAATGTTCCGGTGCTGCTATGACAGCAAAGAATTCGATTTCCCCTAATTATGGACCAAAGTTTTCTCTCCTGAGCAGCTCAGCACTGCTGTTAAAAGCAATCTGCCCTCACCATGATGAGAGTTGTCATGTTGTGTTAATGCAATCTCTGAATAAAGAACAGCCTGTCAAAATCTAGGAAAGATGAGTGAATAGTGGATAGTTTAATCAGTCATTTAATTTTCTTTAGTATATCTTGACAAAGTATTTTCCAAGAATAAGAGTTTATTCTTGCTAATCAGTCAAAGAAAATGTAGGTGCAGTCTTAGTTCATTTAACTCAAATGGGTTCATGAACTGAAATTCACAGCACATACTGCTATTGGGGTACTGTTGGGATATAATGTCCATATTAATGGCTGATGTTGGAAGACCACAATCCCCAGTTTGCCAGTGTTTTTACAGTTCTTCCTCTCTTTCTTTTCCTGTGATGTAGCTGTGAGCTTTTCAATCAAATTCTCTAGCAAGTAGTATGGAGAAGCATTCTTGCCTTGGGGAAGAGCCCTTACTTTCAATATGCTTCCACTAAGAAGATATCTAGACGACACTTTGAAGCATGGAATGTCTCTGTACCAGCAAGTTTTTCTCAGATTAGCAGGTTCTCTGTGAAGCTCTACCTAACTGATTAAATGGCTAGGATAAATGATTTATGAGAAAAAATTAAAATAACTTTATACTTGTTGCTTGATTAAATTACAGTTACTCTGCCTTTAATAACGATCTACAAGTATTATTTGAGGAGCATATGTTCCTGGGATGGAGATGAATTGTTCACTGTTATCCAGGGACCTATAACTAGAAATACAGCTGCAAGAACGATAGAAAACCAATCACTGAGATGATATTTGCGATCCTTTTAGTCACTTAACATTAAGATTCATGCAAAACCAATTTCCTTGACAAGCAAGTTCATCAAATATTCACATCAGAGCTTTACTATAAACAGAGAGTACCATTTACATGCCTAGATACTCTCCTTGCATTTGCAATAGCTAAAAATCAGCTTAAAATGTCTTTGGGTACAAAACCATCCACTACAGAAACAGAGGCAATAGAAAGTGGCTGGGCAGAAAACAAGTAGCCAGCTATGAGCAGATGTTACTCAAAGTGGAAATCAATGAACACTTAGGGAAGGGTCATCAGCAAGGCTAATATTAGCCTAAGGAAGCTTCATGTCTATCCAAGGACAGGGAGAAGACACAAATTAGTGCAGAAGGCAGAAACTCTGGTGCTCTGAATTGTTCTGAATTGAGTACCATCTTTTGTGTTCTGTTGGCCAGTTGTGTTCTCCCCAGGCTACAGATGGACTTTATGAACACCTTACTCCACTGTCTGAGGCAGGCTTCTCTCAAACCGTTCATCATGCAATTGTACAAAGACTGAGATCTCTTTCATGCACAGCAGTCATGGACTAGCGTATCCACTGGAAATATCCATCAGGATTCATGGATTCATTCAAATGTGACTGCTGCTCTAGTTTAACTCTGTTTGTTTGTTTGTTTGTTTTTGTATTCAATTTTTGATCAAATGAATTTATTCTATATGTTTAATAAGTGATGCTAGGAAATTCAAACCATTTTGAGTAGATGAGATATTCTGGTAGAGTCTGAGGCCACTGAGTGCATTGGAGATTTTCATTTCTGACCCAGTTTTAATGCAGAATTTTAGGACCAATTAAATGACATTATCCCCTCCTCTTGCTTTTTTTTTCTTTTCTTCTTTCAGTCATGTCTCAGCTGTGACTGAATAATGGTAGGGATCTGTGGTGCAACCAGCAAAGTTTCCTCTGGGTAGTAAAGGACATTTGGAAACACCACTGCGCTTTGTGTCCTGGATACTTTCCAGGGTGGTTAGAGGACAACACAGGCCAGGGAAAGAACATCATGAGGACAGAAAAGAGAAGAGTCACAGCAGACTCAGCCCTGTGATTCTTGCAAGAGCATATACATGTATTTGTCCTTGGGTTGGACAGGTTGGATAGGGGTTGAGCAACATGATCTAGTGAGTGGCATCTCTCCCCATGACAGGGGCATTGGAACTAGGTGATCAGTAATGCACCTACTAACCCAAACCATCCTATGATTCTGTGATTCTATGATTCTGATTATGGACTGCTTCAGAAAATTTTAATCATATATTCCTCTTTAAGGCATATATCTGCTTTTGTGAAGGGGGCCAGTAGAATAAAAATGAGAATGAATTACATGAGTACTTTACTATTAAAAAGCCTGCCACTGTATAGTGAAGAAAACTTTACTGGTGAAAACCAAATTTTCATTGTTAATAATTTGCATTTTTTTTTAATTTTTTTTTTAATACACATCTACCCTGGTGTAAAATATTGGAGGAAGCAAGGCACAGTTACTTTTATGCAGTTTCTTGAGTTGTAAGTGCTCTGAATTTTACACTGAGATAAATAGTTAATGTGAGTTTGAGTGTGTTTTATGGTGACATGAGAAGTTTGTGAAGGCATGGCCATTGCCTTTTTTTAGACCTTTCTGACAGATGAAAGGAGCCTTAATAAGAATGTAGAATAGGAATTTATACCCACTTCAAAGTTCCTTTATACTGCCAAAGTGGCAATTAGTGGTGTTTGTGCAAATGGCAATCAGACCCACGTGGTTTCAAACTGTTTTTTGATGTGTGGAGAACATCTTCACATCTTCATAGAATTATGTTGTGGTGAATTATATCTCATAGCTACAACAACATTACGTTTCATATGGATAAATATGGAAAATAAATGTAATGCAAATTTATCTAGTTTACCTACTGTTTGTCAAGTGAAAGACTTTGGAGAAGAAGAGAAATTATTTCACTTGGTGAAAAAAAAAATAAAAAAATTTGGGGATAAAATACTGAATGGTACATTGTTTTGTTTCCGATCTGATCAGCCTCTGTGCAGCTTTGTCAACTTCATAAAACATGTTGTTGTTAAGGGAGCTGCTCCTAACTTTTGCTTGTTTACTTTGTCCTGCTACGACTGGTGTTTGCTTTCTGACACTTGACTTGAATCTTGTCTGGGGCAGGGGGTGATCTCGTGTTATTCTTTGAATGCAGTGAGAACACAGAACTTCAAGGAGATTTTGAAGTAATGTAATAAGTAAATACTGATGACTACAGTATTATGATTACAGAAACAATAACCATTTTTTGGTGATGTTCCAGGTACAACAAATGCAACACAAAAGATCAAGTTAATAACTGAGCTGGAAAGAAAAGTCAGGGTTTGGTTCAAAAGGAGTCAACTTGAAGACTTGTTAGACTACCTGAGACTGAGGAGTCATTTGTTATTCTAGAGTAAATGAGATATGAAGTTGTAATTACTGATGATTTATCTATTGCATTTCAACCTCCTATAACTTCATCTGGCTAGAACTGGCTTCTATTCCTAATGCATTAACTACACAGATTAGGTCATATATTCCGGCCAAGATGAAGTCAGTGAGATACAGGGAGCAAAGTGCATGTTCACTTGCAGTAGGACTGGCAGTTTAAGTAATTTTTAAGTGACATTTCTGTTCATGTTATGGCTCAGAGGACCTCACACTATCAGCTAGAAGCCTTAGAAACTCCTCCACAATGCTGCTGCCTGGAAGATAGTGTTATTATATTAGTGCCACTACCTAAGCACCTACTGATGGCTTCAGATCCCAACTGCTTTGCAGCCTCAGGAGAGGGCTCCTGAGAGCTCCATCTTGTAATATTGTGATGCAAGATCAAAGTGAAAGAGTGCAAAAAAGCAGTGAAATTTTGCTTTGATAGACTAAGGAGGTACCTAGCCAGGATCAAATGTTTTCAGGCATGACTTTAAAACTTTGAAGAATAGGGAAATGGCTTGTTAGAATAAGGAAATAGCTTTGATAATCATAGGAAACTCCTTCCTTAAAAGAATGCCAGTCATGGAGAAGGCACAAAAGTGCTTTTCCAAAAATGTAGTGAGAAACAGTCTTGGAGCATCTGGAAAATGAAGACAGTTTATTTGATGCAATTGAGAGGCAGGTGGTTACAAATACCACACATATGGAGGAATTTGAACCCATATGGAGATATTTGAACATGCAAGATTTACACAAAAGAAGGTACCTTGCCATCTTGAGAAACAGAGATCTTTACAGGCGTTGGACAAAGAATGTTGTGTGTGAGAAGCAATGGTGCTGGATTCATGGCTAGCTCTATCTCCTCCTCAAGTCAGAGTGAACAGGTAAGCTCCCTGTGCCTGACCCTCAGTGCCTGCTGGTGGTGAGGGTGCTGTGATGTGGGTGTCAAACAGCTATGAGCTCTGAACATCTTCCTGCATGTCAGCTTGTGTGCGTGGGCACCTGCATACTTTTGAGAGTCAGTCCTACCAAGATACAGCGAAAGCATAAGACTCACTTTCTTCTAAATTTTTTCATCTCTGAGCTGCTCTTGTCTCACTACTGTATCCTCTCTCTCTCATCTCCCTCCTTGCCCCCACCACAAATGGGGTTTACATGTTTTTACAGAGAAGTTTTCAATTCTTTATGGGGGGAATTTCCAAGGGACTGAGCTGCAAAGCCCAGAAAGAAGGAAATCTTCTTCCTCCTGGGTTTGCACGTTTTTCCCACTAGTACTGGGTCCATGGAGAGGAGGCCGTGCAGGAGCAGGGAGTCTGAGGGGAGCTGCCGCACACCTGTGGGGGACCCGTGCTGGAGAAGTTTGCTCCTGGGGGATGGACCCTGTGTGACGGAGACATGTGGGAGCAGTTCTTGAAGAGCTGCAGCCTGTGGGCAGCCCCCGCAGGCTCAGTTCGGGAAGGACGGCATCCCGTGGGAGGGACCCCACGTGGAGCAGGGGCAGAGAGAGACCATGAAGGAGTGGCAGAGACAAAGCATCAAGGACTGACCACAGCCCCCATTCCCTGTTCCCCTGCACCACTCAGGGGGAGGAGGTAGGAGAGGGTGGGTGCGGGGAAGGTGGTTTTAGTTTGCTTTTAGTTCTCATTGCTCTGGTCTGTTAGAAGTAAACAACAAATTATGTTAATCTTGCTATGTTGACTCTATTTTGCCTGTGATGGTAATTGTTGAGTGATCTCCCCATCCTTATCTCAACCCTTGAGCCCTTTCCATTGCATTTTCTTCCCCTCTTCCTCTGAGGAGGGGGAGTGAGAGAGTGGTGTGGTGGAGTTCAGCTGCCCAGCAAGGTAAAACCACCACACCACTGTGAACTCCTGGCCTACGCCTGAGACTCCTGCAGGGACATCCACTGCAATGCAAACAGTACAAGACTAATTACTTTGGTCATTACCAACAGGGACTTGGATTGCTAGGTGGTATTAGGTTTGTACAGGATTCAGACTGAAAGTTATTTTAACTATTCTTCCTTCCATCATGCTGCACTTGCAATGTTGTCAGAAACCATATGTCAAACCAGCCTGGTGGGAATTTTTGTATTTGAGGTCTCATCCCTTCAAGACTAGGATTTAAAAAGGAAACTATAACACAGACTTAACTATTGCAATCCTACTGAGCACTGCTGTAAATGGAAATTAATAGGTAGAGATAGATTATAGATAGATAAGATAGATAGATAGATAGATAGATAGATAGATAGATAGATGAATATTTTTTCCCAGGACAGACTCTTGCAAGTTATTGTATTGATTGACATTGAACTGACTGGGACTTTGGCGATATGTAGTTATTGAATGATTTGCTATCGCTTGCAGAGTGAGGACTTCAAATATAGTGGTGCATATGAAAAATGGTATTTTAAATCGTTTAATATCAATAACAAAATTTTATTAAAAACAGGAGAAAAAAAAATGAAATAATGATTAATATAAAACTGTTCTTAAATAGAAAACTTTATTAGCCTTGAACCTATATTATGAAGCTAATTTTCTTCAGCATGCAAATTGATTTGTTTTACTCTTGCAAATAAAAAATAAAGTTGGATTTTGGACTTTAAGGGAAATTACCTTGACTGAATAATTATTTAAAAATGGGAGAAAGGGGGGGAAAAAGTTTCGACTGGAGATTTGAGTCCTCTAAATGACAAAATGATCATTACAGGGCATAGTCTGTTTACTGATGATCTCTTCAATTTTTTTATTAATAGGCTCATAATTTCAGCACAAAAGTAATTTCAGATTTCTCTGGATATAAATAACATTTTTTCTTGAGGTTAAAGAATAAAACCATGGTAATAAAACCATGGTTGTATTTCAAATATGTGCTGAACAAATTATACAGTCCTTTAATTGTGTTAAGCTTTTAAAAATCACCTAAATAAATTAATCCCATAACTCCTTTTTGTTTTTATCCTATCTGCTACTTTTGAAGATGGACTGTACTGCACATTACTGCATAGACTAGAAATGCTTAATCATCAGACTAAACTGGTCCAGGTAGCTGAAACAAGTCCAGCCAAGGCAGCAAAAGCTATATCCAGATGGATTAATGCAAGTGAAAAGCATTACACAGAGGACAGTGATGCACTGACTTGTTTGCTTATAGTTCTTCATTCAGTGTTGGCATTGATGTCTGTGCAGCCTCTCTGTCCTGCAATGGCTTGGCTTCACTTACTATGCTCTCCCTGTGCCTTTGAAATATTTTAACAGTATATTTGGAATGTCGATTTCTGCTGCTTTACTCATCTGAAGAAACAGCTTGATTGTTAAAAAAGTTAGTCCAATTTTGAATGTAGCAAATTTATAAAAAAATAAGAGAACTGGAAAAAGATGTACATTAACATAGTCAGCAACATCACCAAAGTATTGGAAAGGCCAAGCACTGAGCCAAGTTTTGGATACAATTAAGTGACCACGTCTGTGATCCATATCTAAGTCATTTATGTTTAACAGGCAAACCATATCTTTTTCTTTTGAACTCATTCATTTCCTCATTCATTTCTACCCTTACATATACAGCTGCATATATGTGTATATACACAAAAAATACAAATTAGTGTGTTTACTATGCACATTTTTTTTTTTTAATGCAAGATAAAATTCACAACATTCTTTGAGAAAAAGGAGAAGTGGGGGGAAGAAGATGTCAAAACTAATTTTATTCTTTACTGAGATCCTTGGAAATATAATGGAAATTATCTTTCTGTGATAGTTTACAATTACTGAACAACCTTGGGAGTTCAAGTAGAAAATCAATTTCCAGCTCTTGTGGATGGATGCATAAAATTTCTACTGGCCACACCAAATAGCTCTACATAATACAGTGCATCTTATATTTAAAGGCTATAACTTACAATCTTAAAAAAAAAAAAAATACAGTTATCCCACGATTTAAACATTGACCTTTTAGTTTGGAAGTAGACCGTGGACTGAGAACCTGCTAGAGAACAATATAAAAGGTAAATGCAGTGTAACATGTTACCAGATTGCATATATATATTTGTACAGTCTTGAATGAAGGTAATCAAGCAGCCAGAAAATGGCCAAGGTTCTTAAGAAATGAATAGAAGTCCTTTTTTTTTTTTTTTTTTTTTTTTTTTTTTTTTAGATTCTGGTTCATTAAAGGCCTTTATTTAATCAAGGGCTGGAGATCTGTTGTGGGGACCAGCCTGACCTTTTGAGGTTTTATCTTCTGGTGCATCAGTTCTTGAGAGAATATGAAAGCAGAAGCTATAATTCCCTTTCCAAATGGCGTGTAGAAAACAGTCCTTTTTATGTTAGTGTGCTGACAGCAGTGAGCTACGTGCAGTCCCATTCATTCACAGCTTTGCTTTAGTGACTTTCACTTGAACAAGGGAAACTACTTCTTACGGTAACTTTTAAAAATACTTCTTTCTACTAGGTATTCTTGGGAGGGAATACTTTGATTTGAAACTATTCAAAACTATTCTATCACAAACTGCAAATTTTGTTAATCCATTTGCAGAAAAAATCACTTGAGGCATGGAAGTGCCAGACAATAAGAAGTCAAAGTCAGTTAAAAATGTTATCAAAGTAAACACCATAAGCCATGTAAGAGTGGACCTTTAGCCTCATGTTTGCCTCCTCAAAGTCTTTATTTAGAATATATTTAGTAATATTTAACTATATTTAGAAATACGTTACTTTAGCTATATAGGGTCTATACAGCTATAAAATCTTTAGCAATACCCTCTGTAGCTAATGTGTTGAAGGAAGCACCAAGTGCCACATGTACTTTTTCTGTCCTTTCACTTCTGTCTTGGTTCTCCATGAAGGTCTAAAATCCACCTCAGGGAATTTCTCTGTAGCCTTTTAATATCTCGTGAGATTTTTTTAATTTTTTTTTTCTCTTTAATTCCTCCTAGGCAAAAAAAATACTAATTCTAAGAAAGTTAGTGATGATTAAAATGCTTACCTTATTATTATTATTATTATTATTATTATTATTATTTACTTTTTTCATATTTTCACATTTACTTTAATCAGAAAATATAACATTATTTTATAATGTTTTTCCTTAATTCCTCGCCTAAATTTCTTTGCCTTGCCAAAGGTCAGTGACTCACTGATATACTGTGTTAAATATATTGTACTTATTTGGATACCAACAGGTGTCATTCAGCCACCTGGCATCTGACAGACATATGTCTATGCTGCATACTACAGAGTTGCAATTATTGCCTTTATAAAAGCCCACTGTGCAATCATCAAAGCCAGTAATTGCAGTGATTTCATGGGGAATATAATGAAATCTAGCATGAAATCTTAGATATGTGGAAATGTTCATTTTTTCTCAACTGGCAGTAGTTCAAGATACATCTGGATGATGTGGTGAATCCTCTAACTTACTTCATAGTACTAGTGCTGATATTTTCAGTTAGAGTTCATACTATGTATGAACATTGTATGTGTTAAGAAGGATTTACTCAATGCCTGGACAGTAAAAAGGTTAAAACATCCATCAGTTTGTGCAAGAAATCTGTTCTTACATGTCATATCCCATTTCTTACCTCTTTGTAAAAGGAAAAGTAAAGATCAAGGTTTCATCTGATTTAAATTTCAGGCAACTGCTTTGACTTTGTCAGAGTTGCATGGGCTCATCAGGAGATGGTAACTCCATTCCCCCCCCCGCCCAGATTAACATGTAATTTATGTAATTTTACTCACTGTTCAAGAAATGTCATTAAAATTAAAATGGAATTGTAAAACTTCCAATGTGATGCAAATTGAAAAGTTTTAGTACCTATGGGTCTCTTACCTCCTGTGAATGACAGTTGAGGTGATTGCCATGCCAAAATGAAGTGGCATTGGAAAGTGGGATGTAAGAATGAGCATATGGCAAAAAGCAAGACAGAACACTAAAGGGAAAAAAAAATCAAGACTGACAAACTATTTCCACATTTTCATATGAAAAGTAAATAGAAAGTTATATTGATATTGCACACAGATGCCTGAAAACTCTCTGGCTAATGCAGCAGAATTAGACATGCATGAATACGTAAATCAACAGAGTTTTAATTCATGGCTAAAACAAACTCATAATGACCGTAGTATATCAGCTATGTTGCAGATGTCTCTGGCTATCAAAGCTTCCTTTTCCTGACCTTAGGGGACAGTAGCTCACTTTTAAAATGTACAATCCAAGAAAAAATAGAATTATTTAAAATACTGTGAATAAAATAATTGTATTTTGGTCACAAAGTAGAATATAATGTCAGGTAATACACAGATGAACAGTTCATAGAAGACCATCTAATTCCTTCTGCTTCCATTGTGTGGAAGGGAACAGAAGGACCTAGATCTTCTAAAGTACCTCAAGTCTAGCAGTTACTTCTTAAGAACAGTTTTGATTGAAGTCATTAAGGAAGACACCAAATGGGAGAGTGGTGGTGGCGAAATGATGAACAGTATAACCATTTCAGGATACTGCAATTTATAATGTCAACACACTTCAAATGTTATTGCTTAGGGACTGTATCAGACTGTGAAAGGGGTTTTGGTACCAAGAGCTGTGGCTTTGCACAGGCAAGTAATACTTTCATATCTGAGAACGGAAGAGAGATGGTGGACATGAGTTGGATCTTCATCTTCTTATTCTAATTCTTGCAGATTTACAAGTCATGCTACATCCCATTCCACACAGCTGCTAAACTAGGCATAGGTTTACAGTGAAATTTTGAGAGGGTTCTGTTTTCTTCTCTTCCAGTTTACAAAGGTGCCTTCCAATTATTCAATTATTTGCATCCTGCTACAGTAGTGGCCAGGACTGGCAGTTAAGTCTCATTTCTGCCAATCCAGGTTGCCCTGCATCCAGACTTGGAGCCTGTCGACTTCAGAGAGGTGATACCTCAAGTATGTAGGGCTTGCAGTAAATCTGTGTGTTATTTGCCTTTTCCAATGATTTCTGCATTAAAAGTGGTGCACTGTCAGTGTTTTAATGGTTCTTTTTTCAATATGTGACGTTCATTATGTTAAGCTGCCAGGCTTAGATGTCAATGAGATTTTCTCAGAACAATTGTCTGCTTCATGAATAATCACATTTAGTATGTTTGACCTGATAACACCATTTAGTTACATCCTATTTGTCTCACTAAGCTTGTGGAGGCATAAAGGAAAATGGAAGCGAGATGACTCTAAATATTTTTTTCCATCATGATGAATACTTCTCATTTTCCCTGTCTTAAACCAGTGTAAATGATGCAGAACACTAGCAGGAATCAGGTAGCATCAGCATCCAGTATCTATAACCCAAAGCATGAGTCTTTTGGTACAACCAAAATATGCCACTCAGGAGCAAAGTTAGGTGTAGAAAACTCACAGTAAAATGCTCAAAAGGTATTGAAATTGTTTTGAATGTAGGAGTTGCTTTTGAATGTGAGAGAGTATAAGCTAGTAAATTTATAGAAGTTTTTCTGCTTGGTAATGCTTTTCACTATAGACATTGACTTCCTACTTATATACCAGAGTTTTTTTACAGTTTTGACATAGACTAAAGCTATGTGCATACAATATTGTTCTGTCTTCTTCACATCTTGTTCCTTGATAATTAAGAGTTCTCTTACTTTGTGCTGATATTTTGCTATAGCATCTAGAATTGCTTACCGGACCCCTTATATTAAAGATGTTTGGTTGAGAGAGATCCTCTGACTTTAGCAACTTTTATATTGTTGAACTGCACTAATGGGGAAGAATGTAGTTATATCTGAAGATAGAAGATCTTGTATTGTGACATGTTGACAATAGTGATGATGGTAATAATAGTTCATGGAGACTGATGGTTACAAAATCATAGATTTCTAACTGTGAGTAAGTCAGTAAGAAAATTAAAATATAGGATCTTCTCAGGTAAGCAAGATAAAACACAATATTTTGCACATCATATTTTTACAGAGAATAATGTTATTTTCTCACAATTAAACAAAACTTTCAAGAGTATTGACTACCTTTATCATCAGCCTTTCATGGAAGTGACCATAACTACCACTCCCCTTCCTCAACCTTTCTGTTATAGTTTGAGCAAGTATTAGCCTCCCTTTCCTACCCGACTGATTGATACCTGCTTTGATTCAGAGCAAATGTTCTTAGCCGTGCGGCAGCTGTGGAGTTTCATACTGCTTTTTATAAATTTGGTGAACATTGTTGGTGCCCAAAATCAAATCTCTCCCTTTTGTATGATTATGTAAGTTAGTCTAATCAAAGACATTAGAGAAGAAATAACATGCTAGGTTCTTTCTCTGACTCTTTTCTCAGATATTTCCAAATATTTTATGGTGCTAATACTGCTGTTTTTCCTTATGCCTATATACAATTCCAGGTTGACTTGGAAAATGGGACAGAACTTGTGACAGCTCCCTTTTCATTATAAGGAAGTTTTCTTAGCAATCTACACTAAGTCTTTACATGGTCCTCAGGTAGTGCCTTGCATATGTCACACTCTATGATGTTTTCCTCTGAGGCAGTGATTATCATCCCTTTTATCAAGAGAACATAATGACAGGAAATGTCATGTGCCAAAATCAAAGCCCAAGACAGGAAAGGGACTCTGCCTTCCTTGACATTGACATTGACTCTTGAGCTATTCTTCTTTGCTAATATAGTATGGTCAAGTTTTGCTGGAAGTACTAAATTCCAAGGGGTTCCAGTTGAACAGTCTCATTGCAGTAGTTATAACGATTTCAGATTGGTCACTTATCATAGCACCGCATTGGAAATGTTTGAAATGAGGTGAAGGACAACTGCTGCGGAGAAAGGTGTTATATTAGAAATGCTATATTGAATAGAACTGCAAGCACTGACCAAAATATAGACGAAGCTGGAAACAGCTTTTGCTTGTCTGTGAAATCTGTGATGGAAGGGCTGAGCTTCACTGATTTCAAGGCCACTAGGAAACGCAATGGCCATCCAGCCTTAACCACTCATAAAGACACAGTGAAGAGTTTGGATGGTTAAAGAACATTAATCCATAAAAGGATAGTGGTCCAAACTACAATAATCAAAAATATTTTAAATCTATTAGAGAATATTTGTTGCATTCTATTCTTAGTAGACCTGGAACAGATGACAAATTCACAATTTTTGGAAATTCTTGTTACCCTTTTATTATTGAGAATATTAACTAATTGCCCTGTAAATGTGCAAAACATTCCCCATTTTGTATTTTCCTTTCAACTCTTACATCCTTAAATATTTTGTAACTGCTGGCAGTGTAGGTCTTGTTGCCTTCTCTGTGGTAAAAGTATACATAATAGATGAACTCATTCAGTGCACCTCCTTTCCTGCCACCTGGTGTCTGTTATTTTCCCCCTTTCCTATGAAGGTCCAGTCTCTCCCTTGGATGTTTGTGTTCTGTGCATTGTAATGTTCAGCATACCTTGTGAATTTGGATCCACAGATACTCATTAAATCTGTAAAAGTACAGTAGAGTCTATATGGGCTTCTATAAAATCCAAAACATTGCATAACCTTCTTCCAACAATTGAAATAGTCAGACGCATGCTTGGTCTTTTAAAGTGTAGGAACCTCTGAGAAAAATCCAATCTAGTCCCTTGAAAATCCTTAGTTATTACTAGTATCATTACTACTCTGGAAATCAATAGTTTCAATCTGACCAGCTAATATTCCTTCTTTGTTGTCTGAGAAAATGATGACGATCCAGAGATGCCTTTCTGCATGTCTTTTCAATCTTCTCAGTGCATTTTCAGCCTTTTCAGTGTGATTTCAGTTGCAAAACTGAAAATTATATGGATTCCATCATTCTATCTTTAATTAGCTCCTTTTTTAGTGCAGTCAAGAAGATAAAAGAAGTATGATATTATTCTCTTTATTCCCTTAATTATGATAAATAACCTTACAGTATTTTCTTATGTTGGTATGAGTCTCTTACATGTTTTTTAGTGCCCCAAAAGCTTATATTAAAAGGACTTTATTGAAGGACTTCTGTACTATCATCTATAGTGGCTGAAGCATTCATAAAGAGTTGCTGTATAGTTCAGCCTTGACTGTATGGTATTAGAGTGTTTCTGTGGTGCGTATGAATAGCTGAGCTTTTAGCTCATAGATTTTATGAAAAAGGGACAAGTCATTTGCTCTCGATTTATATAATATTAGCCAACTTCCTTTTTTTTTTTTTTTTTCCCTCACAACTTCTCTGGACATCTTATTTAACTGTATTCATTTGTCACTTTAATGTACCTAACTCAAAATATATCAAGACTGGGGATTAGAAACTAGTTCATCTTGGTTATTTAGGCTGTGCCATTTAATTTTATAGACCAAAAGGAAATGATATAAAGTTGGATTTGTTCTTTGATTGGATAAGCATGCAAGCAAATACTTATCAAATAAACAGTTACAGAAGCAAGTTCAGATGCATGAAATTGAAATTTGTTTTGCCATGAACATAAACTGTGAACAGAAATTAAGTCCAGGTGGGTGAAGAAAAACATAGCTGGAAGACATTCAGCTACAAACATAAGTCTGCATCCTACTGGCATTTTATCCAATATCTTCTTAGCTTGACTGTCTCTTCTTTTGGTTTCATTTCTGCCCACATCTGAATTCTCCCTGCTGCATCTTAAGCTCGTTAATTCATATGCTTCGCTCATTAACTAAAGAGTAGAACTGTACAAAAAAGCCCACTTTTTCTGGTTTAGCAGCAATACGAAAACCTAAGCAGAACAGAAACAAAAGGGAGGCGGAGAGGAAGCAGTTTAGACAACCAAATACTGCCTTCCTAACTAGTTGCAAAGAAGAAAACTGAAAAATTGGATTTTTCTTGAATCATTCAGAATGAAATGGAGCAATTTGGTCAATGTGGTTCACTTGAGACATCTGTAGAAAACAAACAAACAAAACCCCTGGAAACAGAAAGTAGAATTTTCACAAGACAGAGATAGGGGTGAGTCTCCCTGTTTGCATCATAGCTGTTAAAGTGCATTACTCATATAACAGTGAGTAATACAGTGAGAACAAGCACCATAATCATCTTTCTGAATGTACGTAATCTTAGATTATATAAGAGTTATTACTTCTGTGATACCCATTGTATTATTATTATTATTATTATTATTATTTATTTATTTATTTATTTGCATCATGACTATGTGATGTGTATATTAAGAAATGCTGAAATAGAGGAGCCCTGGCATAAGAGCTCAGTTTTTGTTGACTTCAGCCGTGGCCTTCTGACTCCTTGTTGATCTGACAGCTGGGCAGGAAAAGCTCAGTGTTGCAAACAGCAGGAAGAGAAGGGGTGGAAGAAAACTAAGGGATGCTTGAATAATAACTCAAAACCACACAGCTTGTTCAAACAGCTGACACATTGAAAGTAGCTACAGGAGGAGGGCAAGTAGTTTTTCATTTTAACTTTTTTAGTTATACAAAAATCAGTGTATTTCTCACATGTTTTTATTTTGCCACCTTTTTAATATTGTTCCTGTATCTTAAACATGAAGTCTGAATCTACTCTATTAAGCATAACACAATAGAGAATTATTTAAGAGCAAAATTTTTTAAATTTATCAGTCAAGTGACCTGCTGATATTCCTTACACCCACTGACCACAATTTACATTGCATATGTGTGTATTCTGTTGTGCCAAACAAAATTGTCTTCATTGGAAATTCACTAAAATACACAGAAATAACAAACCTGAAAAGTCTTTATAAATGACAGAAAAGATTAGGAAATGGTAGATTGAGGTAATGGGAAACATTTAAGAATGGAGTGCAGTGCACTTCGGAGGAGAACAGTCCCTGCCTTTAACATCCTGGGTCCTGATGAAGGACGTTAGTGTCACTGTGACTTAGTAGATAGCCTTCTGCCTCCGGGACTGAAAGTTTTTGGCTCAGATCCATTTAGTGCATTACTGGGGAGGCTGTGCACATCCAGAGGTCATGTTTTGGGTGAGATGTGCAGTGAAGGTGGCCACAAAACATTTCGACATCTTCCAAGCTCTTATTCCTGTTTTGTTTCCAGATAGAGCTCAATATTGTCCTCTGTTGTTCCTTGCACTTCCAAAGTGCACTCAGCAGCTGAGGTTAATTCTGAAAATAAATAGGATAGCCCTCTTTTCCTTTGGATGCTCCATGCCTTTGCATCATAAACATAGTCAAAAAAAAAAAAAAAAAAAAAAAAAAAAAGTTTTGTTCTTCTTAATACTGTGGTGGGATGGGAAATTCTCTGGAGTAACCCAACCCTAACATTCCCCTCCTTTTTTTTCCATAAATTTTTGTACATCACACAATCTGTGCAGATTAGGGGTCATGGGTAAATCTAAGAATATAAACTTGCTTAAGGTCCTTTAGTATCAAACTTTCAATGTTTTACCATGTTCTATAACGTTAATTCTGAGGAAATTCTCATCTGCGTGCATTGCCTCAGTAACGAGATCAGTTGTGACAATGAGTGACATCAAAATTTGGAGAGAGGGGTTGAAGTTCCATTTTGGGTGCTTCTGGAGGTTTCCAATGAATGGTTTTCCAGTGCTTGGGTGAATTTCTCTATTTCACTCAAGCAGTCAGGTTTCTTTTCAGGTAGAGAGGGAGAAGAGTGTGTCTGAGGGTGCCTTATCAAGGTTTGCTGGGGGATGATCTTGAGCAGTGGGAGTCTGCTCAGCAGGAGGAGTTCAGGTTGCCAAAGGGTAGGGGAAAAGGGCTTGGTGTTTTTTTCTGTGGCTCCATGGCTGGAAGTCCAGCTGTTGCTGCAGCACCCTGTAAAAACAAGATCCTTACAGAAAGGCAATTTTGGTTTTGTGAAGCCCTTCTATGTAATTATCCAATATAGAAAACGTGAAAATCTGTGCCAGCAGTGAGCCTGCTGGGACTCACAGCAGGGAAGAGTGTGATTAACAGACAAACACAGCAGCAGGCAGCCAGGAAGGGCTCAGCACAGAGGGAGAACTGGCTGGCTTCTCAAGGAATATGTCCCAGCCTGGAAACAAGAGGTGGGTGTATGTGTACAGCCAGCGCCAGGAAAGAAAGTTAGAAAAATGAAAAGAATGGGCTTAAATCTCTGTTCCTGTTTCACTGTATGTATGTGAGTGGACAGGAAAAGGGTAAGGGTAGGAAATTGGTAGAAAAGAGGTAGGAACAAGCTGTGTGGCCCAAAGCCTGGGCCTCAGATTAGACTCAGGAAAGCCTTTTTTTTTTTTTTTTTTTTTTTTGATTGATGACATAATACTTGGCTTTTGGATCCATCATGTATCTTGATGCCTCTGTTTCTCCTCCTCTCTTGCCTGCCTTGTTCTGATGAGATGGTACTGAAGCCAGTGGCAGTCTCTGAGGGCTGTACACAGCCAAAGACAACACAAATCCTGTCATAACTATGTCTTGCAGGTAATCCAGCACTATGCATATAGCTAACGACAATCACAAAAACCAGAAACACATTCAAAAACATTTCCACTACATTTTTATGGGCATTGCCAGAAATTGGCACTATGGCACAGGCTCAGGTCTGTGTGAGACATGAAGACTCTGTGTGCGTAAACTGATAAGCTGCATAAACTGAAGCCATGTGCATTTTCACTTTTTCTCCTGTCCATATAGGAGGGATTCATCTCACCTGACTTTAGGGCCTAGATGCAGTTGCATGATCAAAGGTGTCTGTGGTTGTTTGAAGCCGTTGTACACTGTCATGAACATCTCCATACTGCTGCTATCTCAGTTTTGCACCTCTCTGAAATGGCTGTAGAAGCTGCAGGGAAAATACCACAGCACCTAAAATAACTCTAGACATCTAAACTTAGGTCAATGTGTTTGTGTATTGGGGATCTACATGTATATCTTAAACATAACTGTCCAGCTCTCCTTTAATAGTAAAGTTCTAGTTAAGGAAAGTTTATTGACTACCTCAGCAGACAGGAATTGCATCTAAACTCCACTGGCTGCATTAACCAGATGTCTACTGACTATAAAAGAACTGTGACGGCTAGTTCAGATGTGGAGACATGCACTGCAGACATCCAGAGTGAATCAGGTAAATCTCAGCCGATACCAGAGTACTTGCTGAAGGACAGAAGCCTGTAGCTGTTGCTCAGGTGAGGAATAAACATAAGTAGCACCAACAAAGTCATGCCAAACAAGTAGAAAATAATGGGGTATAAAAAACAATGTAAATAATAAGGATTTATGCACTTTTCTCATTTCATTTGATTTGCTTATTTGCTCTAACAGCCTATGTTGTAATCTCAAACTATTTGACAGCTGGCTCTTTAAGGATTTCAGCTCAAAGTGTATAGGATGAAACAGAAGAAAAAAAAAAAAAAGAGAGACAAAAAAAAGGTTTTTTATGAAATCACTTTTAATTTTTGTGTAAGTAAAAAAGCACAGAGAATTAGTCCAGAATTCTTATATAAAAGTGTGCTAGAAGTCACATGGAAACAAATAAAGTATCTAATCTTACCATGTGGGAGGAAGTAAGCCAAACTTTTAATTTTCAAAAGATACCTTCAGACTTTTCCCTCCCTTTGAAATATGCATGTAACTATGAATCTCACCTCTGAAACTTTAGAGGGAGAAAGTTCCCTTGAAAGTCCATAGCCTTTATCTCAAATGTGGAGCTTGTCAAGCTGTTTGATCAATGTCTGTGGATTAAAGCATTAGAATTTGAAAGGAAATTATACTTAAAATTGTTTGGGCCTGATTCTGTAATCACCTTCTGTAATCTATCATCAAGGTGAAAGATGGTAGTCACCCATGATGTAGAGTTATTACAAGTTCACAGTTATTGACCTGAGTCCCCCACATAGCCTGCCAGTAGTAGGAAAGAAATATACAAGAATACAGTCATGGATTTATTTATTTTTTTCCTTAGCAAACCAAGAGGAAATCATCACTCCTATTTCATCTCTTATTTGCTAAATAGTGTTCTTCAGTCCATTTGCATTTCTCTTTCGCAATCAAGCCTGTTAAGCACAAGTTAAGGCTACAAGAGCTTTCTACTACATTTCTGTCTTCTATCCTCATTCATGTGTATCTGAAGTGATAAATTAAGTCTGAAGTTACAATATGCAAAGCTGTGAAATGCACCTCAGCCCACTGAGTGCTCTTGTCACCAATACAGAAATGGAAGACAGCTTCTAGGCTATTCAGGAACATCATGCTATCAGTACAATTCCTAGTCTTTACAACAGAGACTCACCAAATGCATACAGAACTAAAGTATATAATTCAGAGTAGGTAGTGGGATGTTTACGCTTGTGGCCTGTGGAAAAATGTCCACTGGTATTTAATTCTATGCCTTTTGCCTGGTTAAGCAGTCACTTGGCTTGTTGGAGAATTCTTTAGGCACTCATTAAGCAGAGAGAGCTTCTATTGAAAAGAGACAGGGTCATAGTTAGGTTAAAATGAGTTCAATGTGTGTTTTCACATATACTGCTGGTACTGACAGTCACTCCAAGTTTGTGCTGATGCCACTTACTTTTAAATACCCATCAGAGCAACACAAGGCCCCTCACCGTAACAAGGTGCAAGACAAGTGAAAGATCATTTGGCCAAAACGCCACTGGGGATCAGCCTTTGAATCCAGATGATCTTCAACGGAAAAGTGTCCAGGAAGAGTTTTGGGGGGGTGGAGGTGGGGTACATATTTTTATTTTTTTATTTTTTAACCCCAAATAATTTGTGCATCGTCCCCCACTCTTCTCTAGCTAGACTGGTAGGATTTTTTCCTTTCATCCTTCCTGAGCCACACAGAGAGCTTTCCATCTAGCCTGTGTGTCTGCAGGAGGTCAGTGCTTGGTGGGTACAAAGAAGTTTTGGCCTTGCTGACCCACTCATCCATCAGGGCCACTTCTCCAGTGCTGCATTAATGGAGATGGCATGCAGGGGGACAGGGCAAGGACACCAGTCTTTCTGGGTGGTGGGGAGGACTGGGAGGAGAGCAATACTGGGATGTGTTTGAAAAGGTGACCTTGCTGTATCTACACAGAAACACAGAAGACGTTGCAGCAGACGGAGATCTGACTCCAACATCTGTGATGGAAAGCAAAGATCAACAAGTCCTATCTGGAAACTGGTTTGTTGATGAGTCAGGTTGGTTGATGTATCAAGTTTCTATTTAAAAACATTTTTCAACCTGTGATTGTTTGCAGCAAGTTTCAAACCAGATTGTACTGGCAGAGCAGAGTATGTGTTCAAACTCCGCTGAAAGCCTGCAGCCAACAAGAGAGATAAAGGCATTCTGTTCCTTGCACTGCACAATAATAGAGAAGGCATTAACAATGCTGAACTGAAAAACAAGCACTCTGTTTAGATAGCTTTGTGCAACAATAACAGGAGCCTGTTCATGAGCTCAGTGTACTCTTTATTTACTAGGTACACTATGTACAAATTACACAAACTTACTCAAGCCCCTGGAATTATAAAATTCACAAGGTAATTAATCAGAGCTTGACAGCACAGCAGCGGCCACTTCACCTCAAATCCAGTGTCAAAGAGGGAAGATAATTTTGTGATGCAAGCACAAGCCTGTGCTAGAGGACAGCTGGTTTTTACTCCTAGCTTTGTGCAGTCAATTCTGCTTGAGTTCTCATGGGAATAATATTTCTGATTGAACAATCTGTCTGTGTTAATAATATACATATGAAATTTGGGAGTGAGGGGGCAGGGTTGTCTTTGGACATAGATGAATACTCAGCCCAATCTGTGATTAATCTTGGAAGTATCTATATGTTTCTCTAATATAAATAATTGCATGTGATATATATATAAAGTATGGATGACCTACCTAGTGCAGAGGCAGCAGCATCTGTAAGATAAAGTGAGGGTCATCTTGCCTTCAGAGTTTCTTTTAGGATGTTTAGATTTTTTTTTTTTTTTAAATTTTATTCTTGAAGTTCAAATCATTCATAAGACCTGGGAAAACAGACTCTTGGTGTATGATTTTGTGAACATCTTTGTTGTCCAAGGAGCTGAGTAACTTGCTATTTATATGCCAAATGGGACAACAGAAGTATGAGTATTTGCAGTAAGAGGTCCTTAGCCAGGAACTACACTAAAAAACAAGTAGTTGGTTAGTATTTTATGTGGTAATCATAAATTGCCAGGCTGCAAAGCAAATCTCTGAATAAAACTAAAACAAAGCAATCAATCAAACAAGCTCCATAAAGCACATTTATGAAGTTATGGAAATTCTGAAAGGAACTGAAATCCTTTTGGTGAGCAATGGTGTAGGGTATCCTGTCTTTCATAAAATTTTGCCACGTTGGCCTCTCTAGAGACTCCAGGCTCACATGAAAAAGATTTTGTCATTATGTTCAGCTTTAGTTTTAGGCTGTTTTGTTCAGTCACTGTGTTCCAACACTAACCACAGCAATGTGAAGTATGAACTAGTCCAGCACTGCTGCATATTGTGAGCACTCTAACAACGTTATGCCTGTAGTCAATGTTTGCCTGTATCACAGATTTTAATGTTCTGATTATTTCCTCTATAATGAAATATCTGAAAAACTTCCTGATGCTATAATTATCTCATTTAAGTCAGTAATAAAGTTAAACGTGTATGTTACTTGCAAAACCCAAGCTTTTGATAGATGTTTACAATTTTTAAAGCATGTTGGTTAGATTATACTTTTTTTTGGTCTCCCTCTCTCAGAGGTGTACCCATGGTACCAGGTACGTCTGTTTGGATATGAAAAAGGATACGAAAAATCTTCATAAATTTTATAAGAACTGACATATTTCAAAATTATTTTCTGTAAAATATATGGCCTATACAGAATAAGTGATGGGGAGGAAAAAAAAAAAAAAAAGAAAGAAAGAAATTTTCACTGGCAGAACCTTTATATGACTCTCCAGTGTCATTTGTTTCTATATATTTTTAATGAAAAATGGGAAATATGAACTGGATTTTATTGCCTTTTTGAAATAGCAGCATATGGAATTCTGCTCAGACTAGCAGTCTCTGAAATGCATGATCAAACTCTCTCTTAGATTTCCTTTCTAAAGATTTTTCAAAAAGGCTCAGTGGTGAAAAGTATCTTTCAAAAAAAGTTTCTATAAAGGGTTAGATTCTAAAGAGGTTGGAATCTTTGTGCATGTTAACATATCCTGCTGTTACTATCATAGCATCTTCATGTAAAATAACGATAAGAAAAATGGTCTTCCTATCAGCATTTTTTGCACTTTTCTGTAAGAACAGATTACTGTTCTACTATCTGTACTGAGTTTGCACCAGCTGTATCAGAAATTCAGCACAGGAAAGGAAAAAGGTCATTCACCTTGCAGATCCAACAGTAGAAATACTCCTCATGTCTTTGGCTTGAGACAATCAATATAACAAAGGGCTTGTTTCAGGTTATGTAACATTAGATGATGGGGTCACACGTTAGGAGCTACTCCAAAAATAAAAAGGTTTAAAAAGAGAGAAGAAATGAATGAGATGTTCTATCTTAGCCCTAAGTTTTGCAGTGTAAAGGTACTTCTTGACTTCTGTGTCCAGCCTGGGGATTTTCTAAAATATCACAGTTTGAAGGTTTAGTTTAAAGCTTGATGCTTCATAAATCTAATTTTCTAGTGGATATGCTTTATGACAATGAATGTTTTGCACATTCCTCTGAAAGAACGTAGAGAAGTGAGTTTAACTTATAGAGCTATCTGTGTGGACATATAGCTTCTTTGATGCCTAAAATAAATTTTTCTTAGCTGCTAGTAGTGGCAGCTGCCAAAGAAAATGGAAAATACCAGCTTAAAAATAAGCAGAAAGCAAATGGGAGCTTCAAGATATATTGCATAAAAGAAGAGAATATCTTTAGATATCCCTATCTGCATTCCCCCACAGCCTCGCCAGCTTAGAGACTGCCACGTTGTGAGGTCTGTGAGGGAGCGTCTTCCCTCACGGTGCTTCACAGAAACTATGGCAAAATTTTTAAGACTGTGGAAGAAAGTCAAGTACTTTCACCTTGAGTACTGTGTTCAGTTTTGGGCCCCTCGCTACAAGAAGGACATCGAAGTGCTTGAGCGGGTCCAGAGAAGGGCGACGAAGCTGGTGAGGGGCCTGGAGAACAAGTCCTATGAGGAGCGGCTGAGGGAGCTGGGCTTGTTCAGCCTGGAGAAAAGGAGGCTCAGGGGTGACCTTATTGCTCTTTACAGATACCTTAAAGGAGGCTGTAGTGAGGTGGGGGTTGGTCTATTCTCCCACGTGCCTGGTGACAGGACGAGGGGGAATGGGCTGAAGTTGCGCCAGGGGAGTTTTAGGTTGGATGTTAGGAAGAACTTCTTTACCGAAAGGGTTGTTAGACATTGGAACAGGCTGCCCAGGGAAGTGGTGGAGTCACCATCCCTGGAAGTCTTTAAAAGACGTTTAGATGTAGAGCTTAGGCATATGATTTAGTGGGGACTGTTAGCGTTAGGTCAGAGGTTGAACTCAATGATCTTGAGGTCTCTTCCAACCTAGAAATTCTGTGATTCTGTGATTCTGTGAAAAGAGGTCTGTGAATGTTTTCACTGCAATGGCCTTGAGTAGCTGTAAGAAACTTCACAAGTTATAATGCATTGTTTGTTTATTTTTTAGCCAATATAATAATTTTGGATTTTTGGCTTAAAGAACACTTCTATAGGGAAAGTTGTATGTTTTCTGTCCTTAGTCATGTCTCAGGTTCTCATTTTGGTTATGTGGATGCATCTGTGTCTTTTCTGGGGTTTAGATGTCCTGTTTCATGATTACTTTAGCTTTCTCATAGCTGTTCACATGGATCCTACCCACTTCACCTAGCAGCCCACCTCACTCCCATCTGCGCTGGGTATTTGTCCTTACACCAGTACGCTGGAAAAAAAGAAAAAGCACAGTGTGGCAATGATTTACAAAGTCTGACAAAATGCCGAAACAATATTTCACACACCCCTCAGATCACAAAAGAGAACTTAATTTCTAGAGGGAACAGTAGCCATCTAACTAATTGATTTAAGCAGAAAACTCACTGTCAAGGTCAGACTAAAAACACAGTGAGGCAGGATATATTTTATTACATGGAACCTCTCAGTGTTTTAATTTGATTATGTTATTAGTTCCATGTAAGTGTATTAACCAGAAAGGCACGATTAGCTGAATACATTTCAGAAGTGACAATGTCGACATTAGCAATTCCTCTATTAGCATCCAGACACTGTTTTTTTTATCTAGGAAGGCAAGTAATCAAATTTTAAGGCAGAACTTCTCAGAAAAGACACCTGAAAAGTCTGTCATGGAAAAGGAACACTTTGGGGATTTCTGCTTGTCCAGACAGAGTAAAAGCCTCTGGTCAAATGGTAAAAAAAGGACAGCTAACAGTCTTTTGAAGGTTGATTTAACCTTGAAAAATAAAACTGGAGAACATAATTCTAAACAAAATTTCCAACAGCAGAGAGCAGCACTGCCATGAGGTCCTATCTGAAAAATCTTTGCACACTGACAACTCATGATCACTTTTTTTTTTTTTTTAAAAAAAAAGCACAGTATGTAATTTGATATTTTAAATATAAAGAAAATTGACTCTGCCTCAAGTATATTTGAGGACATCAAGGGTAAGACTGAATTCCATTAGACCACTATGATATTCTTTTGACCATTACAAAGGCAAACAATTTATCAAAAACTAAATCTGCTCTGAACCCTGATTTTTATTTTTTTTTATTTTTTTTTTTTTCCCCTTTGCCTGTCCTTGCACCTTGGGGCATTCAGCTGCTCCTTATGCTTCTCTTAGCATTTGGGCTAATCTTCTGATTTTAAATGTCCTCACTGAAGAAATAAAAAGCTGAGAACATTAGGAATCGGACTACATCTCTCTGGACACCAAAAGGCAAGGACAGACTGGGCACTATGTTGTAAAAAGTACAAATAAATAAATAAATAAATAAATAAAACCAGTAATGTAAGAAGGAAATAAACCTGAAATTATGCAGGAATTATATATATATATAAATATTATTATAATATTATGTATGTAATCAGATCTGTGTTCTCCTAGGATAAAATCTTGACTCCCTCAAAGTAAACAGCAAAGGCCTCCTGAAAATAAAGTGACCTTGATCTTACCTTTGATCAATCTGCAAGGTGTCAGGAGTGCTCAACCTTGGTGTTGCTGGCAGAGGCCACGTACACCTCCAACCCAGACCTACAGAGCCTGCAAAAAGGAAAGCAAGGCAAAATGGAGTGATGTGGTAAAAAAATACCTTCCCTGACCACAGGAGACCTCTCCAAAGGGAGGAAGCAATCAGATGGGATGAGAAGCCTGGAGGAGAAACTAGTGTCCTTCAGCCAGCATAGGTTGCTCTATCCCTCCAGCCCAGCAGCCTGTTTCTAGCTAGGGCATCACCAAACCTGGTCCTGAATACCCCCTTTTAACATTTTGCTGCAAAAAAATCTCTTTTCCTACTTCCTTGAAAGGTGAGAGGAGATGTCAGAAGAAATTCTTTGCCTCTTTGAGTTTAATGTAAGGTGAGTAAATCAGATGCTTTGGAATCACTTTATGGCTGCTCAAATCACAAACCTTTCTGTTCTTCTCCTCCTACATATTTTGAATGAATTGGCTTTGTCATCTCAATGCAGAAAGGACAAAATCCAGGCTACCTCTTTTTAGTACCCTGATTTTGTCCTACCTGGACTTGGATATTTCATACCAATTTTCATTTGCAGGAAAAAATACAAGTGGTACTGTCTTTAGATTAACTCACTTATCTTAGAGTTGTATTGTTTAAGAAAGAATTTATTGGACCTCAGTTATGTAATATGTGGGACATATGTATTGCGTATGTGGGACAAACACCTTTAAAAGTTGAAGTTGTTTTACTTCCTTTAGAGTAGGTACTTGGACTTGGCTGCCTTTGTCCAGGAACAAATGTCTTGGGAAATAGTGATCTAGAGTAGGTTTTGCGTCCATCAGATGCTGACGTAAAGTTACCTATTGGAAAGCTATGAAGGGCTGGGACACAGAGGGCTAGGTGAATGAAAAGCAAGGCAAAAACTGTAGAAACAGAAAAATATGTGTCACTCATACATCTGTGTTGCTGTCCAAAAGAAGAATGTGTGCATATCAAATTATTTATTTAGAAAAGATTGTAAAAATAGTGTACATCATTAAGATTTATCCCTGGGGAGGTAAAGAAAATATGTTTGGATCTCTCTGTCAGACTGTCTATGAAATATTGAGAGGGAAATCGTCAGTGGCAGCCAAACTGAAGTCATGGGTTTACCCTTAAAACCTTGTCATACAAGTCATCATTGTTTCAGGAAATCCTGCTGGAATCACTGTGATCGCTACCGTGAGTCCTTATTTTACAGAACTAGACTCTTTGGTACAGCACAGGAAACTCTTCATGGTTTTGTGCTTATTGAAACAGCTATAATGTATATAAATTGAACTGAAGTCACACCAGTCACTGATATGAATAGAACAGATCAAACTATTCATTATGAATCATACTTATTATGAGCTCTGCTTTTATACTGAGTAATAAATTATCAAAATCCCAAGAATGAAACAATTTAATGTGTCTTCCTCACTCAATGATCCTTTCTGTAGATTGTATTAATATTAGTTATCAAACTCCAAGCTATTTTTGGGCTGTGAGCAGGCTGCAAGGAGTTGTAGCTGTAAGCAAAGGCTCTCTGAGCTGGCCTCTAACTGTTTTTTCAAGCTTACCAAGACATACACCAGCTGGCACATTGTGAAATGTCCTCTTCTAGCTCAGCTGGAAGTGAGAATGAGACTTTGACAGTTTTAAAACAGCCCATAGTTGCCGAAGGGAAGGAAGGTAACATGCTGCTCCAGGGCACTATTCCAGGGTTGAGTCCTCCACCTGTGTTGTTTTACAAAAGGTTTTTTCCAAGAGGCAGAGATACGACCCAACAATGGGAGGAACAGAATGATGTTTCCCACTAAGTTGTATAAAAGCAACAGGATAAAGTTATTTCTGGGAAATACAGTCCTGAAGATAACAGCTTTGGAGTGCTTTACTTGCCTAGAATAAAGAGAAAAAGTTAAAACTGTTGTAACATAACTTGCAATGTATTGGAATCATTTTTAAAGCTAAGGGCTGAAAAGAAACTGTCTTATGTGATAGAAACTTAATACTAATAGTTGAAGAATTACTAAAACAGATACAAATTCTTAAGCTATTGGACATCAATAAATGCATTAATTACTATAATTACAAAACCCATGAGCCTCATAGGAAAGTATAGTCTTATATAAAACATTCAAATGCCCACAACTGATTAGCTAGTTAAGTCAAGAGCTTTTGAAGGCTGTAATGTAGTAAGATTTACTTCAAGAAATGGCACAGTTAATTTCTTATCACTGACAGCTTTCTGTTGCAAGAAAATCTATTTTTCTGCCTCAGGACTGTAGCTGATATGCCAAAGACTTTTTATTTTCTAACATACTTCTTTGGGCAGTGACATTAATGCTCTGATGGATTCTTGTAAAATTCAAGAACTGATCATAAAGTTTAAGAGAGATAGTTTTCCTTTGGAAATGTAAGTTCTTCCAGAAGAAAAAGAATCCATGGTAAAATGTCACCTTTCATTGATTTTTTTTTTTTTTGGGGGAAAAGCAAACCCAGTTGATTGATCTTAGAAAGTAAAAGTATATTAACGATTACAATGACTTTTTTTTTTTTTTTTTTTTTCAATCTGCAACAAAGAAAAATATAAAAAGTAGCTTACAGAGTATTAAAAATGTATATACTACTTTTGGTAAGACAGCGTGTTGCATAAAGGCTTTAATGTCACCAAGTGATGTACAAAATTCAGATACCCCTTTTTAGCTGTAAAACTCCAGGCTTTGTGGGCCATATTTCCAATTTATGGTAATCCCCAATGAGAGTCTGAGGTTGGTACCCTAACTCACTTCCTGTGCACACTTAACCCCAATATCCCAGACCTGTCTGCCTGCCCACCTGCCTGGAATTCACAAGCTTCAGGGGTAGCTGCTTTGTGCCAATGGGCACCACAGCTGTGCTTTGGAAAGATACTTCAAAGCAAGGCTCCTCCAGATACCTTCTCACCTCATTACAGGCTTCAATTTCTTCTCTTTGCTGGTTACTATTGCAGGGTCTTTCTGCTGGACTAATACACTACTCTCACCTCAAACATTATAAAATGACTATTCCAGGCATTAAAAGAACAAAAAAATCTCCTTAAAATTTGGCATTATTTATTGCTAGCAAGTATCTCAAAAATAGCAAGCTCATGGATATGAAGAACAAAAAATGACTTGAACCTTATGGATCACTGAAGAGATGAGCAGCCTTAAACTGGATGTTTTATAATAGTTATGAGAAAGGCAGTGTGGTGCAGTGCGGCCGTACCCTGAATCCCCTGCTTTGCATTGCCTCTCTTCTACACTTTGGTAACAAAGTATTTGGTACCTTTTACTAATCCATTCATAGCTGGCTCTGCATTAATTTATTTTTTTTTTAACACAGTCATCTATTAGTTAAAGCATGCAGCACAGCACATGTGGCAAATATGAAGTCGCCTTCGTGATTCTCACTAATGGCATCATTAGGTAGCTGTCATGTTTCCTGACTGTCTCTAGTGAGCTTAATGCAGAGGATCCAGTCTCACAAACAGATTTTGGATGGAAAACAGGAAACTCAGTGCCACTAAAACACTAAATATAGGTGTCCAAATGTAGCTGTCTACATTTGAGTGAGGTGTCTAAGCGCTTGTTACAGTCAAAGTCTGGGTGTGATTTTACCTGCTTACTCAGACCACTTGGGATGCTGACCGTTGTACCCACCTGGCTCTTGATACCAGTCAAGGAGATGTCCATGGGTCTTTTCATAACCTTAATGATTCTATGATTCAAGGTGGGAGTCAAAGTATCGTGAGGCATCTCAAATATCACCAGACACTTATCTGAGGGAAACTGATGAATCCTAGACCTCCATTGTTTGTAATGGGAGTTTAGTCCACACATAAACATTTGTATGCAGATACTCAAATGGAACGCATTTCAAAGGAGTATCATGCATGCGAAAAGCATTAATATAAAATATAGGTTTATGTCCTCAGCTTGAGGTTTTATATCCCCTTCTAGTGCTTTTATTTATTAAAAGAAAAACAATGAAAACAAACAAACAACTTTGTAATTGGAATTTTGGTTATCCTGTTCATAGATCAAAAGAAAAGCAATAACATTTGCAGACACTTGCTAATCTCTTGATTACCATAACTTTGTGTACCTTTCCCTACTAAGACAACATGACAAATTTTATCTGAGCTAATGAGGTGGGTAGCTCTTAGCTGTAGCCCAGTCCTACCAAGACAGAGAGTGCTGAAATTGTGCATTAGGGTAGTTTCAGACGTGCTGTGGCATGAAACAGGATCATGAGAATATGCCAGGGATGCAGTCTATGTCCTTACACCGACTCAGAAAATTAAAGCCATTTCATGTAGGGTTACCCAATTGAGGAGAAAAAGGTCTCTTTGTAGGGTTGATGCTAAATACCCTAAGGTGCACAGGATGAAGATATGCAAGGTTTCTGGATCAATTTAGCAGCCACTTGAACACAGTCATTTTAATTCCTTGGCAAAATTAGCAGCATGCTGTGTTAATGGTACAGAGAAACTGATGAAACAGCCTCTCACTTAGATTAATTCCTCTGTGCCTGCTTGTTCAGAGCACCTTGTCACTGATCCGCCTCGTGATGGTCATCAGTACAGTACAGATAGATCTGACCCCAATGGCATTCTGTCTTCTGCTGACATGGTAATGTGGCTTGTGCACTTACATAGGCCATAATAAGAAATATGACTGTTACATGACATTTCTATGACATGCAAATACCATGTATTTTTCCCCAGCTGAACAGATAACTTCAGTTTGTTAAAATGTTTACTTCTGGAACACAAAGAAACGGTCAGGAAAATGTTTTGCTATGATAGTGTTGTTTGTGTTTTGATGTTTGTATGAGAATTTCATTAGGAGGCTTATATTTTCATCTTAATTTGGAATAGATAAAATTTTTATTGTATTTGTACTGGTGTCCTCAAGAAGAATTTGGCCCAATGTTTTTAACATCATGGTTAATTCTCATACTTTGGGTTCAACTGGGAAATAAGAAAATCTTGATTACTCCAGGGCTTCTCAAAATTGACCAATCTATGAAGACATTAGGACTTCATCCTTTACTTGCACTGAATAACACTTACTTTGGGGGTTGGCTTGTATTGCTGAAACCTATGACCCAAATGCTTAGGCATTTGCTTCCTGTTGACTGCAGGGCTGTAAGGGAGCTATGAACTTTTAATCCATCTGGGCTAAGTGAAGGGACATTCCACAGTGTTTCTGAGGGATGTAGGACTAAAGCCATACTGGAAACAAAAAAAATATTAGTGTCATTAACAATGGTGTAAAGTGCTGATTGGGAATAACAGCTTTTATATATTAGAAATTGTGAAATACTGAGAAGAGGGGAAAATGTTTGAAAAACATTAAAAATTATTTAGAAGAAATGTAATTGTTGCTTACACTAGGGAGCTCACTTTGTCTTGTTACCTTTGATGTGGTAATTGAGATGAGATTGCAAAAACTCCTAGAGGTTCCATTTTGCTACCTCATATGTAGGTTCTTGAAAAGAGAGGTCCTTGAGTAATAATCTTGTTAATGAAACACTCTGAAGGAGAACAGCTGCCAAGAACCATGTCTGTATTCCTAACATTATAGAGCAGGGGAGGAAGCTCAGTTCTTGGCTGGGATTGACTGAAAAAGCAATGTTAACATCTTAATATTACAAATATTAATGCAAATCATAAGGAGTCATCACCAAATGGGAATGGTTCCAGTACTATTCTGCACAGTTCTGTATAGCCAATATACACAGTGATTCAGAAAACAGTGGAACTAAATAAACAATAATGGCAGATTGATTAGACTACCCCTGAGTTTCACACCACTTGGTGAGTTGGGCCTATCTGAAGTGTGTTTTAATACAGTCAAATGCCACGTCATACATGTAGAAACAGCTAATGCAGATAAGAAGCTGGATTCCTAAGAGGGATTCATCTCACCTGATATCAGATGCCTTAAATATAGCTGTTAACATCTTATCTGGTCACACACCCCCATTTATAGTGTGTAGATAAAACCTTAAGTGTCCAATTAATCCAAGTCTAAAAAAAAAGATATCTAAGACCTATGAATTACTCCTAAAAGTATTTATTGTCTTTCACAGATTATAAAGGGAGTCTAGATACCCATAATTAACCTGTTCTGGGTAGATATTCCCCACATATGCTTCAGAAAACCAATTTTCTCTTTGCTATTGATCACAGTAATCCAGCATACAAGAGCACAGGCAAAAGTGGGCTCACTACAGCTTGAATTATTGTCAGTTTATAAATGCTATGAGATGTTACACCACTTTGGTAATTATTTATTATTATTAGTAGTACTAATATTGGTATTGTTTGTTTTAAGCTTAGTAGAGAAGGTTCTAAAATAGGAACATTGCTTTGTCTGTCTCTTTGTATGCTCACTTGGTTAGGCTTTTGAGCCACATAGAGCTGAGGACTCAGCTGGGGCTGTATAAACATGGGAACAATACCGAATCTCTGGCTGCAGGAAGCAGCAGGCCAGAAGATGTGATGAGGTGGATTTTACTGGGATCTTGGCTGCACGTTCAGCCTGATCTTATTCTGCAGCAGAGTTAGGATTTTGGGAAGCAGCTGTCATTGTCTGCTTGTAAAGTAATATCACATGTCCCTTTCTCTCAGGTCTTGAAGAAACAGGACTCCGGCACCTAAGGTCTTGATATGAGGTTTGTGAGTCAGCAGTCATAGTCACTCCTGCACTTTGGAGTATGCTAATGAATTCAGAAGTGCTGTACTGCATATACATCTGTTAAATATAAGTTCAACCACAGAAAGAATATAAATAACATGCCAGTAAACCATGAAACAGCAATCATTTTGACTGCCTACAAATCCTCACAATTTCAAGACTGTTTCTTTTCAGTCCTGATATTGTTCCCAGAAAGGTTTCTTTTAGTGGGTAACACAGCAGGAGCATCTCAGAAAATATCCCATGCAGCAGTGGGTATACTGAGAAAGCAAATGGCATGATCAAGTGGCTTCCCTATTGTTTTCTTGCTCCTAGCTTTTCTGCCTCAGCTAACAATGCAAATGTTATTGATATTGTTTGTGCTCTGTGAATTCCTGCACAGACCATTTGATCTAATTTTTCAGGATTTTGTAGCAGCTAATCTAACTTTGGCAGAATTTCGATTAAGATATATGTATGTGGTATCTGAATAATGATTAAAGGATTGGGGATGCACATGACAAATCTGATGAGGTGCTACCTGTGGCAATGATGCTTGCTGTTCTTTTATCTCCACCACACAGTATTAGATGTAGCCTTTAGAAAAGTGGCTTGTCCATGTCAAACAGGAGATAATCTGGAACCTCTTTTTTTAACCATCTGTGCTTTGCTGAAGCCTTGTGAAGTGCCCCAGTGTCCTTGTTCTGTCTCTAATTACAATGCTGTGAATTCCTCTGGCATCTTTAGGCTTCAAAGACAAGCATGTGGGGCTACACAGTGTACATTTGTCTGCCAGATAAAGCCCTATTTCCTATATTCCTCTGATGTGTTGGTTTAGTTAGTTAGTTTGTTTGTTTCTGTAATACAATACGGAGTACAGGCTTATGAACTGCAGGAATATTTAGCCCATGTGTATACTTACTATACCTCAGATTTGCATAACTTATTTATTTATATATTTATTCATGTATTTATTTATTTTCTGGGAATGATTAGATCCTCCTCACACTGGAGAAGTGGTTTGCAGATCCTGATAATCAGAACTACATCAATTCAATTAAAGACCAAAGAAAATTCCTGTTATTTCTCCTCTTATTGTCAATGGGAAGGCCAAAAATAAGTTCCTACTGCTGCAATACCTTGCTGCACTAATATGGGTGACAGGAAATGTTTTTTCACATTGCCTAATTGAATGCTAGCACTGCTAAGAACTGATAGCAGCTGCTGCCAGATGATGCCATTTGTAGAATACAATAGCAAGTTTTATTGAGCCTACAAAACCAGAAGCTATGTGACATACTAGACACTCACAAAAAGCTCACCAAAAAATGATACAAAAAAAAACTACCTACACTGTGGCAGGTAGGATGTCTGTCCGATGGATGGTGATTGTAGGAAACAGTATAGCACCATTCCAACTGAAAACTGCCAGGTTTATGACTTAGTCCTTGGGCTATGTAGCAACATCCAAGCTTGGCATCCCTGGAACAGCTTGAGTAATAGTAATATGGAAAATCTGACTCATGGCTACCCGAGGTCCCAAAGCAAGGTTTGGAATGAGACCTGTATTTATTTAAAGATATATTTCTTGGCAGCATTAGAGGGACATTACCACAAATTCTTTGTTTTCTAGCTAATTTATATGGTAACAACAGAAAGCTTTAGACCAGAAACTTTTTTTTTTTTTTTTTTTTTTTTTTTTTTCTTTAAGGACATATAAATTAAATTCCATTTTAAAAATGAATTCCTGTGAAATATTTACAGAGTTATACCTTCCAGGAGAAGATATAAAAGCTAAAAGCCCTTGCTAGGAAACTTGTATTAGTTTAGAAAACTTATAACAGTTTAGTGCAAGATCATACATTTGTAAGCAGCATAGACTGAACTTGCAGTGTTGGGAATTGTGCTGTGGAAAGCAGCAGCCTGGAACAGAGTTAAGTTGATCAATGAGCAATCAGTGTGATGTTATATCTGAGGGAGCTAACATGCATGGGGAAGGTACTACTGAGCAGGCATACAGGTCTAGAATTGCTACTCTGTAGGGAAGCAGTGAGGCAGGGGGTGTTTGGGGTCTGTTTGGTGGCCAAGAACCCATTGGAAGGTCAAGGGCTCCATGACTGATCTGGAGTGTAAATTCAGTATGGCATTTTTTTGGTGACAATTGTAGTAAACTCACCCTTTTTAACTTATCCAAGAGAAATTTTAAGGATAACTTGATAGCAGAAACTTAAGTGAATTGAATATTGGAGTGAATGCAGATCAGTTCAGGCTTGAAATATCCGATCAATTTTTAGCAATGAGGATAAGAGGTTATTGGAAGTCAAAGTGGTAACACAAGAATATCTTTGGAAAATCATGTATTATCACAGGACTGTGTCAAATGTCTTGGCCTTAAAATAAGTGAAAACATACTTTCCTCACACACCCAATTTCAATGAATAGATTTGCTATTGCTCTTTTCTTAAAGAAAATTAGAATTTATTTATTTTTATTATTTTTTTTTCTAGTCCAGTAGTGCTGAATTAAAACTGAGTCATCACCAAATTTAGACACCAATATTTTTTACCCTTTAGATACTGGAGCTTTCATCTTGTCCTCATGAATGGTCTAGCTACACAAAACTACTCAGGAATAAAATCTCTGCCTAATGTATTCCATGCTGAATGAGCCTGTTTGCACATAAGGTGGGTAACTTGTGAGTAGTTGCCCTCCATAGCTCTATCTGCAGACATGTGGAGAACTTTTGACTTCATTTTAATATTGAGAAGCTGTCCATAAATGTAGACTTATAGGTATATATTCACATTCTGTGAAGGGTCCTTCTGCCAATGTCAAATAACCTTAATTTAACAGTGTAGTCTAGTGCACTTCTCCTTGATCCTCCTGGCATCATCAGTCTATGCCTGAGGCAATTCCACAGTGCCAGTGAAAATGCTAGGGTAAAACTGGAATATGCTTGGATGTCAGTCCCATGGGTCTGGTTCTGACTTCAGCACCCACAGACAGTGCCCACTTGTTCTTTTTAAAACTGCTGAGAAGTGGTCTGAGCACTGAGCTACAGCAGAGTTTTCCTTTCTAGAAATCAAAAGACAAGCTGAAAGGCGAGGAGCTAATTAAAATAATTTCCTCATAGCCAGCTGACATTGGAGTGCTGTTCACAAGCAATTGGGCTTAAAACATGTTGAGATTGTTATAGAAATAACAATTTTTAAAGGCAATATATATTTTTCCTTGTTATTTGCTAGTTATATTTTAATCCTTTCAAACTATGTTTGTACAACCATGAAGGTTAGAATTTGTTTTTTATAAATTAGAGTATAAAGGAATGGTGAATTTTAGAGAAATTTCAAACACTTATACTGTTACAATAGAAACTCCAAATGTCATCAATATTGAAATAAGGAGAAGTCAAGGTTCTCCTGACTATTTTCCAGAGAACCAGTGTGTCTCTTTACCTTATAAAGGACTATGCCGTCCATCCACCTCAGCATTTTATTATAACCTGTGTAATCACTTAAAGATAGAAGATATTTTGGCTCCAATGGCATTATACAAAGAAATGAGCAGAAGCTTGTGATATTCACAAAAAGAGGATTTCACCACAAGGTTTTTACATGAAAAGCTATTATAGCCCCTTCCATCCTAGAGCTAAAAGGCAGACTGCTGTCCTCATTAATCAGCCTTCTCAGCTTAATAATATTTAGCAGTCACATAATACTTTGCATCCCCCAAGCACTGTACCAAAATTAAAGATCCTATTTAGCAGTTAGGCATGTAACTACCTGCTAAGGGAATGCTGATAGCAATCATAAGTATAAGAGGTTTTGAGTTAAAAAAAAAAAAAAAAAGAAAAGAAAGAGAGAGAGAGAGAGAGAGAGAGAGAGAGAGAGAGAGATTGAGAGAGAGAGAAACTGGATGCCTAAAATAATGCACACAATCTTAGAGGACTGTTATTTTTGCACTCTTACAGTGATTAGATATCATGTTGATAAATGCCTTTGTACCTCTGAAGAAAAATAGACCATCAGTGTGTTGTAATTTTCTGAGTTCCTGGGAATAAAGCATCTGAAAAAGCATCTGGACAGTAGTTTTTACATAGTCAGTTCACTTACGTCTGTCTGGAAAGCCTAGTGATCTATGGCTACATTATTGAGTAATATGAACAAATAAGATCTAAAGAAATAACAGTTAATGTTTAGGGCCTGACATCCACAATACGCACACTTCAGAGGTTTTATATTAGGACTAAGCTGATCCCATGACCTGAGAGCCCTTTTACAGCTGCTGTGCATTAAGCGTGCTCCCGGGAGTACATCTTCTAGTTCAGCTTCATCCTGAAGGAATCCAGGTCACACACCCTGAGATTTGTGGTGAAAATCAAAGCATGGTAAATAAAGATAATAGTAAAATTGCTTCAAAATCTCAAACTTAATCTAAACTGAAACACTGCTGTAGGCACCCTTGTGGGACTGGGGTGGAATGTGCTGTCTCTAACCCAAGAGTATAATCTGTACTGGTACACACTAAGGAGCCCATATATCATTCTGAAGCACTGACTGGCCTGTTTTCAGGGGAAAAGGATATTTGTCTTTCATTATGGTTTGCAATTGGCAGCTGGAAATAGAGGTGGGCGAGCTGGAATGATAGACATTGATATAACAAATAGTTTAAGCATACGCATTTCCCAGAACTCACATTGTTTCTTTGCTGAATCTGAACCCCTGAAATTTCATGCTTGGGAAGACTGAGTTATCTACAATAACATTTTCCTGTGATGGTCCTCAGACATCAATTCGTACTGTGAATTTGGCCATATGTTGCCATATGGGCATGAATATGGTGCCTGAGGGGCCAGTGTGCTGCCTGGGGTCGGGTTAAGTTTTCTCCGGAGTAAGGTAGAGGAACCCACAGCAGTAGGCATCTGTGTAGCAGTCTGCCCCCAGCATGAGATCTCCAGTCCTAAGTAAGAGAGACACCAGGCTTTGAACTAAAACACAATTAACACCTGCTCCAGAGTGCTATTGGCAGCAGTTCTAACTGGGTACCAGCCAGAATCGCACGGTGTGTTTAAGGCCTGTCCCCATGGCAGGAGTCATCAGGGGTCCTTAGACTCTTCAGACACATCTAGAAAAGAGTTGCCTGTCAGTGACCAGCTCATCACTAGAATTGTCCAAATGTACCCAGAAATGTGCATATGAGGGGACAACCTGCACGAAGTACATATGATTGTTGACAATAAATATAGGCAAACACCAAAAAGAAGAGTCATTTAATGGGATTATATGATAAAGTTGCCTTGAGTAATAGGAGGATGGAAATCTCACAAGCTGTTCCCAAGGAAGAGGCTTATTTCTTGTTTCATTTTAAATCTGGCAAATATCCTGAGGCAGGGGGCTTCCATTCTTTCCAAATATTTAAATTTGTTCACAGTTTATAAGCCTGTAACTTTGCATGGTCTCATCCATGCAAATGTTCAATCCCTTTTTGAGTCATGCTGAGCTCCTGGCTGTGTTGTTGCCTCATGAGAAGATGTTCTATAGGCCAAGCAGGAAAAACACATTTCCTTTCACTGGTTTTACATCTGCTGCCTTTCTGTTTCCCCAGATGTCCCTCTGTTATGACAAAGTAATGGAGAAAGTATACACGAGTGTTCCATTTACCACCTGACTGATCCTCATTAGTTTGTGTTTCTCTATTTTGCACTTTCTTATTTATCTCCTCTTTATCATTCGGTGAAAAATGCAGTCCCCGCCCCCCTTTCTTTCTTTTTTTTTTTTTTTTTTTTTTTTTTTTTTTTGGGGGGGGGTGGGAGGATTTTTTTTTCTGTCAGTCATTTGTCCATGCATTTTATCAGAAAGTATGAACAGACATAGATATTAGCCCTATCTCCCCAGTATCACACATATCTCCTGTTACCTTCATCAGTTGCTATCTGTACAGTATCCCATTGTTTTTAGTCCCAGTTTGCAATATTTCTTCCTCTCTTTCTGCCCATCTTCCTTCCCTCTAACTCCTAATTTCCTACCCAGATACAAACCACTGCTTGCCTTTACACTGCAGTATCCTTCTGTTGTTTTCCTTTTTCCCCATCTTGCTTTTGCCATTCTCTATTAAAAACAAACAAACAAACAAACCAAAAAACAAACCTGCTTCTCTCTTCCCCCCACCCCCCCTACCCCCCAACCTGGGTGCCTGAAAAACAGTCACAGCAAGGACAAGCTTCCTCTCAGGCTCAGTGGTTGTTCCTCTCACGCTCAGTGGTTGACCCTTCCTGGTGCTCCTGTTCCTGAATATAATCAGTTGCAGTATAGTTGTGGCACTGGCAGCCCTCCTGCCCCATGGCTGTTGAGAGGAATGAACTTTGCTGTGTGGGGAGAGGATATAACATTAGGAGCTGAAATAGGTTCAAGAATATTTCTTTTGGTTTGTAAGAAAAACAATTTTTCAAAAGCTCTTTTTGGTCAAGTTTTCATTGGGATTTAAGCTCCTGCTCCACAGAATAGCTCTACTGCTGCTCAAAGAAAATGTCACCATGATTTTTTAACATGGATCAAACCATGTATTATCTCCTCCTGATGCAGCCTTGATGCAGGCTGAACTGTTTCTGAAAGAGAGAACAGGTCAAGGTCCATTATTAATAATAAAAGGATGGATTTGCAGTGAAAGATACCTGCCAACCTGGATAGAGAGAAATGTAAAGCACAGTCACAGTATGAAAATTGTAATCCACAAGCTGAAGTGGAAGAAAATTTACAAACCCAAGTAAAATGCTTTTACATTCTCAGAGAAACATTTATTGAATGCAATTACTCAAATTCAAAAATTATTCAGTTACTCTCCATGAAGCACTTTAAAATCACTTGAATTAAGCTGTGAGATTTAAAGACTGCCTTTTGATACTTGTTTGTTAAAATCAATATGTTCCTGAGGCAAGTTTAGGTTCTGATGGAACTGACTCTTCCAGTGAAGAAAAATTCCATTAAAATCAGAACAAAGTGCTAACCACCTCATTTATTTATTTATTTATTTATTTTATCATGATAGAAGCTGATAATGACACCAATTCCTTGTTCCAAACATTGCCATACTGTCCAAGTTGGTCATAATCCTTTGTGCAAGGACAAAGTGCTTAAAAGTCTTCAGTTTTTAAATAATGAACAAAGTAGCTAGTTCCCATGTGGTTGTATCATTATTATGTTTGAGGAAATTGCAAACTTGAATATGCAGAGTGTGTTATGAGAACCAACAGGCTGTGCTCAGAGCAGTCCTGTTCCTCAGAGAGAGCGTACTTCTGCTATAACATAAAAGGCTGATGTTTGCCAGTTGAAAAAATGAATAATAAAATTTCTGTGTAGTAAGGAGCAGCTTGTGTTTTTAGGATTGTTTGTCTCTTTCCATAAAGAATGGTTTGGTAATATTTAATACCCAGGCATCACATTTCTATGCATAGAATGATTCAATAAATGGATGTTTTTGAGAAAGGTTGGAAAGGAGTTTTTATGTTATCAAAGTAATTTCACTGTATTTTAGATACCTACAGTTTTTATAATGAGCAGTAGCTTCAATAGGCATTTGTACTATTTTATTAGTTTGTCTTAGAAGAAGTATCTGTCTATTTCCGTCTCTGGTAGTCTCAATGTTCACTGACTGCATCCTCAGATAAAGACATTTGTACATAGTCAGGCGAAGGCTCCCTTGGTGCTCTTCCTCTTTAGAGGCTCTAGTGTCCTATAATTTCATACATAGACTTAAAATTTGGATTGGAAGGGTCTGGCCTCCAAGACCAGATGTGCCATTTGTCATTTTTGAAAACCTGCCAAGTTACAAGTCTTTTGGGAAAAAATGCAAATTATACATGCCGAGACTTGCCATCACTTCACAATTAAATCTTCTGAAAAGTCCTGTCTTTTGTACTCTCCTACACAGAGCACTGTTCAGGCAGGATTTTTCTTTTTTCCTCAGCTTTTGTTGTTATAGACCTAGTTTTGCCTGGGTCCCTGTGCCAAGGGACCCAACATCTCTTAAGGCTCTTTAGGCTGGGAGAAAAGGCTTTCTTTGGAGCCATTATACCAGGAGAGAACTAGGGTTGACAAAGCAGGTACAGGATAAGGAACATGGGAACGGGAGAAGGGTGGGAAAGGGGCTGCAGGTCTGGTTCCTCCAGAGGCAAGGACGAAGTGCAGAGATAGACCCGTCACAAAACAAGGAAGGACCAGTCTGCGGTCTGCTCCCTTCCCGACGGGTCAAGAAAAAGCCCCCAGGGTCAGCACGGAGCCCCCAGCTCCAAATGTCACCAGGCAAAGGGTGTCTCCCGCCGCCCTCCAGCGGCTGGCCGCCGCAACGACGCTCAGTTGTGCTCAGTTTTTTCCCGTTTCAATGTGTTTCGGTGGGTAAAGCCTCTGCCTTCCCCCTTCCCTTAGAGAGATAAAAATCAACTGCATAGTCAGAAGGAGATGCAATTAACTTGTGTCAATAAACCAATGGCCTTTAAACTTATGATTGCAGTATATCTTTCCTCTCTCATTAGTTCTCTCTATGCATTTATATCATAACTATTGGCTATCTGGATTATCACACCCTAGTGCACTATTGCTGTAAAATGTAGAGTTAATATCTGCTATCTCTGGTATTTATTTACTGACAAAAATTAAATTAATTACCATATACAACTGAGCAAAGATGGTGATATTTGTCACACACTGATGCATGGAGTTAGGTTTTGCCTGTCAGTCTTCTCAAAGATCCTTGGACAGGATCTTTATAAAGAACTCAGATAGGTGGAGATCAACAATTACAGAAGGAACCAGAAAAGGTGGTATTACTGTAAATACATCAGCCAGGCTCTAACCTTGCCCCAGGGTCCTTGTGAATGGAGCTGCTGACTCTGCCAAAACACTTAGTTCCTAAATCCAGGCCTGCTCTCTCCATCACATCTCCAGATAAAGATGTTCTCCATGGAGAACCTGAACCTCTGGGGACCTCTGAAGGCACAGCAGGCTATGCCTCTCTGCTTTCTGCTAAGATGTAAGAGGTTTTATGGAATTGTCCATGTGGGCATTTGCCACGTGCTCCGAGTGCCATAATGTTTAGGCTTTGTTCTTTTCTTTTTCCTGTAAACTCTTTGTTCATGTGGAGAAAAGAAAAATGCAAAAACAACTGGAACAATAAACAAGCCCCTGCAGAGACCTGGGCCCAACAAAAGCAGCAGCCTGATAAAAGCCTCATGGATGCTGCTTTGCATTCTGCTCTCACCCAAGGTATCCTAAGGAGACTTGCTGTGAAGAATCCTGAGAAGATGCACCCTGTTTGTGAATGAATAGCAACTCTTTCCATTTACAGACACTTTGGTTCATTTCCCTACATAAGCACAGAAATAACCACTTTGGATCTTTATTGAAGGGAGGGGGAGGAAAGAAAAGATCCCAGAATTAACTCAGGGAAAGAAAGCCAGGTGCCATCTTTGCATTATATCCAAATGAGATGCAGCTGTTTAAATGTAAATATTAAACAAGGGAGAAGAATGCCTTAATTAGCCCTCAAAAAGGAGACAGGAAAGCTGTAAGAATGCACCTGACACTAAGCAGTATGAGATAAACTCATTCCAGCTGTCATTGAACTGACTGTTTGAAGGCAAAGCAATGCTATTTTGTGCAAACAATGTAAAATGCTTAGGGAACTGCAATTAGCATCAACATGCATAGTGTAAGTGAATGCAGCCTGCTGGTGTTTACTTGGCTTTGAATTGCTAGGGTTTGGAGTAAAAAAAATAAAATAAAATTAGCTATGCATTACACACTAGAGATTTTATTCCAGGCTTTTATGCATTACTGAGAAAAAGGCACGGGAGAATGAAAAGAAGAGAGGCTATCAATGACTTTAAAAGAAGATATGATACTCAGAGGTCATTCTCAGTTTTTCCCTTCCTACCTGAGCAGTATCACACAGATTGGATCTGTGAGATAAATTTTCATACAAGCTGTCCATCACATAAACAAACCTGAAATGTCCCACACACTGTGTCAATATGGCATGTCTTACTGGGTTGAAGAAAACATGGATTTCACTTAAAAAAAAAAAAAAAATACACAAAGGGCAAAATCAAGGTTATTTAATATCCTTAAAATCTTTAATTTAATTTATATATTTATATCTAAGTTTATATGAATTAATTATTATGTAAGTTACAGCCTGTATACCAATGTGTACAATAAACCAAGGTGTATAGAAATGTTGATCTACCCAATATATTCTTGTTGTAGGACATGGTACCCTCTCAATAACCTTGACTGTAAGCCAAATTTTGTATGCTTTCTATGCTTGAGGGAGTTCACCTCAATACTCAAGGTTTTCTTATCTAATCTCTCACTAGAGTTGTTTTATTAGAGCTGATGTTTCATGCAATGGAATGATATTATACATAAAGACCTTCATTAATTACTATTATTATTATTGCCAAGTATTCTATAAATACATATAATTTGTTGGAAAATTAAATCCCTAAAAGAATTCAGTCTGCGAGTTAGAGATTTACCTAATGATAAAATAAATAAATAAATAAATAAAAATCTAAAGACATTTTACAGGGAGAAAGAAACTAACATGTAAACGGTCCTTTTCCTGCTTAAATCACTCATTTTGATCCAAAGCAGGTATATACCTGATATTTTGATCCATTAGATGACACTGAAGCCTAATCTTTCCATGTGATGGTTTGGATCAGAAATAATGACTAAATTATGCTGATCCCTTGATCTGGCATTCTAGATATCTGGTTTATCCTATCTGCTCACAAGACATGCTGCTATAGTTTGCAGCAAGTCTTAAAATTGTGGCTTTTTTATTTATATATTTTTTTTTTGCTTTGAAATTTGACAAGCTCTTTCATATGTGCCGAGATAACAAGACTGGAATACAAAAAGTCACAGCAGCTATTGTTCATTATTGGGTAAGTGCACCTGATGGGAAAGACAAGGCCGGGAACTTTTGTTGTGGCACCCACAATTCAGTGCCACATCTACAGGAAATACCCATTTGTAAACACAGCAGCAGACACTATGGCCCTGAACACAATATTGTTGTGGCATTAATGCTCTAGTTGCTGCTTGATTTGCAGACTTCACAGACACATAACTACTGCAAAACATCTACTGTGGAACCCGGTGGCTTCCTTGAGGAGAATGAGCGGTTACCTTTATGAGACCCAATTATTCACATATTTGCATGCAAAATAAATCTTTAGCTAGAAAACTCTTGATTTTCTGTGTTATGGAAAAAAAAAAAAAAAAAAAAAAGTTTATGTTAACTATTTATAATATTAACAGATCCCCACATGAGGGAGCAATTGATAAGAGATAGGTAGTATCAATAGGCATGTGCAACTGTATTCTGATAACAGATAAAAAAATTATCTGTTAAAGTTATACATAACTTTATACATATACATATATATGTATATAACTTATACATAACTTTATACATATCTGTAAAAGTTATACATAAAAAAGTATGATGCTTATAGAAAGCTATAGGATTTAAGTATATATAATGCTTCTTAATTGGTAGGGGAAAAGGGATGATGCTGAGGGCATGTAAATTTTAACCTCATTCCAAATTGTATTATGTTCGTAGTACATAAAATACTTACAAATACTATAGAGCAAAAACACCTCTTAACATTGTAAACTTTCCATTTAAGACTAAATGCATGTGTGTGTGGAGTATATAGGGGCTGGTATCTTGGGTCATGCAGCTGGTCACTGGCAGAAGTAGGAATGGAAATTAGGTATTCTGACTTCCTACCCATACATTACATTATTATTACATTACATATACCATACATTGCTGTCTCAGGCAGCACAGACTTCAGCACAGACAGGTATTCTAGTGGAGAAAAAAAATATGTTTGAATTGGAGAAAAAGGCACAATTAATGAGAAACACCTGGATGAAGAACCAAAAGAGTAACACCCAGGGTGACTGGGTGAAATGGCCAATGAGAGACCTTTGCAAAAAAGCCACAGTGTATGATCTCATATTGTCTGTTCAAGCTGATCCATCTCAAAACAACAACAAAATAAAATAAGAACTTTTCCTGATGATGCAGCAGAAAGCAACAGACTTTCTCCTTTCCAAATTAAACCTAAGAAACTTTGCTTTTGTGTGAGAATAGCAGCAATTAGGATAGATTGTCTGAAAAGTAAGTTATTCTTTTTTTTTATTGTCACAGATGAGTCACATAGCAATAACTGCATTGTCTTTCTCATTGTCATTCCATCTTCATAAGCTAAGAGAGCTATCCTTACCTATTTTTAGTCATTAACTTGTGACGCTGTAGTCCTTCATTAGTTCTTCAAAATACTGTCTTCCAAAAGAAAGCATTCACGTTTTGTAGGAAAAATCCCAAGTTTGCCAACTGCTCATGCTGGTGAGCCACAGGAGCACCCTCCAAACTTCTGTTCAGATGCTCAGCTGTCGTGTTCACCCTAGTGTGCTTGGCCTGGCTGTCTGACAAGGAGCTCCCAGACAGATGCTTGGGGGGTTTTCAGTTCACCTAGCCATGACCTGATGCCAAATTGTATTTTGTGCCTCTTCAGAAACTGCAGCTTTTGTACCATTCAAATAAGGTTATTAGTGACTCCCAGAAGCCAGGAAAGATGCCAGCTGTGCCACAAAAGACTTGACCTCTCTGGAATGATGACATTTTTGTAGTAGCCTGCACATCCCTGACTAGTAAAATGATACCCTGATTTGCACTTTGATGAGTCTACAATCATACTGTTAAGGAGTTCTTGAATGCCTCACAAGACCAGATGATGTTATTGGTACACCCACCTTCTGGAAATCCTCTGCATGGAGGCTACAGTTGAGCCAGTAACTATATATGACCCCTTCTTAGCAGGAGGCCAAGCCATACACTGTTAGGACACTGCTTACTGTGAAAAGTAGGACAGGCAGAAGCACGGATGGCCTGGGCAAGCCAACATGTTTCTGTTTGAGGAGATGGAAGCAGTTCATTTGTCCTGAAGCTGACGGGCAGTGTGTGACTGCCCACAAGACATCTCCTAGCCCAGACTCAGCTGCCAGACATGATTATGATGCCAAAGAGGAGTTGCTAACAGCGGCAGCAGGAAGGAATATACGGAGGTAGCCTGCTGGCCAAAGAACCCAAATTGTCACACACAGAATCACACAGAATTTCTAGGTTGGAAGAGACCTCAAGATCATCAAGTCCAACCTCTGACCTAATGCTAACAGTCCCCACTAAACCATATCCCTAAGCTCTACATCTAAACGTCTTTTAAAGACTTCCAGGGATGGTGACTCCACCACTTCCCTGGGCAGCCTGTTCCAATGCCTCACAACCCTTTCAGTGAAGAAGTTCTTCCTAACATCCAACCTGTCACCTAGCACGAAGGTAAGGTGACGGCAGCTTCAGAATATTGGACACAAAAGGAGATGCAAGACATAGAGAACCCAGAGGAAAGAAGGGGAGATAAAACCAGTGAGAGAAGTATGCAAGGACTGAGGAGGAGCATCAATTGGTAACATGTCATGTGAGGGTGTAGCATGGCTAATTTCCAGATGACAGTATCCACTCTCTGCTGCACTTTGGGCCACAATCCTGTTCTGTCCAGAAAGGTTTTCCTCTGATCACAGACCAGGGATGGTGTGGCATTTCTGCTAAACCTCCAGGATCCAAAAAGAACACAGGCCAGTGTGGGTGTTGTCAGGCCATGTTAGATGGGGTGCCAAAAGATGCCCCTTCCTATAGGTCTGGTGCAAATGAAGGGACAGTTATCAGAGAGTCTGTGACAGATACAGGTCCTGTGCAGCAAGAGGGTAGTAGGCAAAAGCTTGTAGAAGCTGACATCCCCAAGGACATTTCCTTTGGAGTACATGTGTGAAGAAGAAATGAAGAACATCATGAAGGGTTGTGGGGCAGCTCTTGAGGATTCCCTGGAGAGGTGTGGAGATGTAGCTACCGATAACAGCAGGCTCTCTTCAGTAAGGTCATTTCCAAAATTACTAGAGCTTTCTATAACATGATGCAGTCAACACTAGATTGCAGCCTGACAGCTGGGTTTATAAATCAGTTTTCCTCAGCTGCTGTATAATACACTTAGTGGTGATTACTCCTGGCTCTATGGAGTAGTTCATGCTATTATTAAGTAACATTGGACAGATTAATTGTTATTATTTACTTCCTTCTTTGATGAACTCAAGCCCTGTACATACTGATGAATGATGCAGGGGACTACTATAAATGCAACATAAAATGAAAAGCATTATATTAACAAGTTCTAAGCATAATAATAATAATAATAATAATAATAATAATAATAATAATAATAATAATAATAATAATAAAACACTGCTTGGTATTTAATAATAAGATGAACCAAAGATTCTCCCCAACCCCTCAAAACAGGCAGATGTCTTAATAACTTGCCTCTATTCCTCTCTTCAGAGACATAAAAGTCATTGTGCTTCCAGCATTTTGTATGCCACAGGGAAAGAGAGGAGGGGGACAAAATTGGTCTCGCATATTTCATAAAATGTGGAAGATTTCCTATCCCAAATGGCAATTGCAGTGCAGACACCATTGGCCTCTCTTTATAAAGGTCTCCCAGCAAAAAAAAATTGACTTAATAAAAAAAAGAACAGTCAAAAATGCTCTTGAGATTAATGTTGCTGATGCTTATAGAAAGTGTTTGTAATTGTTACCTATGGTCACAAATAGTAAGGTAAAGCTGTGAGTATATGTCCATGCCATAGGGATGAAATGGGAATGCACACTATTCTTTTCTTGAGGAGTAAATTGTTCATTCATGTTTCTGCAAAAGAATAGGTTTTGGGAGTAATGAGAATGTTTTCATTGAGAAGAAGGGTTTGTACTGGTGTTGAGTAAGTTGATATGTCTGCATGTTGCAGTCCATGTGGGAATGCTATGTAGGCTCTGAAGGTCGTATAACTGTGGTTTTGACAAGCTCTTGGACAAATGTAATGAAAAGAACTTTTTATTTAATGTAAGCTGAAGAACTCATTTTGGGATTTTATGGTAACTTTCTTTACCCTCTGCACAGAGTATGAAGTCTACAGTGTGTGTTTTTGTTTTTGTTTTCTTTTTTTCCCCCTGCTGCTGTTGAAATGGCTTGTTTAAAGAGCATGAGAGCTCTGGCTTTTTCTGCTAATGGGCTAAAAAATGTATGTCCTTTCATTGACTTCCTCGACCTTGAATTAAGCTCATAATTCTCACTGAGATACATTTAGTACTTTTCACAGATTGTAGACAGTATAATGAATTGTTACTACTCCCTGAAGCTGAATTTTGTATTGTTATTTAAATTAAAAACATGAAAAATTTGATTTTTTTGGCCACCTTTCTATCCCTTCTGTCATCACCACCTACACACAAAATTCTGCTGGTTCCATTTCCAATGCTTTCTTATGCAGGCAACAGACTGAAAGAAAATGAATATATCATCCACTATTATACATGCTGACATGCCATTTCAAGCAGTCTGTTTGTCAAAGAAATTCATTTGTTTAGATTTTGGAGGGATAAATGTTTATCTCATAAGGTCTCAATCATAACCTAAACCCAAAATGTCTGTTTGAGTTGAATTTGTGCATACAGACAATGAAGAGTTTGGTCTTGAGGTGACAGGAAATTATGATAGATGAGAAAGAGAAAATGACAAGATTTCAGGATGCAAGTGAAGTTTTCATTAGAACATTGACTACTGAGGAATCTTTGAATGAGTGAGTCTTGGCTTTGGTAAACCAAGTACTTTAGTATGAACACTGGCTACATTTCAAGAAATAAGTACACGAGAGAGAACAAGATTTCTCTCCTATCTCTCTCTCTCTCTGTCTCAGCAAAACTGAAATATGAACTCTCCTTTCTGTACTTTAATTTGATATTTTTTAAATTGATGACAAAAAATCTCATCTCCTATAACATGCTCTTTATGTGAAAATACAATTGCAATCCATTGAAAAAGCTGCTGTATAAGCCTACATCTTATAAAGCGTTTTTCATTTATTCTCAAAACTTTCTACAAGTGAAGTCAATATTATTATACTCTTTCTACAGACTGAGGGAAATTGAGGCAAAAAGCAGAGAAGTATATTACTCAGGATTACCCAATTAGCCATTAGTTAAACTAGGATTGGAAATGGGACCACACTGACTTCAAGAAAAACTAGAGTCAATCTAACCATTAAGTAAAATAAATTGTGTGGGGCATTTTAATGAAATGTTCAGAGATATCTTTGAAGATGCTGTGCATAGCCTAGCCTTCACTGAAGAATATATAGTATTCATTATATGGTCACACATACACACACAAGTATGTTTCTATACAATACACAATAACAGAATGTATATAATACACATGTATGTATATTAGTATATTTTGATGTGGTTTACTTGGATTGAATGGTTGTTCATGCGGTACAGAATTTACATGTAGGTTCATCTAAGGAAAGGTTTACATTGTCCAGTTTATGTCTTAATGAGCCAGATAATCACCTAGTATAAATAAGCATAAATCTAGCAACATAAAAATCTCAGACCCCTTTCTCAGGTCTGACTGGAAGAGTAGCCAAAGCCTAAAGCTCAAAAATGGCTAAACTCACAGTATTTGTCTTTATCCAACATATCTTTATCCTACTGCTCTTTTGGTCATTGTGCAGATCATGAACTTGCCTGTCACTTGGAATCATAGCAAAGGTGCTGTCATAGACTGACTTATCTGCAGATCTGTACACATGCTCAGTTATTTGCTCAAGTTTCTTTCTGGATAATGGCTCATCTACAAGGGTAAAATCCATGTAGACTAACAACATTTTATCATAGAACAGTTTGGGTTGGAAGGGACCTTAAAGTTCATCTAATTCCACCCCCCGGCCATGGGCAGAAACACCTCCCACTAGACCAGGTTACTCAATATGGCCTTAAACACCACCAGAAACTGGGCATCCACAACTTCTTCGGGCATCCTGTTCCAGTGCCTCACCACCCTCACAGTGTAGAATTTCTTCTTATACCTAATCTAAACCTACCCACACTTAGTTTTAGTCTAAAGCCCCCTTGTCCTATCACTGCACCTGCTGACAAAGAGTCCCTCTCCAGCTTTCCTGTAGGGCCCCTTTAGGTATTGGAAGGCCACTATAAGGTCTCCCTGGAGCCTTCTCTTCTCTAGGCTGAACAACCCCAACTCCCTCAGCCTGTCTTCATTTTAGCCATTTTATGACAGTTCTTGCAGCATCCTTTTCTCTTGCTTGAATAAATGAAGTTTGTCCCCTTCCTATCCACGCAGAATGCTTTTGCAATGATAGTCTAATATTCAACTAGACTGATATTTGTCTATATAGCCCTTTCATTATCTTGCATTACACTTAAGTAATTTATTGTGGATTAACCCTGTTAAGCAGCTAAGTACCACACAGCCATTCACTCACTCACTTCCACTTTCCCCATCTGGATGGAGGGGATAGAAGTGGAAAGGTACAAGTGTGAGCAGTGGTGGGTGAGACACAGACAGTTTACTAGGTAAAGCAGAAGCTTCACGTGCAAGCAAAGCAAAGCAAGGAATTTATTCCCTACCTCCCATCGTCAGGCAGGTGTTCAGCTACTTCCAGGAAAGCAGGGCTCATCATCCATAACGGTTTCTTAGGAAGACACATTACCTAATTCTAAACATCTTTGCCCTCCTTCTGCTTTCCTCAGCTGTTATTTCTGAGCATGATGCCATGTGGTATAAGGACATCCCTTTGGCCAGTCTGGGTCAGCTCCTGGCTGTGTCCCCTCCCAGCTTCCTGTGCACCCCCAGGTACCTCTCCGGCAGGGCAGCACAAGGAGCAAAACAGACCTTGGTCTGTGTGAGCGCTGCTCTGCTACAACTGAAACATCACTGTGTCATCAACAGCTTTCATTAAAAATCCAAACCACAGCACCATACTAGCTACTGTGAAGAAATTTAACTCTATCCCAGCTAAAGCCAGGACACCTGATATTTGGCTATATAGCCCTTTCACTGGCTTACCATTACTGCATTAGACAAAAGTAACTTATCTTCACATTCACAACATTTCGGACACTATCCCTAATCCTATAAGTCCTGGGAGGTCAAATTTTCATTGCCAGCTGGTTTATGCTACCAGCCTCCCTTACCCACTTGTTACATTTCCAAACAAACTAACTTTCCTCCATTTTGTCTTTTATGCTTGCAAGCAGCTCCCTTTAAAAAAAAGCTGCCTCATTTCAGCCTCCTCTTTTCTGTTCCTCTTCCAGCCTCATTAGAGATGCTTACAAAAAAAATCTTTGACTGGATTTCAACCATGTTAGGTTGACTCCAGACCACTCATGCCCACACTGTTCCACCAATACTCTCTACTCCTTTTTTTTTTTTTTTCCTTTGTGCCTTACTGTTGCCTTCTGTCTAGATGTTTAACTGCTTTCCTGCAGAATCATGCTCTACTTTTGCACTACAGTGAGTCCTGATTTTATGAGCAGAACCAGAGCTGGCTGGCTTTGGCTTTGTCAGCTCCAGGAAGTGAGCAAGATCTGAACACAGGTATTATACAGCTGCCATGTCCCCCTTCCCACCTTCAAACCTTATTAATGGAGGGAAACAAGCAAACAAACAAAACCAACCAAACAACAACAAAAAAGCACAAACAAACATTGTTGGACAAGTTTTAATTTCACTATGGCAATGTGCTGTATGTGAATGATGCTCAGGACTCATCTATGCCTGCATTACTTACAGGTGCTGAAGCAATGCCAACAAAACATATCCCGTGCGGACCTTGTGTAGATGTTTTGTGGATACAAGGAATGCAAGACTGGACTTTTGTCAAAATGAAGTTTATATACACGGTTCTAGAAAGAGCATCTCAAGGATTAGGCCATGGGTAATTAGTCTCATTAAGGTTACTTCCCAGAAGTATATTAAGGCTATTTTTCTAATTGAACTGCGTGCTTTATTCTTGCATATGCTTAGTTGCATGACAACTGTGTTGCCAGAATAAGCAGCTCATAACAAAGGCTTACCTTCGTCTATACATTTTGCAAATATCCTCCAGCAGATGTGACTTCTGTTATCTGCTCTAGGCTATTGTACATACTTTTCCAAACAAGCAAGTATACTACTCCCATTAATTTACAGATAACTGTCAGGGCTGGGAACTCCTACAACAGACCTTATTATAGATGTGTTTTATCAGTGCAGTTTAAATTAAAACAGCCACAAAAGCACTAGGATTATTCTACCTCTCTCTTCCACAAAAATACAAGCATGTTCTGAATCAAGATCAATAAAGACCCTGACTTAGAGGATTAATTTACATTAATGTACATTATGGGAAAATGATAGTCCTGCTTCTGCCTTGTTTAGGATAGACATGAGTTAGTTCTATGCATCTTTTCAAGGAGGCAAACAAATGCAACAGTTTTTGACAGATCATATCATAACATCACAGCACTTTTTCATCAAACTAAACTGCAAGTGTTGGTAACTTTCTAAGCAATGTGAAGTCTGCTGAAAAATGTCTAGGCTGTTGGGCCTACACTGAAATTTCAACAGCTAACAAGAAAATGTATTGTCATGTAAAATCTCTCTCATAACAATTTAATCCAAAAGATTGTTGGAATCAGGAATGCTAGTGCTTTGCTTCAAAGCAGGAACAACAACAACAAAAAAAAAAATAAAAAAATGGGGAGGGGAAAGGGAGAAAAGGAACAAAGAGATTTCTGTAACCATTTCTTGAACAAAAATGTTTAATTCAGTCCTCTTTCCAGTAAAGAAAGATTAAAAGCTTCTGGAAGCTTCCTAAGCTCTCGGTCAAGTTCATGATACTGTTTTGTGCCCTGAAGAAAATTGTAGCCATTTGTTTAAGCAATGAAGTTTCCATCTGTTCTGTCTTGGTTTAAAGAAGCAGTATATTTTCAAAAACCTCAAGGCAATGTTTACTGAAAGTATAAAATGTCCCTGAAGTGACATCACAGAAGCAAAATAGATGGCAGGATTTTAAAACTCACAATCACAGAAAAACACAGCTATGGTTTCAGCCACACACACATATGCATATTTGCATATATAGTTAAACACAGACAGAAGGAGCACTGTATTTGCTTTAAAAATGTTGTTAAATGACTGGTTTCAGCTGACATACCTGCCTAGCAGAGAATCCCTCTAAATAAAAGCATTTTTATTTTGTGTGATAACCAAGATCTAAATAAAACATCAACTTACATGTACTTTATGAAATATTCAAATTATTTGTTGCACTACATCTTTACTTAGCATATATGTAATGTGTTTTCAGGCAATTTTGGAACAATGTTAAAAGTCTCAAGATATATTCTAAAGAGGGTTAATTGAGGCTAATTTTATTTATACCATGTGCCATCTACAGAAGTGACAGTAGAAAGAATCTAAATGCAACCTTGTCAGTACAAGACTTCAGATAGCAGATAACAAAACACCTGAGCAGCCTCCTGAGTTTTCAGAATGATTTGCTTGAAGTCAGTCTTCTTGAACTAACTTTGCTTCCATTATACCAAGAGTGATGTAAATTCTAATATCCTGCAGCAACAGATATACAAAAGCATCCAGCATATTACAAGGGATCCTTTAGGAGCTGCAGTTGAGGAATATACTGAGGGATCTGTCACATCCTGCTGAAGGCAGTGCATCAAGCTGCCTCATCTGCCAGTAGAAAACAATGGTCCTAGGTACTCTAGATGGAGAGACAGACTTTTTACTTGTTGACAGAAAAGTAATTTAATTAACTCAGGGCATAATTCATCCCATAAGATCATTACAGGGATACCTGAATATTAAGCTCCAGATACTGTTATTGCATAATATGCCTAGGACAGCCAGTTTTTAACCATGGCTATGATGACTAAATCATAAGTAATAGTCCTAATGTTAAATATAACATCAACAAAAATCACTAAGACAGAAAATCAGATTAAGTGGAACATTGCACAGGAGCCAGAAGAAAAGCTGAAGAGACCAAATAGGAAACTTAAATTCATACAACTTTTGAAGAGGAAGGTGTTCAGCTGCCTTGATTACAATCACAGGAAAAACATCTACTTCCCACAGCTCTTAATGGGAGTACCTATGTACTGCACTGGGGAGAAATTGGGGATAGGGAAGCTGGGTGTGTACACATATAACCCAGTGTCTAAAGTAGCCTGAAAAAAATGTATGGTAACATCCACCACTGCATTTACCTATCTTGTCAACCCACAACAATGTTTCCTCTGTGCCTGTACTCCATCTTCTCCCTTTGCTCAGTCCTTCATCCTCACATCAGTTGTGGTTCTGGTTGCTCCTCCTGCTTCCTTCATGGGGGTCTCCATCCTGTGCTTCTTTGCAGGGTGCTGCTAGAAAGGAGTTAAGCTGTTTTGTTAGATGTTTTCTCTCTCTCCTTTTTTTTTTTTTTTTTTTAAAAAAAAAAAGTTTATTTTATTCTTCTGTAAGAATAGGCTCATGGGAGCAGAAGTTGGAGCTCTTTCCACCTTTTGCAATAGCCCTCCTGGCTCTTCTGCTCCTGGGCAGGAGGTGGCAGGGAGCCAAGCAGGCAGATGGAAATTCTCCAGAGGGAGAGCTGGAAATATGCAGTGACCCACTTGCTGTTTGCAAGCTGCATTGCCCAGTTTTATGATCTGCCACAATCTTGACCATTTTAAGCAGTGAGAAGTACAGTTAGCATATACTCTGTATGCACTAGAGGGTATATACAGCACACATATAAAGCTGGCATGCTGCTTTCAGATTAGTCACTTTGCCAACAAGACTAAAAACTTACATTCATTCCCTAAACCTGGTGTATGTTTATTGTCAATTTATGCATCTGTGCATCTAAGTGTAAGCCTAGGTTTCTAGGCTTAGTGAGTGCACCATGTTGTATTATTACCCAGTTTCTCAATAACTGTAATTAGATAAACTAAAGAAAAATACTTGATTCAAAAATTTTTAACAAATGACTTTTTAAATCAAGACAGTGCAGCTTCAGTCCAAGTAACATTGAATGAGTTTGATGAAAAATGGTAACTATGGAATTATATTACTGTTTAAACTTACCAGCAACTGTTCTGTTTCTGCAGTTCCTTTCTATTACAAATTTTCTGCCTAAAAAAAATAAAAAATAAAAATGTTAGTTATGTTAGCTTATTTAGGGATGTTTTGCATGTGTGAGGCATAGATATGATTTGTGGCAGTATATGAAGTGGCAGTAATGTTACAAAGACTAGTGATTTTGGAATGTTTCCCATGCAATACTTGGCAACAAGTTTTCAGATGAAACTTGATTTTACCAGTACAGAGGTCATAGTTCATACTGTGTTACAGCACCATAAATAAAAGACTTCAGTAAAGTTACATTAGATTTAACCCATACTAACCAAGATCAGAATCTGCAGAAACTTAACTTTTCTGTTCAGCAATTAAAAATACAAATATTTAGTAGCTAAGGAAGTTTGTTATCCATCCACTGAGATGGTGACTGCGTCTTGTAAAGTGTTTCTAGTACTAAGAGCAACAAAATATCAAAACTGAAGCCATTGTAATTTGAGATAACCCATCAATCATACTTTTCTTTGTATCCCACCCCTTAAAAATTCAACTTCCCAAATAGTAAGTCTGTCTATCACATATGCTTCTTATGGTTAAATAAAAGCTATTTATCATTAAAGCCTTCTGTGGCTTGTTGCTCTACCATGTTTTATTTATTTATTTATTTTTATAGCTGTTGTTGAACCATTGCTCTCATCCTCCCTACAACTGTGATATTACATGTCATTGTACTGAGCATTGTAATGAGCTATCTATGGCTCATTTTCCTGGGAATCCTGGGGTCTACAAGAGGACTCTGTCCTAGGACTAGTCCCATTCACTACTTCAATATGTTACTTATAGAGTGTGTGCACAACGTCTGTATGACTAACCTCTACTGATGTGTGTGATTATTCCTCCCCAGGTGCAAGACTCTACACTTGCTGTTTTTGAATCTCATCAGGTTCCTCTCTGTCCAGCTCTCCAGCCTGTCCAGGTCTCGCTGAATGGCAGCACAGCTTTCTGGTGTGTCAGTCACTCCTTCCAGCTTTGTATCATTCGCGTATTTGTTGAGGCGGGGGGACTCTATTCCTTTGTCCAGGTCATTGATGAAGATATTGAACAATAAAAACAAATAGCAGAATATTATTGGAAATTAATCCATTTCATTCATCAAAGTCTACAAGATAAGAGATAAAGTCAATTCCTGGTGTAACTCTCCTGTGAGACGCACCAGCCCTGCAGCAGGACGGTATACACCGAGTACTATCCTGTAACATAGAGAAGACAGCTTAACCATGAGAAATCTACCACAGTTCCTGGATAGTTTTTGAACAATAGAACTGAGGAAACATTTGGTATTTAATTAAGATTTAGCTCGTGGTTAAAGACACCAAACTGGCAATTGTTTTAACACATTAAGATACTGCTGTAGAGGCAGGAGGGGGGAATCTACTCCTCAGAACAGCACTGAGAAGGAATAGAAGATTTCGCATACCATTACAGCCTGTCCTTCCATTTTATGTCCTACCCAGACTGACCAAAGAAAGAAATCTCTTTGCTCCCCACATCCCTTCATTGCTCTTCCAAGGGAAGTCATGGTGACTGAACCTCATGAATTTTCCATGATCTGAATTTCTGTGTAGACCTGTGTAATGCCAGGAGTTAAACTCATTGATCTGTATGTGTCCCTTCCACCTCAAGATATTCTATGATTTCATGACTCTATGATACCAATTGGGCCTCCCAGAAGCATGAAGATGAGGCTCGTTTGGTGCTGTGCCAGTTTTTGCCATAAAAGTTAGAGCAAACGCTCCCTCAGTTTTACTGAAAGAAGGTGCAGATATTATTAATGCTTACACATTGAAATAAATGGTCAATATTTCACTGAAAGATTGTTTTTACAAAGAACTTATGATGTAAAAGGCCTTGTGTTAAATCATACATTAAAATAAAGCTTGCATACAGTTCCCATTTATTATGGTAAAAATTGTGACAGATGGAAAAACATTATTTCATCAGAGATTACATTAATGCAATGTGTATTTTTTTCAGTGACAGTATGCTTGTACGCTTACTTGATGGATGGAAGACATTTATTTATAGCTGGCACATAACTACACATCTATTTACATATCTAACTGCCATTGACATGTCAAAATACTATTGTGTTTTTCTATTGAGGTACAACTAGAACTTTCCCCAGACCTTGTAAAAAAAATATAAAAAATAATTATTAAAAAAATAAATAAAAAAGTAAACTGATGCCCTTCATTTTACTTATAAGTCCCAATTGTTTCAAAGCCTCATGAATCTCATTGAAAGCCTGAGGAAGAAGCTCAGTCCTTATGCTATTGTAGAAGGGAAAGACCTATTTCAGTCCAGGTAGAAAGAGATTTCCATTGCCCAGGAAATAGCTCATAAGCAGTTCCCAGGCTTTAAGATAGCTATCCAACTCTGGCCAGAACTCTTCGGTGCTCTAGTATTACAGGCAAAATAAAGAAACAGAAGTGTTAACAGCAAGGAATTAGCACTTTCAATGCTCCACCATCACCTCTCATAGCTGCTATCCATAGGGAGATAATTATTTAAACCAATGAACTTCATGACATTTTGGTCCTCACAGTGCTTAATCAACCTAAATTGCACCTAGAAAAAAAAAAGGGGGGGGGGGGGGGGGGGGCTTTGGCCACTGAGCACACAGGACCCATTCCCACAGTAATTGAGAGGAATGACACAGAACTACTGCATCACTCTCACCTGACCAGTCCACACTTCTGATCAGCTCTGAAGGTAGCTGTAGATAAAAAATGCTGTACTGGCTTAATGTAATACAGATTCATAGGTTCAGTCAAAGCAAGTGTTGACTTGACCTGGTAATTGGTGCATATCATTTAAGGAAAAAAGGCTCTTGGCAGGAAACAAGGAAGTGTTCTTCTAATCAATTACACTGTGTGTTCATCAAAAACACCAGGGGACTCAGCTGTACCCTTGGGGAGGGATTTCAAGTACCAAATTTTAGGTGACATTTTTAAATGGCAGATACAACAACTCACAAATTCTGTACTCTCTTATTTACATAAGTAATTGCTGTTTAATTAATAACCTGTTGAAAACTTTGGTCTTGCCAACGTACTGCCACATATATGCAACCAATATTTTCAAACAGTTGGAAAACAGGCAGAAGCACTGCTCCTGGATGAGATTTGAGCTATTTCTCTCTGAGGTCAGAGTTTGCTCAGGTGTCAGCACAAATTGTGGTAAATCTATGGATGGTATAGCCCTTTCCACCCCCCTTTCCTGGGCCAGGCAGAGGACATGGAAGGAAAACTTAGGAGGACAGGCAGTATCTGACTGTATGGAAAGCATATCACAGGCCAGCTGAGAAGCAAGATGAGTTGTAGGTGCACATCTATGACACAGGCCTGATTTACATTCAAAGGGAGCACCTCTGTCTGTGTTCATCAGCTATTGTATCCACCCTCATCAGCTGTTATGGACAATGTCATGGGTCACTCCAGCTGACAACTCCAATTTTTGATATTCAGATCACAAATCCCTGTTTTTCCTTCCTCTTAACCAAAAGAATGATGGAACCCAAGGCAGGAGTCCTTTTGAAAATGTAGTGATGTCTTCCCATTTATTCTGCAAGTACAAGATATTTCTAAGCCATTCCTTAAAAAAATACCCTGATACATATGGGAATAAAGGCACAGAAGATCACTAATGAGAGAAGTTGAAATACCCACATCCACAGCATCCCTTTAGTGTTGTGGAAACGTTCTATAATGTACAATTTCCATGTTTTCTGCCATTTCACCTACTCTCTTTACATCCATCTTCTTCCTTTCCTTTCCTTTCCTTTCCTTTCCTTTCCTTTCCTTTCCTTTCCTTTCCTTTCCTTTCCTTTCCTTTCCTTTCCTTTCCTTTCCTTTCCTTTCCTTTCCTTTCCTTTCCTTTCCTTTCCTTTCCTTTCCTTTCCTTTCCTTTCCTTTCCTTTCCTTTCCTTTCCTTTCCTTTCCTTTCCTTTCTTTCTTTCTTTCCTTCCTTCCTTCCTTCCTTCCTTCCTTCCTTCCTTCCTTCCTTCCTTCCTTCCTTCCTTCCTTCCTTCCTTCCTTCCTTCCTTCCTTCCTTCCTTCCTTCCTTCCTTCCTTTCTCTCTTTCTCTCTTTCTCTCTTTCTCTCTTTCTCTCTTTCTCTTTCTCTCTTTCTCTCTCTCTTTTTTTTTTTTTTTTTTTTTTTTTTTCTGCTCCATAAAGGAATAAAGACTATAACATAACTCCTGAGAGGGGATTCTACTAATATTATTTTCAATATTATTTTCTGTCATTAGACCTCTACTGTCATTCTTCATATCAAGTATTTCCCCTGTTGATAAAGTTTCAAGATGATTCTCATCTACTTCATTCTGTGCATCATCTCACAACTAAGTTACAAATACTCACTGATTTTAGTCATTGGTTTTAATTTTCTCCTTGCTCAGTGAGAGTAAGTGTTCAGATAAATGAGTTAGAAGGCACTTTACAAAACATATATTGCATTTTGTTCTGGCTTTTGTTCTCTTTCTTTTTAATATTGAGGGGAGGGTATTACTTGCTGCAAACTGGATTGTTTTTTAAGGGGTTCACCCCCACCTAGTTAGAAAGGTATTTTGCACTTACTATGGATGTTCTGCTCAGCTCTGTTAGAAAGTGAAACAAATGCATCAAATCTTTGAGTGATGTTGTCTTGGAGAAAGTAGGTGTCTACAAGCAGGCTTGTTTTGGAACATAAAACAGGGTTTGAATAAAGATTTTCTTTATTCATGAGAGCTCACAAAATTAAGACAGTTAAACAACTGAATTTGCTCAACAATGAGCAAAGTCAGAAGATGTACCAGTCAGAAGTTCAGAAGATGACCAGGGAAAGGTTACAGCTGCAGACGAGACAGATACAGCTGAAAATTGAAAAACCAAAGAGAAAATGCACTAAGTTGCCCTGACAGGAATTTAAGAAGGAAAACTCCTTCCTCCTGTGTCTGGAAGAAGAGGCTTAGTGCTGTGAGAAGAGAGGCTGTTACCCCTATCTGTCAGTGTATCCAAAGAAACAGTCAGGTTGTGCAGACAAATAAACCAAACCACATAAAATAAATATGTATATAAATAAATAAATTTTATCATCGGCTTCTTCTAATAGGGAAAAAATGCCTCAAACACTGAATACTAACAACACAGAAAAAGCAATTAATATATATTATAAGGAACATAAGAAGCAAAAATAAACAGACATGACAAGTTATTCCCAGGGTGGTAGGACTTTCCTGTGGCTTTTGTCCACCAGCTGCCCTCCTTTTAGTTGCCTTTCACTGCTCTGCTAGCTTTGACCTGATTCAAAACACACATGTGCTAGATGGCTTTCAGTACAGACACACTGACTAAGTGCTGCTAGGGAGGTTCAATCACATTAAATTGCACAGAAGCATGCTAGAGGAGGCACTGATTTGTGTGTCTCTCTTCTGCCCTCCTGCTGGTTTTCACAAAATGTGCAAAAGTTTATTTATAAATTGCTACAAGGTACAGGCAAGGATGATGCATCTACAATAGTGCATTATTGTGGAAAGGGGTATTTGTGCTCTCCCTAAACAGCCTCTCCCACTTCCACTGACTAAGGCAGAATTCCAGTGGCTAGATGTGCAATTGTGTGAGCTGGGAGTACATTTGTTGTGTTCTTAAATGTGAGACATCTGTACCTGTCAAATGTGGTTGATGTTGGCTGACAGCTTCAGAAGTTATGGGGACTGTGGGAGAATTAATAGGAAGAGAGACTGTATCAGCTTCATTTCCTTAGAAACCAGGCAAAAATATTCCAACCCATTATCTCTTTATGAATTTTTTCTGTAAAGATTGCCTTTATATGCTTTAAATATCTAAGCTACACAAGTAGAAAATTCACAGTGTGTAGGCCAGTCCTAAATGTTTTGAGATGATGTTTTTATTTGCTTGAGAAACACAAGAAAGCAAGAAAGCACAGATAAATATAAGATATTTTTGTACCTGCCTAAGCCTAGCCAGTGTATTTCTCTATGTAGCTCACCAGGCCTGAGGTAAAGGTGGAATGTGATTCACAGCAGCGCTGCACTCACTCCAGATGCTGTGTCCTTGCAGGAAGAGGGGGCTCGAAAGGGGTCACCCCTGAGGCTGCATCCTCCAGCAGACCTTCCATGAATGCCATCACATTTCATGAGATTGTCAGATTCCTTGCAGTGCAACAAGTTTGCAGTGTGTGCACTCTTCCCATGCCACAATTCCAGAGCGTTTATGGCTTTAAATCTGAAGGGAATATCACTATTGAAAAGGGCCCATAAGATGTAACTGGCTTTTAGCCAGTCAGTATATGCAGCTTGTGGTGTCTCTGTAGAGGTAAGCTGTGCTTCTAATTAAACATCTGGATTCCTGTTCTCTTCTCTGCTATGACATGAACAAACTTTGTGGCTTGAAGCAGGGGTTGATATTTTTGTAATGAGTTCTTCCAGACACTTGCGAGCCTTAGTTCAGCTCAATCAGGGAATATGTCAAATACAGGTTATCACTGTTGCAGTGATATGCAGACTATTATTAATTTTGTACAATTAGCTTTACTAGTAATTTCTTTCTTTCTTTCTTTCTTTCTTTCTTTCTTTCTTTCTTTCTTTCTTTCTTTCTTTCTTTCTTTCTTTCTTTCTTTCTTTCTTTCTTTCTTTCTTTCTTTCTCTTTCTTTCTTTCTTTCTTTCTTTCTTTCTTTCTTTCTTTCTTTCTTTCTTTCTTTCTTTCTTTCTTTCTTTCTTTCTTTTTCTTTCTTTCTTTCTTTCTTTTTCTTTCTTTCTCTCTCTCTCTCTCTCTCTCTTCCTTCCTTCCTTCCTTCCTCCTCTGCTCTCCTCTCCTCTCCTCTCCTCTCCTCTCCTCTCCTCTCCTCTCCTCTCCTCTCCTCTCCTCTCCTCTCCTCTCCTCTCCTCTCCTCTCCTCTCCTCTCCTCTCCTCTCCTCTCCTCTCCTCTCCTCTCCTCTCCTCTCCTCTCCTCTCCTCTTTTTCTTTCTTTCCTTTTTCCTACTACTTTATTTTACCATTTCATTTAAAATACAGTAGCGCAAATATAACCAAACCTTAACTTCATTGGCCTAGTTATAAATCTTCTTTTACAAATTCCTTTACATATGCAATATTATAATAATATTTGGAACTTGGGTGATTCCTTATGTTAAAAGCTGGCAGATAGGTAATACCAAGTTTAAAACAGAAAATAGATGTATAAAGATTCAATGGTGAAAATGAGACACTGGAGCACTCACTAATGAGCACTCACAAGTATGTTTAGTGATTAGTCTCTGCCGAACAATTATAGCAATTATTATTATTATTATTATTATTATTATTATTATTATTATTATTATTATTATTATTATTATTATTATTATTTTTCCTGTGCAGAATTAACACTGTCTCTTTGAAATAGATATTTCAGAAGCATCCAGAGCCAGTGTGATATCCATCCCTTGGAGCAGGGGGAGCACAGTGAAGAGCTCAGCATAATGCCAGCTACAGCCCTTTATGGGCTGAGCAGCTCAGCTCTTTTTGGGGCTGTCCTTTGCAGTATGTGCAAATACTGTTTCATTAACAGCACATAGTTATCCTGTCTTACTGGGGCCAGTGAAGCTTATGTTATCCCTTTCAGGAGTATTCACATAAACAGAGTCTGATTTTTTTTTTGGTAGCCCCAGTGATAGAAATAAACATATTTCAATGGTGAGGTTTATCAGCCATAGGGACAGTCCTCTGCTCTTCAATGTCTACAGGTTATGATTAGATCTCTTTCAATGGCATGTCTCTCAAAATGAATTCAAAGACCTGAAGGAAAATATTAGTGGTGGTTCGTAAGCAAACACTATTTATCGTGGCAGAGTAATAATCCCCAATAATCTTTAAATTTCTGAACTGCTACAAATTCTTTTTGAATTTAAACAAGGGACTATTCTTAAGTGTCCATATTCTGCTCCAGGCAGTTTGACAAAGGTAATGATGTTTCAAGTAATTTTCTGAATTTTTGCTCTTAGACTTTGTGTTTGAATGTATGGCATACCACTTCATAATTAACATGAAATTTTGATATTTTAAATTCAAGTATTCCACATTAATCCTCCTCTTAAACTAGCTTAACAATCCAAAAAGGAATTTTTGGCATTAAGAATTAAACATGTAACATAAATATTAAATCTTTACGATTTCTGTCAAAATTTTAAACTGGTCTTAAACCAGATAGAAACTATTTATTTATTTATTTTAAATAATCTTTTAAAATAGTTTAATAATCACAGGAGGAACACTATTATTTAATATTTAAATAAAAAATCTTAATATTTAAATGTTGAAATATATTTCCTATTGTTAAGGATAAAAAATAGAGCTGTACGAAAATAAAATAAAAAAGTAACATATAAAGAAATTAATAGCCCCTATTCTAAATAGCCCACTGTAGCTGAATTTTTATTTTAATAATAATAATAATAATAATAAGCATTAAAATGATATTGTACATAAGTGTATTAACTTGCAGTTAAATTTTAAATCCTTATTAATTGTTTTTGGAATCTTCTTACTTTGTAACTTTGAGCTTTTTATTAGCTGTGTTTACAGCCTCTCCTTAAATTGAAAACTACCCAAAATATCTCACTAGGAAAGCAAATTATTCAGCAGCAGCAGTAGCACAGAGAAATGCTGTCTTAGATTTTAATTTTATTGTGATTATTTATTAAGTTTCTGATATTTGGATTTAGCTACGTAATACAGAAAAAGTAATTTGAATCGATCCTTATTTCTCCTTTATTTATTTTTTTATTTATTGGTTGGTTGTTTGATTATTTTCTTTGCTTGTTTGTTTGTTTTCTGACCCTATCTGCTATGTTAATCAAAATATGTTTGGATTTGCAGAACTTTTGCTAGACAATGCCATCAGAAGGAGATTTATCATGAGAGAACCAGCCTGTCATTATTTCTTTCTTTTCCTCATTGATGGACATTTTCCAAAGTATAAGACTCTTTTTTTTCATGTCTTCTGGCTCATGAGCAGATCAGCCAAAATGCACAGGTACAAAAAATCCAACAAAGATATTCTAAAATAATATGCTTGCAAGCGTATGAATGAAGCTCTTGTATTTTGTCAGTTTTTGTTGATTTCAAAAAATTCATCAGAAGGCCTGACTGTGGCTGTGTGTGTGAAAACAAAGATCTATAATATACCTTCATTACATAGTTTGCCGTTTGTGTTGTTAAATTCCTCAGAATTCTTTGGTGTAATTACATTTCAGTGCACTACACAATACATCACGGGTAGTGTTGTAGTGTATTCAGATATTCTCCTGTTCTGCAGCACCAAAAGTTGAAGACGTTGCCATTGAAATTAATGGAAACTCCCCATGTATGAAGCCCTGACAGAAGGTGGCTTTATAAGAGCCAAGTGACACTTTCAGCATCACTGTGCTTCTCTGCTGGAACCCTGCAAGCTACCCTTGGTTCTGGCAGTCTCTGATGTTGGTGAAGATAGCTGGGGCAGGTTCAGAGCCAAGTTCCAGCAGAGACCCCCTTTCTGCAGGGGACCTTGACCCTGTGACAGCTCCAGCCTGGACATTGGTTGGTGGGTCCCAGATTTCCTCCAGCGGACCTTCCATGCCTAAGCTATCCCACTAGTAAAAAGCTGCCCAGAGATATAGGGTGTGGAGTCTCTTTCTCACCACCTTCAGACCAATAGATAATGATCATACTGAAAAGAAGAAGCCTTCTTGGTTGTTTGTGTGAATGGTGTTCTCTGGATTATTCTGCAAATGCCTTTATTTAATGTGGAAGATAGAATAATTTCTCATTATTTTCTGACCAGGAGAAAAATGCAGTGTACTCACCTAAGAGTGATCCTAACTCTTATTGTTTACAAACGATTGCCCAGAAAGAAAATGACTGAAATAAAACAAGTTATCTCACAAGCAGAGAGGAAAAGATGACAATATATAATAATGGAAAAATAATAATAATAAAAGAAGCAACTGCACATACATAGTTAATACGCCCAATAAAGTTAGCATACAGTGAGGGAAAAGAATGCAACCCTTTGATCTTTTAATAGATAGACTTTGTGTTCAGAGAAATTTGAATAGTTAAAAGATAATATTTCCTAATTAGCTCTTTCTTTAGCACTTGTTAAGAAGATCTAAGATTTCCGTTTTAGGGAATATAACCCAGTGAGATTCACATGGCTGATAGCCCTCACTGTGTTACTTGATTGCCTTCTGCCCTTGAGTGATGTTGCAATGAAGTCTGTGCATTCTGCTCCCACTTGGAAGCCAAACCTCACAGATGCCAGAGAAAATTCTCAGTGATGTTTCTTTTTTCTTAGAAGAACTTTTTTAATGGAATATTTTGCCTCAGCAAGTAAACAATGAAGATTTAAAGCAAAGGCTGGCAAATGGGAATCATGCTGTTGGTAACAACAGGATAGTCATGCATGTGCTAAGCAGGGAACATGCCACATTCCTTCTGAATTGTTCCCACTTGGCTTGAATTGCCCTATGAGGAAATGGTCTATACAGTCAGAAAAAGACCCCAGGTAAGAGTTTTGAAAACATTTTTTCTCCTATTATTTTTCTCATATTATTTCTTCCTCTAGACAAGCAAGTCACTGTTCCACAATAGTTTTGAAAACAAATGAAAAATGGTTGCACATATTATTTAGCAGAGATATTTCTGCCACCTTTATAGTAAATCTCATTTTTGTGCTCACTTATATATATGGAAAGGAAACCAGTAGTTCTACCTAAAAAATGTTTTAGAAAGCAGTAGTGCATGGCATCCTCTACTGCAGGTATTGAGCCTAAGCTAGGCGTTCAGGGTAATTCTGTGCATCAGAGTGCATCTTTGCAGAAACTCCTCTCCATCCCACCCTCATCCAGAGGGCCTGTCACTCTCTGCTGAATATAAAGGGAACTCAACCTGCCAGCTTAGACCAGATGTCTGACTTCTAGGTAGCTAAAGTTAAGTGAGATAGTCCCACGGATAGTAGGTGGAATAAATACGTCTGAGATATAGATGCTGAAGTTCTACAGCGAGGTAGAAGCAAGTAGAGTGGGCTTGTGTAGGCAAGTATATCATTTATTCCAGATGGTGTTTTGCTTCACTAAAAGCTGCAGACTCTCTTAAAGACTCTTCTGTGTCCCTCAACATAGAATCTGAACAATTTGTAACTGATGTATTTGTAAAATTTGTGAGACATCACTAGCAGAAGAATGTATGGTCAATGTCATAAAGTACTTGTCTTGGCAGGGCAGAAGATGAAGGAGGAGAAATTGGTGTGGCTGCATTAATAGTGAGAGAACTCAGAAACAGCAAGCTGCAGCACAGGAACGCAGCTGGGGAGCCCCTGAAGGAAGCAGTTAACTGTACTAACTGGCCACAAATGCAGCTGCGTCTGGGGCCAGCTGATACTCAAGAACAACCTCTAGTGAACACATGGGATGTTCTGGAGAAAAATCCAAGTGTTTTGAACACAGACTTTCTGTAGAAATCATTTCATCAACGCCTACAATAATTTGACTCAAAAGTGTGCATTTGTAGAAGGTGCCTGGGGAGCTTTTTAATTTGTTTTTCTCTTTAGACAAAATTCTTTACCTAAAACCATAAACAAGGAGTTTAAGAAGGCAGAAACAGAACTAGAATATGCATGCACATGGATACACACACACACACAAGCATTTGTCCAGACAATGTGATGTGCCTAAGTCTACGTGTGCCCAAACATGATTCCAAAACACAGTGTGCAGAAAAATCATCTGGTTTGGAAATAATCTCAAATGCAAATTGACTGAATTCCCCTAGACAGCCTTAGCTATAACAAGAACTTACCAGTCTGTGACATGAAAATTTCTGCTGAAATCAGAGGTGCTTGCTGACCTGTATGTTATAAGTCACTTCACTTCTTTCACTTCTTTTGCTTCAGTTTCTTTGCCCATTTTTTTTTTTTTCTTAGACCCTTAGACTCCAGATTAACCCTTGGATTAGACTTTATCTTGTCCATTTATACTAGTATTAGCATAATAGAAAATATAAGTAATAAGACAATTTAATTTATGTGTGAAATTACATAATTGCAGACCTACACAATCCAACTACTTTAGATTTTGTTTATTATTAAAATGTGAATAGAACTTTAATTATCACATCTTTTTTTTTGAAAGAATCAACAGTAGAGATTCCTACTCTTATTTCTGGCAAATAAGGAATGAATATGACTTGACTTCCTTACCCCCAAAAGCACAATGTGAAGAATACTCTCTGCAGTGTGATGTTCCTAATAAGTTGCATGTGTCTTCTGGCTGCCTTTATCAATGTGACTGTTGAAAACACTGGGTTATGTCCTTTTCCTGGCTCATCCAAAAGGAAGCAAAACAGAACATTAAAGGTCCATGGTGCTGTAGTGTGGTTTTATTTGTCATAGGAATTGTATATCATGTACAACTGTGAAGCAATATTGCTCTGTTCCTTTAAAAAAAAAAAAAAAAAAAAGCAGGGATGACTCCATTGTATGACTAATAGCAGAGTTCTGAGGAGATACTTCAAACTCAATTTATAAAAGCTTTGCTCAAAAGGTGGCATAAAAGTTGAAAAAGATAAAAGAAACAGTATTTTAAATGGAAATAAAAGAAGAGGTGCTTTTGATACATATAAAAGAATAACAACAATTTCTGAAACACAATAATTCTAACCAAGTAAATGTAGTTTAATGGCTATCGATAATAACAGATAGCATGCAGCTATGGAGCTAGTCATATTAAATCGATCAAAATAACTCCCTAACAGTCACTTCTGTGTGTGATAACCAGAAGGTAAATAGAATTAAAGTAGAGATAAAGATTTAAATAAGGTTAAAGAAAAAGAGGAGACAAAATAACATTAATGATGAAGTAAAATAAAAAAAAAAAAAAAAAAAGCTAAATATGATAAGGAGGGTTGTTTTGTCCCTGTTTTACATATTGGCCTTTTGAGTGAGTAAAATTAAAAATAATAATAATAATAATGCAGTAATAACATTTGGTAGCCTTACCTTATAGGTAAGTTGTGGAGATTCATTAAGCAATTTTCCTATGGTAGATGAAGATTGAAAATACTGTGCAAGCACGAATTTTATACCACTGATAAAGCAGCTCAAATAAAACTACTGTATCCAAGAAGAAATAAAAGCCACATGACATTACACAAAAGGGCAAGGTGAGATTTAAGAAAAAAAGAAAAATGGGAAAAGAGGAATAGCAGATTACAAGGTTTAAATAAAGAAAAAAAAAAGAGCTTTAAGCAGAATATAAATTAAAAAAAAGTCACATACACAAAAAATATAAGGAAGGAAAAAAGGAAGAGGTACTAATGTCACAGTCTGAGATTTATTCACTGAACTGAAGTGTCCCAGTCAGGATCCTAAGCTGGAATCCAGTCAGCCAAGCTTGCAGCCTTAAATTATCAGTCACCCACTGAAGCAGTCCTTCTGAAATAAATGAGCAAGCTGTCTAACTGTGAACAGACAGGAGTAAATGCCTCTTCTAGAGGAAGAGCCAATCTGCCAAGGTCCATTTAAAATTTCAGCTGAAGCTTCATGCTTGAGGTGGGGGGCTGCTTTCTCTCATAGTTTCCTAATTTAGCATGTCAATGAAGTGTCTGTAGCCTAAAGGCTTCAAGTCTGCAGCCTGAAATTAAATAATGTAGTTACTTTCCTCTTAAATAATTAAATTAACAAACTGTGCAGGTGCAGTGTGCAAACAAAATATTACAGTTTTCCACAGTGTTAGTGCCCTGCTTCCAGGAAAATGAAATCATGCCATGTGAGTATGTGAGTGGTTTTGTTGCCAGTGTATGAAGTCCAGCATGAGATAAAGTAGTACTAGGATGTTATTAAAGATTTTTGGTCCTAGTCATTGTGGTCCACATCTTAAACAACACTGACTAAATAATAGAAGAGCTAAAGAGGTATGGTGCTTGCATTTCTACAGTCTCACAAAACAGAAGGCAAAGGGAGAATTTCACTAGCTGTCTATTAATAATCTGAACTGCTATGCATCACCAAAGGAGGGACTTCTGCCTATATAAAGAGAAAATCTGCTTGAACTCAGATCCACCAGTGAGGGGACATGGAAGAAAACTGTGTGAACCAGCACAACATCCTCTGCAACTCTGCAGACCAAAACATAGAGGTTGTGTAATGAATGTACTTGTACTCCAAGTAAAACAGAGCACAAAAGATTAAGCCTTCATGAGTTTCCTCATTTCCAAATAATTACTTATTTTCTTAAATTGATTTATCTTAGTATGGACTCATGTTGGCAAGTCCTTATTAAATCCCTGTGTATGTTAACTAAATCTCCACAGACAACAGAACTCTTCTGTTTGACTGTTTCTGCAGCATGTTCCCATAAAAAGAATGCATGAGATTGTTAATGTGACAGTCCTTCGAGGCAAAGTCTATTTCATCAGTCGAGAAGAAATCTTTGTGGAATACTACTAGAAGAGATGAATGCATTTCAATTTTACGAGACTTTCATTATGAAAGGAATTTGAATAATTTAATTTGAAAGCATGTTCTCAAGTGATTTTTTTAAATAGTTTTTAATTTTTTTTTGCTTTTTAGTGTTGATTGTGCCCTGTGAGAAGTCTGAAAATAATTTTTCCCTATAGACTTTTTTCCCATATGACAAATTTTATTTATTTTTTTCCTCCTGTTATTTCAATGCAGTTGAAGTGATTATGATGACTTTTATTTAATCACAGTATCTCAAACTTATGTGTATAGCACCTTATGTTGCCAAAATTCATTTTCTCTGAGAACAGCCAAAATAAAAGCATCATTTTAGTAATAGCTGGTTGCCATGACTCCTACAGCAGAATCATGAAAAAAATGATGTCTCCAATGTTTACACAAATAGTGCCTACTATTAGTATTGCTTTATGCTAAAGGAGGTAAGAGAGGAGTTTGTCCCCCTTGTAACCATCTGGAAACACTATATTTAATGGCTTTGGCTTAACATGACAGCAGTAGATTTCTGGCTGTACTATAGCACTAACACATTCAGTGAGGAACAGATAATGTGATATTATTGTGCTTTTCTTGTCAATTAAGCCCAAGGTTTACTCAGGATCATCCAGCAACCAATGCTCTGCAATGATGAATGTTGAAAAAAAGATTATTCACCCCAGTTCAGTCTCTGAGGAATCTGTGCAACAGTTGCTGACACTGATTTTATACTGTAACATATTCAACAACAGTATTTGCTGTTGTTTTTCCCTTCCCTTCCCTTTTCTCCGTCCACCTCCCTTTTCCCCATTTCCATTAATTTGCTTGGTAAGGGATTTATATTTCATGTTGGATATGTGTTTCATCTGCTCCAGAGTGATGAGATGATCTATACCTCTTCTGTTGAGTCCCAGTGAAGGAATGGTTTTTGAGAGCCCATCGGAGAAGGCTGTAGTAGGAGAGGCTCCAGGACAGACAAAAGGATCTCAAAAAACAAAAAACAAGAAAGACACGATGTAACTTCTGAATGTTACAGTGCTCCTTTGTTAGTTTAGCAGTCTATGGAACAAGTAGTCTATGGAACAAGTAGTTTAATGTCTTCTACTGAGAAAAAAAAAAAAAAAAAAAGAGGTAGTCTTGACAGATAGACTAGTTATAAGAACTCAAACTGCATCCACAAACTGGCATCTGGGAAGCCAGTAAAATAGAAATTATTGCAGCAACAATTCCACCTAGTGCCTAGATGTGCTGGATTAACGATTCATCACTCAATGTATACTTGAAATGGACATCAGACCTAATAATTTTCTCAGTCTGCACAGAGAGTATAGATTAAATTTTGTGTGCTGTGAAACTCTGAAAAGTCACACCTGTACCACCAGTACACCTTCAAGTCACACCTATGGTGGTATGAAGTCACACCTTCATACCACCACACTGCTCTCTCACTTCCCTTCCTCAGAAGGCCAGTAGGAAAAAACAATGGAAAAGGGCTCAAGAGTTGAGATAAGGACAAAGAGAACACTCGCCAGTAATTGTCATGGGCACACCAGACTCAGTGTAGCAAGATTAATGTAATTTATTGGTTACTTCTAACAGACTAGAGCACTGAGAATTAAAAGTGAATTAAAAACACCTTCCCCCACCATCCACCCTCTCCCCGCTGCCCCTCTCGAGCAGCACAGGGGAATGGGGGCTGCAGTCAGTCCATGACCTTCCATCCCTGCTGCTCCTTTACAGTCCCTCTCTGCCCTTGCTCCCCATGGGTTCCCTCCCACGGGATGCCATCCTTTCCGAACTGAGCCTGCGGAGGCTGCCCACAGGCTGCAGCTCTTCAGGAACTGCTCCCACACGGCTCTGTCCCATGGGGTCCATCCCCCAGGAGCAAACTGCTCCAGCACGGGTCCCCCACGGGTGTGTGGCAGCTCCCCCCAGAACTCCTGCTCCTGCGTGGGCTCCTCTCCATGGTCTGCAGCTCCAGCCCGGGGCCTGCTCCTGCGGGGGCTCTCCATGGGCCACAGCCTCCTCCAGGCCACATCCACCTGCTCCACTGGGGGCTCCTCCACCCATGGGGGTGCTGCAGCGTGGAGATCTGCTCCATGTGGGACCCATGGGCTGCAGGGGGACAGCCTGCTCCACCAGAAGCCTCTCCACTGACTGCAGGGGAACTTGTGCTGCGTGCTGGAGCACCTCCTGCCCTCCTGCTGCACTCACCTTGGGGCTCCAGGGCTGCTTCTCTATCAGCTATAACCCCTCTCTTCCAGCTGCTGTAGCACAGCAGATTTCCCCTTCCTTCAATCTGCTCTCCCAGAGGCCCACCCAACATCGCTTATGGCTCAGCTCTGGCCAGCAGTGGGTCCCTTTTGGAGCTAGCTGGAGTTGGCTCTGATCTGATCTAAGGCAGTTTCTGGGCTGTGCTGACAGTGGCCACCCCTGCAAAAAAGGCAGGGGCCACTCTGCCCTTGTAGGAGTGGCCTTTGTAGAAAATCTTTGTAGAAAATCTACAAAAATTTTGTCATGTAAACCCAATACAAGAGGTTTTAAAAGTGAGTCGGATTTTGGAAAATTCATGTCACTGAATAATAACTGAAATCCACTTCCACATTTTAAAACAAATTTGTCTTAAAAAAAAAAAAAAAAAAAAAAGTCTTTTTTCCTCATAGAACTCAAAAGTATGTACATAAGTTTTTTCAAGGAACCCATTTCTTCTTTATAGGCAAAAACAAATGAGACAGCTCTTTAATTAATTATTTTACTGCATTCAGTAGATCTCACAATATTAGAGCCATTAGAGCAATGTAAATAACAGGAGTTTATCATTAATTATAATGTATTTCAGATCTGGGAACCCAGGAGCATGACACTTCCACTTTTTAACAACATTCGATCAGAGGTGTATTTGTGGTTTGAAAACATTTCCATCCCAGCTTACTTTGATTTAATAAATTTATACATTTATGCAGTGTGCCATAGAATGACACGAAGATGTGTTAATCCACACAGTCTGTTCCAAGTCTCTTAATTATTCAATTTTATTGTTAATGTCTGAAATCTGCATAAATTCATCTTGCAGTATAAATCTACAACATTTGGTAATGCCCTTAGAATTTCTTCTGATCTATAAATGTTTTCAGCTAGAAGAAACCTTGGCAATCTCTTTCTTTAAATCTTTAAAATGAGCTTCATTAAAATGAAAGTTTTCAAGGATTTATATCCTGCAGGTTTCCTTTTTGCTACATCCATAGCTCTTAGGACAATGCTTTATATTCAGATCTATGCCCATGGGTATTGGTTTGTGAATGTTGTAACCTTGATTACCCCATTATGGTCTCAGTGATAGACCTTTTTGCCCTAAGAGAAATTATGTTGTGGAAATGGCTCGGAAGTATACAGAATGATTGTTAAGGCTGATGAAGTATAACACCAAAATCCCACAAGCCAAGACTTTTTACCAGAGGCTCTCATGCCTTGGAGAGAGCAACAAAGAAGACAGTGCATTAAACAGTTTTGCCAGCTTCCCAGAAACTTTCCCTTAGAGACTTAGAAGCCATTTTACTTTAGGTACAAGAAGTCAGTTGTCCAGTTGTCAGTACCCTCATCTATGCTATTTGATTTACTCCTGAGCCTGTTACCTCTTTCTTTCTTCATACTTGAATGTAAATTAAAAATAATAATAATAATAATAATAATAATAATAATAATAATAATAATAATAATAATAATAATAATAATAATAATAATATATATATATATATATTAAAAAAAAAAGAGTGGGAAAGAAAAAGAAAGAACTAAGCACAGATGTGTTGCTTACCATCCCAAACTGTATCTAATAGCTTTGCATTCTTGGCTTTGTATTTTCCTGGTTTCTTATGTCAAACTTGTCCTCCAATACCAGCAACTCCTACATATACAATTGTGTCCCATAGGACATACTCAGTTTGGCAAGTTTCTCCCTTGTCTAAGTATTTGTTGGATTTCTTACCTTTGTCTGCAATATCCATACGACAAGAAGCCAATGGCTATAGTAGTAATTTTGAAGATGATTTTGACATAAAGCCTACAAAATTTCAGCCACTTTAAGTGAGAGTTTTACAAAAAGACAAAAGTGGGGATTACAAAAATAGTTCTGACAATCTTTTTTTTTTCTTTTCTTTTCTTTTCTTTTTTTTTTTTTTTTTTTTCCTTTTCTTTCTCATGGTTTCTGCATTATACCTGTGTTTTTCTGTGGATTTACATTCTCTTCTCTGGTGACTTGCAGCCATAGAAGGAGAAGAGTCCACTTGATGTCTTCCTTCCTTCCAGTACAGTACCTAACCCCCATTTTTTGCCATTCTGGGACATCACTCTTAAGTGTGGAAAGAAAGAAACAATATTATGAAGAACACAAAACCCTTCACTTCTTTGTTTATTGCAATTACTTTGTTCAGTGTTTTTCCCCTTCCCTTTCTTCCACGTGTCCTATATCTCTTCTTACCGTTAGATTTGATCCTGGCAGAAGAAGCAACAGAAAAAAAATACTAATAAAAATAAAAAATGAAGTGACTTTTGCCACCTTCTGCTGCTGTGAAATAATTGTCTACAGGAAGGAAAGAGGAAAAAAATGCCTGCAAGGGAATTTATTGGTAGGGGAGTCTTCCTGAACCTTTCTTCTACTTTAGACAAAAAAAACTTTTACCCATAAAGGTGCGAACTCTCCACTCTAGGTTTATGGAGCCCAAAATCAAAAGGTTTTAAGGAGACAGAAATTATGATTTTTTTTTTTTTTTTTTTTTTTTTTGTTATTTTTTCTTGGAATTATTCTTCTCTCACTGAAATAGGCCAACTCATTCCTGACTGGATGGACTGTGACACTTGCAGATTTGAAGAACTTCTAAAATCACTTTCCCAAGTGTAAGCCAACATCAAGGCAACATGTTTTCAAGTTAGTTACAGTATCAAAAAGTTTCCCAACAAGACTCTGTTAATGCTGTTTTCCAGATGGGATGGAATTTCTTGAAATCTCTGTTCTTTTTGTGCCACTAATCTTACCTCATGACTCAGAGACTGAAAGCCATAAATAACGTTGATAATCCACTGTAGTCTCTTATCAGTCTTAGCAGTGCCTGTCCTCTAATGAAACACATTATATGCTTTGTAGAAGAGATCCCATGATTATGATGAGAAAGTGTGCTGTTTTCCTGGGACAAGTATCAGAGACATTAGGAAGGCTCTGCCACAACTCATTAAACTGGAGAAATACTATCTTCTCGTAGTCATTGAGGTTAGATCCCGGGAAGCTGCTATTAGAAAAATGAAGAATATTAAAAAGGACCTTGCATCCCTGGGGAGGTTGTTGAGGGGATTGGGAGTGCAGGTAGTGTTCTCCTCTGTCCTCCCGCTGGGTGACTGGGATGCAGATAGAAGGAGCAGAACAAGACAGGTAAATGACTGGCTGAGGGGGTGGTGTCCTGACCAGGGATTTGGGTATTTTGATCTTGGGCCATCCTTTGAGAGGCTGGGTATGTGGGCTATGGACAAACACCAACTGAGCAAGTGGGGCACAAGTGTGTTGGGGAGCAAGCTCTCTGGGCTGATTACCAGGGCTTTAAACTAGGTTTGATGGGGGAAGGGAGGGGAGCTAAAGGTGACAGAGAAGGGCTGGGGGAAGTTGTCACTGCTGTCACTCTTGAAGACAGGGAAAAACTTCTGAGCTCTCCCATAGGATTGTTTGAGGGCTCCTCAGAGAAGGTAGCATTCCCGATCACCCGGGCAATATCTTCTTCTTGCATCCCCCCAGAGGTAACTGCACCTGCTACTTCCCTAAAGTGCCTGTACACCAATGCACGGAGCATGGGAAATAAACAGGATGAGCTCGAGATCTGTGTTTGGTCGCGGGGCCACGATCTCATTGCGATCACTGAGACGGGGTGGGACAGCTCGCATGACTGGAACGCAGTCATGGAGGGCTATGTCCTCTTTAGGAAAGACAGGCTGGGGAAGCGAGGGGGTGGGGTTGCCTTTTATGTGAGGGAGCAATTAGAGTGTACCCAGCTCCAACTGGGGGACAGTGAAGGACAAGTGGAGAGCTTGTGGGTAAGAATTAAGGGGTGGGCTGGTATGGGAGACACGGTGGTGAGGGTCTACTACAGGTCTCCACATCAGGAGGAGGAAGTCAATGAGGCCTTCTACGAGCATCTGCTAGTAGCCTCACGATCACGAGCGCTGGTCCTCATGGGGGACTTCAGTTACCCAGACATCTGCTGGGTAAGCAACTCAGCCAGGCACAAGCAGTCCAAACAGTTCCTACAATGCATTGAGGACAATTTTCTGACGCAGGTGGTGGAGGAGCCGATGAGGCGGGGGGTTGCTCCTGGACCTTGTTCTTACCAACAGAAATGGCCTTGTTAGGGATGTGAAGGTTGGGGGCAGCTTGGGATGCAACGACCATGAGATGGTGGAGTTCCACATGGAACTAGGCAAAGGAAGTAAGGCTAAAAGCAGGATTGCTACCCTGGACTTTCGAAGAGCAAACTTTGACCTCTTCCAGGACCTGCTTAGGAGTATCTCATGGGATAGGTTGCTAGAAGGCAAGGGTGCTTGTGAGAGCTGGGCTACCTTTAAGCAGCACTTCTTCCATGCTCAGGATCGGTGCATCCCGAGGAATAGGAAATTGGGGAAGAGGGGCAGGAAATCCACATGGATGAGCAAGGAGCTCATCAATAAGATCAAAAGAAAGAGGATGGTCTATGAAATGTGGAAAAAGGGCCTGTCCTCTTGGGAGGAGTATAGATGTGTTGTCAGAGCCTGCAGGGACACGATGAGGAAGGCTAAAGCCCACCTAGAGATGAGACTTGCAAAAGTGATAAAGGATAATAAGAAGGTTTTTTTCAAGTACATAAACAACAAGAGGAAGACTAGGGATAATGTGGGTCCCTTGCTGAATGAGGGGGGGTGTCCTGGTCACAGGAGACACTGAGAAGGCAGAGATACTGAATGCTTTCTTTGCTTCAGTCTTTGCTTCAAGGACACTCCCCTGGGACTCCTCACCCCTGGCAATAGGACAAAGGGTCTGGAAGTGGAGGGCTCCCCCCTGGTGGACGTGGGACTGGTTCGGGAGCATCTGAGTTGGCTCAACACACACAAATCCATGGGTCCCGATGGGATGCATCTGCGTGTGCTAAGGGAGCTGGCAGATGTTATTGCTAAACCGCTCTCTATTATCTTTGAAAGGTCCTGGAGAATGGGTGAGGTGCTAAAGACAGAAGCCAATGTCACTCCTGTCCTCTAGAATGGCAGAAAGGAGGATCTGGGAAACCACAGGCCAGTCAGTCTCACCTCTGTCCCTGGAAAGGTATTGGAGCAGCTTGTTCTGGATGCCATCTCCAAGCAATTGGAAGAGAAGGAGGTTATAAGGAGTAGTCAGCATGGATTCACCAAGGGGAAGTCGTGCTTGACCAACCTCGTTGCCTTCTATTATGGTGTCACCAGCTGGGTAGATGGGGGGAGAGTGGTGGATGTCATCTACCTTGACTTTAGCAAGGCTTTCGATACTGTCTCCCATGACATCCTACTAGCAAGAAAGTGTGGGATAGATGAGTGGACGGCAAGGTGGGTTGAGAACTGGCTGACTGGCCGAACTCAGAGGCTGGTGATCAGCGGAGCAGAGTCTGGCTGGAGGCCTGTGACTAGCGGTGTTCCCCAGGGGTCGGTGCTGGGTCTGGTCTTGTTCAACATCTTCATCGATGACCTTGATGAGGGAATAGCGTCTGCCCTCAGCAAGTACACCGATGACACAAAGCTGGGAGGAGTAGCTGACATGACAGAAGGTTGTGCTGCCATTCAGGGAGAGCTGGACCGGCTGGAGAGATGGGCAGGAAGAAACCAAATGAGATTTAATACGATCAAGTGTAGAGTCCTGCACCTGGGAAGAAACAGCCGAAGTATCAGTACAGGCTGGGGGACGACCTGCTAGAGAGGAGCTCTGAGGAGAAGGACCTGGGGGCCCTGGTGGATGACAGGTTGACCATGAGCCAGCACTGTGCCCTTGAGGCCAAGAGGGCTAATGGGATCCTGGCATGCATTAAAAAGAGCATGGCCAGCAGGTCAAGAGAGGTGATCCTCCCCTTCTACTCTGCCCTGGTCAGACCTCACCTGGAGTACTGTGTCCAGTTCTTTCTTCTTTCTTCTGTGTCCAGAACTTTCGAGGTCCCTTCCAACCCCTACAGTTCTGTGATTCTGTGATTATTTTTGCTACTAAGCCTTCACTCCATGCTTACTTACATTGCAAGTCATTTTTCTGATTTATATCATAGAATAGGATTTAGAAATCCAGAGTTTGTATGTATTATATGATCTGTGTAGAATAAAAAGTTTAATTTTCAGAATCCACAGAATATTTCTCATGCAAGTCTAGCTGGTTTCTCTGTGAAAAACATAACGAATTTATGGCTCTATCTGTGTCACCTAACTTCAGGGTTAAATACATGAACTCACAAGTAGCTATCTAAGTTGCCCCTGTAGTCAAGAAAGATTTGTGTAAACATGGGTCCTTATTGTCACCTAAGATACCAAAGGACAACCAAGATACCTATAAATGGCTGGCAGATGGGACACAAGACTTGAAGGAGGCTTGAAGCCTCAGACGTAATAGCTGGAAACTGGGTAAGATACCTACACTGACAACACTGAAACGATCTTAGTGAAATCACTGACACTTGTACAGGCACCTACTATTAAACCTCTTTGAAGATGTCTCAGGTATCCTAGATGTATTTCAGATACCCATGTATGACAATGGAGTCAAGCCCTTTGAGCGTGTGTGGTAGTGATGTGTTCTCTGTTGGTACAACAGGATTGTTTTAACATCTGTAGGAGACAAAAGGATGTTTGCTTCTCTATTAGGCCTCTCATGGAGAATAATTAAGCAAATGGTAAGCTTTGTGTGTGTTAGTTAAAAAATTAAATTTACGGTGACTATGCATATAGTGTTGTACATTACAGTGCAAACCAGCTCTTCTGATTAATATGCTCAAAAGATAATTGTCATCTGTGCATTTTCTATGTGGCTATGATGTATAGACCTCAGTGAAGATGACAATAAAAATTGTGTGCCTACACAACTATGCTGGGAGTAGCTATTCTCTGACTTTTGTTAAGATCCGTGAGTAAAAACACAGTGAACATACATGCACACACACGCACACACTTACACACATTCAGATGCACACACATTAGCACATTAGTAACATCCAACTAGGTATGGATTAATCACTATTTTACTTCTTTAATTCAATAAAGTTTTATGTATCTTCTTTTTTGTAATTCATATTGTGGAAAGGAGCAACTGTGTAAACAACAGACAGTGACAGAAGTAACTTTCACTTCACATGGAACTTGATAAATAATAGCACACTTTTTTAAAAGCTTGTGCCAAAGGAGGGAGTCCATTACATCCTCAGTTCATTCTGGGATAAAAAAAAAGAAAAAAAATCATTCCAGGGATACATATATATATGTATATATATATATATGTATGTATGTATATATATATATATATAACTATTTTGGGGGTAAAAAAAAAAAAGACTAAGGAAGAAAAACATTAACTTTCTGCACTAGCTGGTGAGATGCTCATAAAAAAGACTAACTATCTATTGACCCTGTGCTCTCAGAGCTGCAAAAAGTCTGTACATAATAGAATTGCATTATAAAAGCTATTATTGTTATGAAAAAGCTCTTTATAAGTGCATAAATAATTTAAATTACTAGCTCTGTCTTAGGATAATGAATATTCATATCTTCATTAGCACTAAAGCTGGACAAAGTGAAAATATGTATTTGGTTCTTTAAAATACACAATCAAAGGATATCTATCAAAATATATAATCCAAAGGATTTTTTAAGTTCTTTTAGGTCATGGAGAAGTTCAGCTCTGTGAACCTAAAGTTGATGGAGTCTCTTAAATGGGAGCTATATAAGATCTTGAAGGAACCTAAGTAAGACAAGTGTCATTCAAGAAAACCAGATACAGATCTCCACCAGAGGGATCACAGAATAAGAGAACTGAAGGGGTTGGAAGGGACCTCGAAAGTTCATCGGGTCCAACACCCTGCCAAAGCAGGTTCCTCAGAGCAGGCTGCCCAGGTAGACATCCAGACAGGCCTTGAATATCTCCAAAGAAGGAGACTCCACAACATCCCTAGGCAACCTGTTCCAGTGCTCCGTCACCCTGACCATGAAGAAGTTCTTTCTCATGTTGGTGTGGAACTTCATGTGCTCCATCTTGTGACCATTGCCCCTTGCCCTGTCCCTGCAAACCACCAAAAAGAGGTTGGCCAAATCCCTCTGTCTCCCACACCTCAGGTATTTATACACATTGATGAGATCCCCTCTCAGTATTTTTTTGTCCAGGCTGAACAGACACAGGTCTCTCATCCTTTCCTCATAGGGAAGATGCTCCAGGCCTGGTATCATCTTTGTGGCCCTCCGCTGGACTCTTTCCAGGAGATCCCTGTCTTTCTTGTACCAGGGAGCCCAGAACTGGACACAGTACTCCAGGTGAGGTCTGACCAGGGCAGAGTAGAAGGGGAGGATCAACTAAGCTTATTTAGTCTGTTTTAGGGTATGTTTTCTGTTCTAAGGTTGTCTGGCTTTACTCTTTCTTCTTGGCAAAAGAAAATTTACCATGATGAATAACTGAATTTCTTCCTGGAGGTGCCTACAGACACTGTACTTTGCTGCAGACATTGCCATTGCATGCCATTCTGTGTCATTGCAAGGGTGTCAGGGTGACACGATATTTAAGGAACATCAAAATAGAATTATACCCAGAAGGGCTGGTCACTAAGACCCTGTCTAGATTGAATGGCTGGGGCACCCCACAGTGAGTCCCTGGTCCCCTCCATATACTGTCCCTGTAGGGATCACAGCTGATTAATGTGCCCACAAGAATTTCAAATGCATGGGTATCTGGCTCACAGGTAACTTCTGTCTGGATAAGGGATAGGACTTAGGCAGGCGGGATTCCTCAGGACCTGGTCCTTGTCCTCCTGCACCAGATCACTGGCAGCCCAGCAGTCCCTGAGGCTTTTATACTGTTCTGTATATAAATAAGGAACTAGCCTTTCCCAAGCTATCAATATTGCATTATATGCAAGCAAACGGATCCTATTCTGTTACGTACAAGATACCATCATGGAAATTATGAGTATATGTTTATAAAAAGAGGGTTTACCAATAATGTCCCTTACATTCACTGAGTAAAATATGGTTGTAAATTTATAAGGGATATCTCTTCCTATTACTTGCTTTAGAATAAAACAGGCTACTGGTCCTCTGCTTTTAGAAAATGTGGGTTACTATGCAGAGAGTTCAGCTGATTTGCTATATGGATTATATTGATTCTGCACCTTTAACAGGCTGGCTTAATTTGATGAGGGATAAATAGTCTAATTAATTAGTGACTGTTTCTATCCATAAAACTAAAAGATTGGTTTCAGATCACCAGAGACTTCAGTGCTTTGGAAGGACTTACACAGAATTTAAGTACTAATGTGCTATTTCAACTCTCTACAACTCAGGGTGTCTTAGTGCAACTAATTAGAAGTGTATCTTTAGAAGTGTGAGAAGTGTCTCAGGACAAAGACCTCTGATGTCTCACCTTTACAAAATGCAAAAAAGCCAATGGGAAAGGACCCTGAACCTGAGACCTCTCCTACCTGTGGAACTGTCCCTGCAAGTGAAACACAAAGGCAGGCTCCTCCTCTGGCATGTTCTTTCTCTAGTCTCACACATCTGTGTCCACAAGAAAGCCTGGTGTCATCATGGAAAAAGAGTGGCCCTATGTCCTTTGCTGAGAATATGATCATTATAGACATTTACCTGTACTTCTCCCTTAAAATAAAGAAACAGTTCTCCACCAATGTTTCATCAAAACTGATATATTGCTTCAGAAATTTTTTGGTTGAGATGAACTGAAATTTTCCAGAAAAAAAAAAAAAAATAATAATAATAATAAAAAAAAATGCTGTAAGTTTCTCACCTTGCTCTAATAGCAATATTGTATAAAGTACAAAACTACAGGGCAAATGCCTGCTACAGGAAGATTAATATCTATGTATACTCTCCAGCTCTTGGTCCTATGTAGCTTTAAATGTCTTGGAAAACAGATTTCCTACAGTTGTCTTTGAAATTGCTCCTGCCTTACAGACCTCACTCATTTTCAGCTCCTCATTTTAAAATTTATCTTTTCTTAATTTCATCCCATTACTTAATTTGTAACCATTACATAGGTTCATAGCTGATGGTTAGAATGTCAATGCAATATCACGCTGATAAGACTGACAGTATCAGGGCACATTCCTCCTTTCTGAATGTCTTCCTCTACCCTTAGTAAAAATTAATTTATTGCTGATTGGGGTTGTCAGGCGCTGCATCAATGCCACACAGCTACATCATGTTTTGACTCCTGGCCGGCTTGGCTTATTAAAGCTTTTTAAAAACTTGGCATCAGCCTCTACTGGGGCTGTGAACTGCTCTGTTATAGCAAAACAATCTTTCTGTCAATTCTGTTGATTTTAGAATGAGACTGGTCTGATCAGACCTTTCACATATGGAGGTACACAGCTGGTTCTGTTGCTTTCAAATGGATCCAGAAATATGCTCACTGGGGCTTCATGGAGCTGAAGGGAAAATGTTATCTCACAAAACAATTTTCCATTCTGAGGTGAGATATATCAGCTAGTAATGACAGCTCTGTAGAAACAAGTCAGGTAAAATATGTTACAAAGATTTTCAGCATATTCATATTTAATTACAGTGGAGTTTAAATACTGCATCCTTTGAAAAAAAAGAATAACAACCAAGGAATGAATGAATTCACCTTGTTTGTGAACCTTTGAAAGGAATTTGCTGCGGACTGATAAAAGAAGCTTAATCAATATTTTAGTTACTACAAATGCTTTTCCACTTTCTACTCTGAACACATAACAGATGATGCTGGATCTGCTCCCTGCTGCATTAATTGTAGGATTATGATTTAAGCACAGTAGTCTTATTTTCTACTGTTATGGTCACAGTGTAGGCTGAGGTGATTTTCGAAGGGAATAGATAAATGTGTGAGCATGTATACAGGTACTGGCAAGATGTGGAGATGATAAGGCTGTCTCCTGTACATCCTAATTTACTAACGTCTGAGTTTTAGCAGTGATTCTGGGCATCTGTAATTTGAAGAATTGCTAACATGATTCTCAACTTCACCATCTCTGCTGGTACACAGTTTTCCATATCCATATGCTCTAACATATGGATTTTATTATTATTTTTTTTAATTTCATAAAAGAAAATATATTTATTCCAAGGTATAAGTGTGTGGACACACCTCTTACTGTTTAAATCCTTTAAAAAAGAATATATAGTCTCTCAGTACATTGAAGGAACATTAGTGAAAGTTATACTACAGTGCAGTAAATATGCATGTTACAAAGACAAACATGAATTCTACCACATAACTAGGGACCCCATCCTAGGGTTTAGCTTACACATACTTTGAGCAATTTCCCTTGAAGGAGAAGATTCTCATTGTTTAACTCCTACAGGATGAATGGCTTTCTTTAGTGTGGTTTGACAGATCCCACACTCTATTTCTTATTTGTAGCAGTGCAAGAAATGTTTTGAAGTCTAATACAGAGGTGGCAGGTGACATTAATGAACTCAGATACCACTATTTCAGAGAAGCATGACAGCTTAGACTACTTGACTTCCATAAGGAAGTCTTCCTCATAAAGCCAGGACCAGCCTAGCTCACCATTTTCTGACATATATTTTGGCTTTCTTCTTGGCCTTCTAGAGACATTTGTCCTTCATGTTGATATTGCTATCTCATTTTTGTAAGCAAAAGACCAGGAAAGGAAAACCCAACTTTAGAAGGGACTTGTCTAGAAGAGACTGGAGTGGAAAGGCGTATTTTTCAGGCACTCTGGCATCCCAGAACTTGCATAGAATAGCAAGTTTCTTCTTGTTCTTGGAACTCTCCTTTTTGGTGTTTCAGGGCAGATTTAAGAGACTGAGGAGTTTCTTTTTCATGTGGATGACAGATGGATAGTGGCAAACAGGTTGTAATAGAAAAAAGACATGACAAATGAGGCAGCCAACTTTGTTCTCTACGACTCTCCTTAGCATCAAAAAGCATAGTAATTCAGAGACAGACAGTAATGTAGTTCCTATTATAACAGCAAAGAAAGTACATAACAAAAATATGGATCTGATTGGAGGCGGACAATTCCACTTGTTATATATGGAGTGGTAATTAGTGTTGAGAAGATGGATGATATTAATAAAGAAGGGGGAGATGTGGGAGTGTGGCCATGGGGGTGGGCAAGCCTCGTGGTTGATGATAACATCAGACTCTTAATGATGAGGCCATCAGGAATGTAAAAGAGTTTAGAGGGAACAAAGAAGGGTGATTCAGGAGACTCCATGCAGTTTCCAGTTTCTTGTTCTCCAGCCATTAAGGCATGGAAGTTTCTGGGTGTTTATTGTTTCTGTTATATGCAAAGTTGCTTGACCAATGAAAAGTTGTTTTGAAAAGAACTGCTGTGGGGTGAAGAGTATAAAAGGGGAGCCTGTCCTCAAGATAAAAAAAAAAAAAAAAAAAAAAAAAAAAAAGGCAACACAATGAAGTTATGTCATCAATAAAGAAGTAGAAAGAAGGAATGAAAAGGAACAGGCAAGCAGGATGGAGACCAGGATAGGAACAGGCACATTGATCGCCTCATGAAGATAGGTTCGGCCAAACTCAGCAAACCGCTCAAAGAAGCTTGTACTGAAAGTCGCTGGAAATGGCACACTGGAGCTGGAAAGAAGCTCAAGCTGAGAGAAGCGGACCCACGCACAAAACTGCCCCTCGCTGGTAAGCAGTTGCGGGAATCATACATCCTTAGAAACAAAGACTGTCCTAGTAACCTTACAACTTATTCTCCTTATTAACAATCAGACAGTTTATGATCCTGAAACATGGGACCAAATTGAGGTCAAGGTGTGGGACTCTGCAACTAAAAATGACAAGGTTGTGGTGGGATTGCTCAGCACCTGGCGAGCAATCTCTGAGGCCTTACAGAGCCATGTGGGGCCACAGTCAGAAACGTGTGGTTTGCCAGATAGTGAGGGAACTGCGGGCTCCTTTACTGATCTGACTGCTACGCCATCGGTCCGTCTGCTGCTACAGCCATAGAAGGCTTTTGCTGTTACGCCCCCTGGTGACCTGGACATGCCTTTTGACCCAGGCCCTGTTGGCCTTGAAAAGGAGATGGATATGCTTTTCTTCGATCCGGGAAGAACGAGATACATAAGGCCCAACGGCCGCATTGCTTGAAAACTTAAAGCAAGACATATTGTTCGAAAGGAATGGAAAATGGAGACTTGTTTGTAATCAAGAAAAGAAATGGAAAATGGAGACTGTTAAGTCATAGAACTTAAACGATTGTTTGTTACCTTTTCTGATTGTACATATGTATAGGCATACTCGGGTTTAGTATGTAAAAGCAATGTTCTATATGTTTAGAATGTTTTATATTCATGTGTGTGTGTTGGTAGAGCATAGACTCCCTGCACACCCCCATGGCCACACTCCCACATCTCCCCCTTCTTTATTGATATCAACCATCTTCTCGACACTAATTACCACTCCATATATAACAAAAGAATGCAAACTCATAACAACCCTGGCTGCATTAATTTGCATTTCTTGAAAATACTTGTTTCCTGTGCATTAAAATGAAAAATGAAATCTTTCAGTTTGGGAACACATGAATGCACAAGTGCCATGTGTATGTTGAGGCAAAAGAAGAGCGTTACTGGGTGAGATCTAACATTTGATTAGCACTAGTGAGGTTAGTACTCTGTTTCCAGCAGTAGCCAGTGGCAGCTACCTAAGGAAGAATACTGGGAAGGGACAGGATAATGACTGATAGTTATTGATAGTGATGCAGTGATAGTTCCCCAGATCTCTCTTACCTCCTCCAAAAGCTGATTGTTCCCAGGTGACATCAAGGGGATCTTGACATTTAGCAGCTCTTGGTGGATTTCTTTCTTTGCTTTGTCCATTTGCTCCTTAATCTTTTCCAGAAGTGTGCATACACATCATGCAACAGAGGTTCACAGGGTAACCATTTTATGAAAAAGTTTATTTTATTTTATTTTATTTTATTTTATTTTATTTTATTTTATTTTATTTTATTTTATTTTATTTTATTTTATTTTATTTTATTTTATTTTATTTTATTTTATTTATTATTTATTTATTTTGAATCTGCCACCTGCTGGCTTCAGTTGATGTCTCCTAGTTCTTGTATTGAAGAGTCCTATAAACAATCATTCCCTGTCAGATTTTCCAGTCTACTCATTATTTTCCAGATATTCTGGTATCCTTTTGGAAGTTTTCTGTTCTCTGTCTGTAGACATCTAGTACTTGGATGAAGACCATTTCATATCTTTTATCACTGTGTGTATTTTCCAATGTTGCTTTACTGTTTTGGGGTTCTTTTGAACAATGTATAAGCTGTACAATGAAAGAACACCCTGAAATATTGATTCATTTGTTTGTTCATTTATTTTGACTTTGTTCTATTTGTTATTTAGTTCTTGGCAAATCTGTAATATAAATATCTTTCTCCCCTGCACTGGCTTTGTATGGGTTAGTCACATGCATATACTATGGAGACAGTCTTTCTCACTCTGGAAAACCTTTTCTAATAGACATGATGTTTAATCAAAATATAATTTGGAAAAAATGTCCCAGTCCTATTTTTGAGAAGCTTGAAGAACACAATTCAGGGAATGCAATCCAGGGGTTCTTTGGCTCTAATTCACTTTTTATGGATATGTGATTTTGCACAGGGAGTGGCAAGTCTGTCTTTTTAGTGTGACTGCTCTTCTGTCTTGCTTCCCCTGTACCTATATAGTGAAGAACACAGTCATTCTTTCTTTGTGGTAGACAAACTTACTTTATGCTTTAGACTTTGATTGGCAATAGTCTCTATAGCAGAATTTTGTCTAACCAAGTGTTCGGTGCTATATCTTAAAATTACTTATAGATGAATGTAAATTTGGACAAAGATCAAAACAAATGTTTAGTTCTGTAAGCAAGTACTTAGACTCAGCAAAGTTGTTTGGAAATTCCTTCATGAATTCTTTAGTCAGCTGTTAGGAAATGATACCATCTAATATGAATGAATCAACTAAAACAACAAGCTGCAACAGTGCCACCAATATATAAAATGCTAGCATTTATTTCTAAACATAACTGAACAGTAACGTATATTTATATATTTATTTTAGAAACAACTTTTTTTTTTTTTTTTTCCCACAAAATGTCAGTGATGAGTTTTAATTTTATTCAGAGAACATCCATAATGAGAGGTTAATTAAATTCTATGGACAGTGGATTGCAACTCCAGTTTATTTTGACTGGCAAGCTAGAAAATAGTCAAACTAGAAAAATGCTGACTAAAATTCAGTCAAGTGCCAACTCCACATTAAAGTTTTAGATGTAAAAACTTGCTTACTAAAGCTGGAGAAGGACAAATAAAACTCTTTTTACAAGATGCATCCTTCTTATTGCTCTCTAAATAACAATTTTGCATAGTTCACTATTGTGCCATTTTAAAGAATTAACATTTAAAGCATAAGAAAATGTTTTGCTTTCAGAACGAGGTACATATCTTTCCTCAGTGCTTGCAGAGAACAACAGATTTTTTATAAATTATTTACAAACCATTTATGAGCCGGGATTTGCAAGCCTCAAAGCAGTGAGTTATAAAATATCATTGAACAAATTCTTTTACATCCTTCTGTTATGTTCACACTACTGGATAGTACAGACAGACCAGTGAAGGGTGTTTTGTTTTTCGTAATGCCCTTTAGTTCTTAGGAATTTGACCTAACTTCAGAATGAGAAAGTCAAGGGGTCACTGAAAAAAAATGTAAATGATGATTTTTTGCCCCTCTCACCTTATCTGTATGTTTATGACAGATATATGTTTATGATAGGCTAGATATATCTGGAAGGCTGTAGTTGATAGAAAATAAAAAGCGTATTCTTAAAAAAAAAAAAAAAAAAAAGTGCTGATTTTAATTTCAAGATGGATTCATTCTGACAAAATGTACAAAAAGCTCTTTTCTCTTGAGCCACCATTATGTTCCAAGACTGCAATAAGGGCATGCAACTGGTTATTATTCCCTGTAGTGAGGAAATAGTCTGCAAAACATATATCAATATTTGAGCTCCATCTGCACACTCTGAAAATCTCAAAGGCATTTTTCAGAGCCACCAAACGAGCACTAAGAAGGTATTCTGACACAGCAGGAGTGGTGTCTGCTCATTACCTCTGAACATTGTCATGTAAGTGTTAAAACAACAACAAAAATTTTATTCATACCCAGGTTGCCATTGAAAAATCAATCCAAATATCATGGAAACATTAAAAACCTTAGACTGGAAGGAATCTCTGAGTCCTTCAAACTCCCATTCATGGTTTTGTTTTAAAATTAGATAGAGCTGATGAGACATTGGGCAAGTGTTGAATGTCTCCAAGAATGGAGATTCCCAGACTTCTCTTGGAACACTGTTCTAGCACTTCAGCAATCTTATTGTGCATACTTTTTTTCCATAAGTACATTTTTTAAATTTTGTTATAAAGTCCAAGAGTCGCCTCTGCCATTAGTTCTTCTCTACCCCACCCCCACTATCTGTTTTGTTCACTGAGCTTAAGAAACTTAACAAACCCAAGAAATCCAGTTTCCTCACCTTTTCCTTATTGCATGGAGACAACAGACTCCAGGTCCCAAGTTATCTTCCCAGTTCATAGTTCCCTCTGCTCTATTGGGACATTCAAAACTGGACACAACATTGCAGATGTGGTCTCACAAGTGCCAAATATAAGTGAATAATAACTTTCCTTGTCCTGCTGGTTACACTCTAGACTATACAGTGCCAGATGTGGTTGGCCTTCATTGGCTGTAGGGAACACTGCTGTCTCATGTTCAATGTACTCTCTGCCAGGACTGCTGACTCATTTTCTTTGGAGCTGCTTTTTAGTCAATAAGTCTCCATCCTGAAATTGGTATTTGAATTTAAGTTCCTGTCAGCCCCATCTTTCATCCTTGAGGGCCCTCTGAGAGGCAACCCTCCCACCATTCCTCATTGTCTGGTGTTTGCAAATGTGCTGAGAATGTGCTACATCCCATTGTCCACCCTGTCAGTGAAGGTGTTATACAATACCAGTCCTTAGAAATTCCAGTCATTAATGGAAGCCAGTTGGTATTTGAACAATTGACCACTAAAAACCCTTTAAACTATGGTCTGATATTTTTTGCCTAATTTGTAAGTTACACATGTAGTCCATATTTTGACAGGCTGACTACAGGGTTACTATGACAGAACAGGTCAAAAGCTTTGCTAGAGGCCAGAAAAATGGTATTTACTTCTCTGCCCTTGTCTTTTGAGCCAGTCACTTCATGTCAGAGAAATTTGCCCTTCATAAATCCATTCTGTTTGTTTCCACTCACCTTTTGTCCTTCAAGGGCCTAAAATAACTTCTGTAAAGACTTGTTCCACAATGTTCTCATGGACCAAGGAGAGGATGACTAGCCCATGGATTTTCCCTTTGGAAGAAAAGAAGTCCTGTTGCATTTTATATTATTATTATTATTATTATTATTATTATTATTATTATTATTATTATTATTTTTGAAGATGGACACAAGCTCTGATATTTTTCGTTTGGGACATGTCATTGGAAACATCTATGTTGGATCACTACAGGTTTTTAGAAATCATAGAGATTAACTTCACAGGGACATCAGCGAGTGCTCTAAACTCTCTCAGATGCATCCTGCATCCCAAGGACTTGTGTGTATCATGCTTATTTTCAGGCAATGACTAATTTTAATTTCTTTTATTATGGTGGACAACACTTCTCCAAGACCCAGATGGTCTCTGAGTCAAGGGAAACAATGATGTCTACATATTCCCAACAGAAATTAATGCTTGAAAATGACAATTTTTAATCATGTTTTTAAACAATTCACTTCATTAGAAAATAGTCTTTACGAAGTGATGATACTGAATACTATAGTATGACTATGCAGAAGTAGTATTAGACAGTGAAAATGCAATAGACTTTCTTCTATTCTTGCCCAGTACACACTTCCAGAGGAATGAAATCTTGTCTCATACAACATGAAAATGTAGTAACTTTATGTCTAACCATAATCTATACACACAAATAATTATATGCAGAAATAATTATTCTAATAAATCTATCCTTCACTAATAAGTGATGAGGGTTGTTTTTATGGTACACCTGATATAACTCTTTACTGAAAGGAAATACAACCATCCCCATCCCACCACCTCCTTATGACTTTCTTGCCAGTAAACTGTTCTGAAAACATTATATGGCACTGCTTGTAAACAGAAGGACTTATAGAATGAATGTAGCAGTTATTAACTAATACAAATGGATTTGCATTTCCTTGCTTTTCCTGTTGTTGCTATTTTTTATCCATCTGTTCCATAGGCAATTAAAGATCCTATATTCATTTATAATTCTCATAGAAATGCTGCACACTCATTCAGAAAAGGTAGACACTAGAGAAAAATAAAATAAAATAATAAAATAAAATAAAATAAAATAAAATAAAATAAAATAAAATAAAATAAAATAAAATAAAATAAAATAAAATAAAATAAAATAAAATAAAATAAAATAAAATAAAATAAAATCAACATAGAAGTGCCTAAAGGCCATTCCTTACCACTCTAGGAACGATTTGCATTTTTTTATTTTCCTTTTTTTTTGTTTCTTCCTTTGTTCTAAAATTCCAATTTTCCATTGGGAAAACTGTCACAGTTATTTCATAGTCAAACATCTCTACATCTCCAAGTGTCCACTGGTTTTCAACCACCATTTAGTTTTTCATGATTTGATTTTCTTGTTACTATGTCTACCACGTGAATCACACTGGGAAAACAGCTCCTCTTTAGAAACATACCTAGAGATGTCCATATGTCAAAAACATCATCTGGCTAAACTGATATTAGAATGAACGTTATTTAGAATCATAGAATGGTTTGGGTTGGAAGGGACCTCAGAGATCATTTCATTCCAACCCCTTGGCCATGGGCAGGGACACCTCCCACTAACTAAGGATGCCTAAAACCCCATACAGCCTAGCCTTGAACAGTTCCAGGAATGGGGCATCCACTACATCTCTGGACAATCTGTTCCAGTGCCTCACCACCCTCATAGTCAAGAACTTTTTCCTAATGTCTCCCAGCTTTATTTTAAGCTCCCTTTAGGTACTGAAAGGCCACTATATGGTCTTCCTGGAGCCTTCCCTTCTCCAGGCTGAATGACTCCTGCCCTCTCAGCCTTTCTTCATAGGAGAGGTGCTCCAGCTCTTTGATCATCCTCAGGACCCTCCTCTGGACTCACTCCAATAGGTCTATGTCTTTCTTATGGTAGGGAGTCAAGAGCTGAATGCAGTACTCTAGGTGAGGTCTCACAAGAGTGGAGTAGAGGGAGAGAATTACCTCCCTTGACCTGCTGTCCATGCTTCTTTTGATGCAGCCCGGGCTGGAAACATACGTTGATAGCTCATGTTGAGTTTTCCCAGGTCCTTCTCCTCAGGGCTGTTCTCAATCCATTCTCTACCCAGCCTGTATTTGTGCTGGGGATTGTCCTAACCCAGGTGTAAGTCCTTGCACTTGGCCTTGTTGAACCTCATCAGGTTCACATGGACCCACCTCTCAATCTTGTCCAGGTCTCTCTGGATGTCATTCATTTCCTCTAGTGTGTCAGCTACACCACTCAGCTGAGATTGCACTTGATCCTACTGTCCGTGCCACCAACAAAGATGTTAAATAACGCTGTTCCCTGAGGAATTCCACTTGTTATTGATCTGCAGCTGGACACTGAGACCTTGACCTCAACTCTTTGAGTGTGACCATCCAGCCAATTACTTACTCACTGAGTGGTCCATCCGTCAAATCCATGTATCTTCCATATAGAGATAAAAGATGGTCTTCTCTGTAAATTCAGCCTTTCTCCTCCTGCTTTCTTCTTCCAAATTCTTTCCAACAAGGGTATATCTACTAAGAGTTGCCTAAAAAAAGGATGCTCAACAATTTGTAGAAGGACACAAATGGAAAATCTGTTGAACCATGGGGTTAATTTAAAGCCTTTGTGTCTTTTGTCATTCAACACAAATCTCTTAAAGCACCATAAGCACCATTAAAAAGTACTCTCTCTTTGCTATATGACATTTGCAGGTATGTGTATAACTGCTTTCTACAATTTTCCCTGGGTTTGGAAGAAATTGTTTTGACAGCCTACTTATCAGGATGATTAGCAGCACATATGAAGCAGTAGCAAAACACCAGCTCTTAACTTTTATTAAGAAAATAAATTACCCTGGAAAGTAGGTTAGCATATAGTGATAGAAAACATCAATCATTGTTTTGTTCAGGGAAAGACAAAGTGCAGATGAATGAAATGCAGTGGAGTATTTGGTGATGAGGAGAAATGGGGGTTGGTAAGACTTGTTTGATGCTTCTGGGAAGAGAAGAATCCTGAGTGCAGCTGTAGCCAAGATACATGAATTACACATCCTTCTTACTCTACTGCTTTCAGAGGAGAAAAAAAAAAAAAGTCAAGAGAAGAAAAGTCAAGGTCTCCCAAAATGCTGAGAATAGAGTTCACAGCATAAACCATTAGGAACTGTAATTGCAGACTGAGTCCAGTACACAGATCTTCCACTGGCTCCCTGACTGGTAAGGATTTCTGGAAAGAGTAAGATAATTCAAATTGTTTCTGTTCTGAGATTCATCTTTTCATATGCAGATCGTTTGTCTTAACCCTGCCCAGTTTACCGGGAGTAAAAAAATCTTATTATTTTGCAGATTTTCAGTCCTGTGCACAGGTGGCTACTGTGCACAATTTGGTGGGTCTTAATTATGACTTATTCCTTGAAAAAACATCTTCCTGGATTTACATTATCTACCAAATTTAGTGAGGACAATAGCTGCATGATCCAGGAAGACTAATGAAACTTGTATATTCCCCATGGATCAGGACTGAATCATGGCAGTGGGTATGTATCAGAAGTTAGCTTTACAGATCAACACTGAATTTAATTTTTCTGAGTACAGCTCTGGTACCTCCCTCTACTACAAACTTCACAAAAGATATTAAAAATAAACATTATTGCATAATGCATATTTATATGAAAAACTCATTCAGTAATTTGTATAAAGTTTCACACAAGACATTCCACAAAATTCAATAGCTATATTAAATGGTTCAGTGATCTTTGTGGGAAATTCCTAACAGAATCCTGAATTATTTCAGATTTCATTCTATCGTGTATAAGACTGTTTTTTATTATGCTGGAAATGTTATTTTAGAAACAACGAGTTTTATACATCAAAGCTATGGTTCCACCTTTGCTAGCAAGATCATGAGTGTAATGTTTGTTTCTTAGTGCCTTTCAAATAATCAGAGTGCTTTGCTTGCACAGTATTTGAAAAAAAATGTGGGTTGGAAACTTTCTATTCAAGAAATTGTCCCCAGAATGACAGGCTGGCTTGGAATATGTTTTATTTCATCAGCATTCAGGGAGAGATAGAAGAAGTCTTTGCACAAACACAGATGAAGAGAATAGATAAAAGGAGAACAGTAAGAAAAAGAGTTTGTAAATGCATTATGAATACAGACAGAGCAGACCTTTCTTGTCAAATAGAGTAGAATAAGAAATAATTGGCTTACTTTGTATAAAGAAAAAAGATAGGTTCAATATTAAGAAATTCTCACAAGCTTACAAACTGTTAGATAATGGATGCAGTGGCTGCAGAATGCTGGAGAATCAATATTATTGGAAAAGTTCAAAGAAACGTTTAACACTCTTCTATCTTTGATGAGTTGGGAGAAATCAAACTGCCTCTGTCCATCCAGGGGTTGAATGCTAATATTAGTTTTCAAATGCTAACAATGGAAACAGTACAATACTGATGAGCAATGATTGTCTTCCATTGGAAAAACTCAGAGGGGCCAATCTATGGTCAGTGCCAAGTAGCCTGACTTAATAATGCACAGGGCCCCTGCCAAATTGGGGCTGGGCAGTGGAAAGATGAAGGGTGAGAATACATGGAATAATAAGTAATAAAAGGCATCATGAAACATTGACAAGACAATGAAAAAGGGGGAACAATGTTGCATAATACAAAGCAGTGTTGCTTTACAAAAGGTCATACACATTTCTGGACCATTTGGATTATTCTTAAATGATTTTGATACTAGTATTTCACTATAGCAAATCTGAGGAGGGCTTATGCAGTACCTCAAAGAGGGAAATGTTGGAGAAGATAGTGTCATCGTGGGGTAGGGATAAGTCACACCAAGGAGATGAGATAAAAAAAGTACAGCAGGGCTGTAGAAAAGAGGAGAGAAAATGATTGTGTCCAAACAAAAGGAGTGAGTCATTTAGGACTCCTTTCAGCCCCTGAAATCTTATGCCAAAAAAAAAAAAAAAAAAAAAAAACAACACTGAAAGGTCCTTGGGGCACAGCTGTACCACAAGTATGTTAAACAAGTCTGATCTGAATAGTGAAGCTCACAACATTAGGGAAAGATTACAGAACTGTCTGATGAAGTCAGGCCTTGAAAAATGCAAGTCTTCCCTAACGGAAATCAGCTGAACTAAAATGCCAGCACCAGATTGCTGTTATTACATTGCACTTTAACAGAAATGCACTGGGAATCCTGACAGCATCAGCCTGGGTACAGATTGGAAACATCACACCAGACATTGCTCTCCTGACCTTTTGAGAGAGACATACAAAACACATTAAAAACAAGAAGAAGATGACAGGCCTTTGTGAACTGAGTCAGGCGTGGGAGAAAAACATTTTTTGAAACCCTTTCTACCACCTCATATCTCTTCCTTCATTATTCTTGACTTGTATATGTTTTCTGATATTTGATGTGGGTAGAAAGTCTTGGTATTCTGCAGAGCAAATAGTCCACTTTATCCATTCACCTTTAATCATAATTATTACTGCAACCCTCTCCTATTTCTCTTCAGGTCGAAAACTACTTACTCACTGACCTATATGTCATCTCTCTTATTTCTGTGAAATTGTATTTTAAGACATACCTGAGCAATTCAGGATGACAGCAACCACACCATCAGGAAAATCAAAATAAAATGCTGCATGGGAGGGCAGCTTACTGTTAAAGAAAGCAAGAAGGTACAGCATTAAGACTTGGTTACCTGCCTGCTGGATGTATCCCTTTATCTTGCCACATCCCAAATAAATTTTGATCACAAGATCACTCCAACATGGAGCACCATCTCCACTTGTCCTTCACAGGCCAGGAGGAGAAAAGAAAGCTCTGCCCTTGCCTTTTGCTGCCCACTCTTCTGCCATCACTGAGTTGATACACTGACTGCCCAGGGATTCAGCCAATTCCTCTGTCAGCATCAAAAAAAAAAATTGTTTTTCCATATACAGTATGGGTCAAGTGCATTAATTCCATCCCTTCAAAGTGCTGAGAGCTGGTGGGAGCCAGAATGACTCTGGAAGGGCACATGCCACTGCTTTGAGGCAGGGCACATTTTCCTTCATGGCTCTGGCTGGGCAGTCTGAAAAATTTATCTTGGTGATGGCCAGATTTAGGGTCAGAAAGAAGAACATTTTTTTTTTTCTTCTTCAGATTAAATCAGAAAATATCAACAATATTTTACCTTTCTTTTCTGAATTTAATGTTATCTGTGAATATTGTTAGGGAATAATTCATTGCTATTTTGGTGCCACCTCATTCTACCTTGCTTGTGGTGAATATCACATTAGTCTCCCCAGCAAATCGTGCTTTTCTTGTTGGACTTGAAATAAGATAACCGATGTATGTATAGTGAGTACCTCATGACAGTTGAAAACATAGGACTGGGTGGCTTCATGGTCCTTTCTGTTCTCTGTGAAAGAATGTCAAAGAAAGCAATCCCTCCCACAAAATTACTTAGAATATAAATAAACCATGCCTATATACTTTAAAAGGAAGACTTGCCTTTGCTTACTCTGGTTTTAATTGGGAATAAGCCCATGGCAGTGAACAGAGTGATATTGCTGAGATCTTGTTTTAGTAAGTGATGAGTAAAATGTGTGTAGTGCAGTGCACTGCTCTCCCTTCACCCTACCTCATCTCTATAAAATCACTGTCTCAGTAGTTATACCATTCCTGATCCATGCAGGTAACTTCATAACCCTGGCACCACACAGACCACAGAATTATTCCCTAATGGGAAATTCCATGGGATGGTGATAATTATCTCATCACTTTCATAAGCATTAACTGGATTCCTGTTGTTATGTTTTAGAAGTCTTTCTGTCTTCCTATTGCCCTTCCTATTATCCTCTCTTCAGTGCAGCCCATAGATTATGAAATAACCTGCTGAAATTCATATTGTGAATTTCAGATTTGAAAAGAATTGCACTACTATGAGATCCGTTTTCTCTATTAGAATACAGTACCTTCAGAATGTAAAACCTTAAGACTCCAAATATGAAACCATTTATAATAGGAACAACTTATAGCTCAGAAAAAAGACATAAATTTGCCTAGAAATGGAGAAAATGATCAAATTTGAAATGTTTGTTTGTCCCTGAACACAGATCCATGTGTCTGTTTATAAAGAAAAACAAATCATAAGCAAATATATGCAGAGAGTAAGGAATTGATCCTATCTCTGCTCAAATAGACTACTTAATGTACTGTGGTTTTATTTCTTATTTATTTTGTGAAATCACTTGATTTTATCATGTTTATGAATGCTATCACAAAATCAGCTTTTCTTAATAAATACTATTAACACTTGTTGCATAAAGCCAAAACATGATTTGGTCCTTGTATAAACATTCTGTACTTTGTAAAACTTAGTGAAAAATGCCAACTTATCATTGGTAATCATTTTGGACAATGACCAGCTGAATGAAATGAACAGCCTCTGTAATTACAGATTCAGCATCATTATTCAAGGACAGGAGAATGAGAGGAAGAGATGTCTTCATTTTATAGAAACAAACAAGAAACTGAATGTAGTCAGAGGTGCCTAAGGAAGAGATGTGACTGCATCATCTAAACCCCCCAAGGTGCAGTTAAGGTCCTTAGATGATTTAGATGATTTAGTATCTTCCCTTGGATAGAGGGAGTTCATGCTGTCCGGATGATTTTATTCTCCCTCCCTTTCAGACTAGCATACCCTCACAAATAAAACAGAGGAGAATCTGGTACAGGGAAGCACAGCACAATTCTGTATTACAGAAGGTGCTGACTACTGAAAGGATTCAGGGGAATAATTTCTTTGCCCATTTTAAAAATCTCATGAGACCGCACATAGAATATTTCATTCAGTTCTGGAACCCCATCATAAGAAGGACATGAACATGTTGGAGCCAGTCCAAAGGAGGGCCATGAGGATGATCCAAGGTCTGGAGCACCAATTCTGTGAAGACAGTTTGAGGAGTTGGGGTTGTTCAGTCTGGAGAAGGCTCCAGGGACACCTTACAGCAGCCTTCCAATACATAAAAGGGACCTACAGGAAAGCTGGGGAGGCACTCTTTGTCAGGGTATGCAGTGATAGGACAAGGAGTAATGGCTTTAAACTACAAGATGAGAGATTTAGACTAGACTAGACTGGTCTAGACTAGATTGTATTAGAGAAAGAAGTTATTGACTATGAGTGTTGTAAAGTACTGGAACAGGTTGCCTAGAGAAGCCCCATCCCTGGAAGTGAAGACCATGTTGGATGGGGCTTTGAGCAACCTGGCCCATGATAGGGGGGGTGGAATTAGATGAACTTTTAGGTCATTCCAACCTAAACCATTCTTTATTTCTATGAGAACTTGTGGCATTAGAAATCTGAAGCAACTGGATGGAAAAAAAAAAAAATCCCAAATAGAAGGAGGTTGGAGTATTCATTAAAGGTGTTTAGTATAGCATAAGCAGAAATTTTGGAAGAGGTATATGGAAGGAGAGATTGTTTTGAAGTTGACATGTGTGATAGGGCTTAATGAAAGAGAGCAGACATAGGATTTTTCATTACAGAAATCCGAAATTGGAATTTGCCTCAATTCCCTTTTGTATATTATTGGTTTTTTTTTGGTTCCTCTTGCCCCATGAACATCCATTTACATTTTCCTACTTTACCCATATTTCCTCACAATTATTTTCAGCTTGATCTAACCTTCCCAGAATTTCAGATGCACAGTCTTCAGAAAAATATCCATGTGTAGCTATCATCTGAAGATGTATGACATGTTATTTATGTCCTTTCCCAACATATTCATTAAGATATTAAGTCCCAACACATAGGCGACCCATGCAGAACTTGACAAGACATGTACCATCTGCCTTTGGGATACATATTTATCATTATTCATTATGCCTTATTTCCACCAAACAACTGTTTTTCAGTTTACATCAGCATTACTATCAGTGGTAATATGATGGTATAAACAAATTCCATGGGATAGAATTCACAGTAAAACCTCATACATTTTATCACCTGGCTTCTGTTTGCCTGCAATTTTGTTATTCCATTAAAGAAGTAATCTATTCTGAAGAGAAAGATATATAATTTTATTTCTTGTTTTCCTTTGTCAGTGAAATGAAGGTCCAAACAAAAGCATTAGAGATAACTCAGTATCTAGGCCTAGGAAGTACCTTACCTCTTGCGTGTGGCTAAGAACCTTCATTGTTGGGCTGCTGCAGTCTGAGACTTTGAGTTTGCTCTCCTTCTGATCTGTTAGTCTTGATTTGAGTTTGCCTGGTTTTGGCAGGAGGCCTGAACCTGCCCTCCTCCCCATCACACGTAGTCCTTCCATCAAGATAAAGGTCAAGGTAAAGGTAACCAGGCTAGGTAAGCCTGGTTGCTGGATACACCTCTGTGTTTGATATCCCTTGGGTTCAGGAGGAACCTTTTTCATACAAGATGACTGCCTAGACAGTAAGCTTAAATTTTGAGGTCTTCCATTTCAGATTAAAAACAAATGTAAATAATCACAAAAAAAAAAAAAAAAAGCTGCCTTACTTGTGGATGGCATCCCAAAGTTTTATAGAAATCCATTTCATATTTTCTTCTTAATATTTATTTTTCTTCAAGTAATTCTCTGTAGTCATTGACCATTCTTGCCATGGATATTTTAAACAAATCTGGAAATGTAATATATACTTATATTTCTCTGGGTAGGACCACTGTAAAGCTTTGTTAATGATAACAGATGAAAGTATCTTTCTTTAGATTCCATCTTCATTTCTTAATTTACAGAGTAATTGGTATTATTCTGGAAAGACAGTCCCTTTCTACTGCAACAACTGGACAGAAAGAATGACTCTCTTGATATTTAGGAAGGATGATATATGCTCTTCACATTACTTTTCTTGTTCACTATAAAACATAAAGATACGGGAGCCAGCTTTTCCATATTTGACATTCCTCCTAAAGTTATTTAGGCTTTTTGCTTAAATGTACTTAATTATTTATCTGTCTAATCAGATCTGCACAATATCCCCAGAAGAAATAAATGACATAGTTTAGATATGCAAAGGATGCTTATTTCTGAGAAAGAACAAAGCGTTTACAAACTCTTCCCAAGAGAACATAACACTGGAGAGAGATCAAAGGAGAAAACCCAGTCCAACACTATCTTATGGATTAAATTTTATGTGCAATCTTGCAGTGGTATTGCTCAAGTTTCAGGAGCAGAAAGGTTTTGTGAGCATTCCCAAGAGAAAAAGAAAGAAACTGGCATGATTTGTTCAAGATATATTCCAAGGGCAAAAATGAACAGGTCTGTAATTTGGAGCTTTCTGTGTAGTTACTTCTCAGCACCGTTATCCTCTTGGTGTGACAACTAGATCTAATGCTCATCTGGGGGAGGCAGAGATGCAGTCCTTAAGCAGAGCTGCTTTAAGCTCTTTTCTGGGGATTTTTATGACTTGTTCTTCTGTGCACAGAGATCTGAAGAAATAGTTTATGTGAAAACTTAATTTGGTAGACTTATCTGAACATGTTCCCTCCTAACAGCTCTGCCTTCTTATATTCTTTCCTGATCTCTGTCAGATTTGTTCATGTCTGTAGATGTGGGACGGATATGTCTTACCTGACAGTATTCCTCACCATAATTTGCTCTTTCATGAGCCCTTTCAGGGGAAAAAAGTGCGTGCCATCCTCCAAGCCTTCCCTTACTGACCACTGATTGAAATTTCAATTATCAATAACTTGTGAATTTCTAGTTGTCTACTGTAACTGAACAAGTGCATGTTAAGAATTTCTACTCCACAAAACTGTTTTTTGTTTTGTTTTGTTTTGTTTTGTTTTTCCTACCATTTTACTATAGAAATTATAGCTATGGGCTATCTAGAGTAGTAATATCACAGTTCCACCTTAATCAATTCATATTTCTCTGCTGTAAGTGTTAGCAAAAAGAATGATAAAAACATCACAAGATCTGACAGGGGACCAATTTATTTATTTCAAGAATATGTAAAATGTTTATTTTTACTGTTTTGTCCCAGTTTGATACAGAAGGTTTTGCATTATGCCTTGAAATATGAACATGCCCCTTGTTGTTCTTGGTCGGCATGTGGGAGGTTAATATCCGTAAAGCAAAGTGACAATAGTGGAGCAAAGCAGGGCCCTTGGGATATAAATAAAATAAAATAAAATAAAATAAAATAAAATAAAATAAAATAAAATAAAATAAAATAAAATAAAATAAAATAAAATAAAATAAATTCAAAATGTACAGTCTCGTCATAAAAAATATTTCAGTAGGACATAAAAGACTGCATGAAAAGGTAAACATAATACATGTGATCTTGGATGGACACATTTGTGATGAGAATTATTTTCCTTGGTTTTGGGATATAATAGAAAAAAATATATAATGTCTGCCATAAGGCATTATCATATTTAATCACTTTTCACATGCTATTGTTCCTTCACAAAGCAGTGCTTTTCTAGTACTGTAGGCAATTTGGATATGTCTCACATAACTCTGCAAGATATTGTGCTCACTAAGAAGTGTATGCTATGCTTGGATTTGAGCGATATGATTTCCTTGAGACAAACAAACAACCAAAACAAAACCAAAAAACAAACAAACAAACAAACAAACAAAAACAAAAAACATAACAATAAATGAAAAAAACACCACTAAATGTCATGAGCAAGTGCAATGGCAATGCAAGTATGTGTTTAAATTTTCCATTTAAGCTCATGACAATTCATCTTTATATTTGTGAAGTAACTGGATAATATAAACTTGGGAATTTTGTTGAGTCATCAAATAAAACATGCTTAGCTGGCTTGCAGAGGTTATACAATGAAACATATTTTGAAAAGAGTTACCCACAAAAAGTGATAGGAATTTGTGGTAAAAGAGGTAGGCAATTCAGAAATTAAAAAAAAAAAAAAAAAAATTTTGTTAAAAAAATCTCTGTTAAGTCATTCTAAGCAAAGCATTGCCCTATCAGTCTCCCTTGTTTTCATCCTGGAAATTCATTTTCAGATGAGTGCATTAAAACATTGTTTCTGTTAGAACCACACAATCTAATGCTGTAGATATTCAGATAATGACATGTAGATTTGACCTTAAAGAACTTATTACTTCAATACTCTTTTTATTACACAAGTCATTGGTCTGCTTAATTTCAGCTCAGCAAATCACTACATAAATATATAGCAGGTTTTCTACTTAAGCAGAAATGTGTTTTGAATTTTTGAAAGAGAGGCAACATTATCTTGATTAGGTTTAATGATGTAACATACAGCATCACACATGCCAGCTGAATTCCAGCTCTGAATCTACAGAAATGTAAATCAGCGTTTTATATATATTACATGCAAAACATTCCATTAATATTACACTATGACATTGTCCTGCTTTTAGATGGGATAGAGGTTTTTTTGTTTATTTGTTTTTGTTGTGTTTGTTTGTTTGTTTTCTAGTTTTGAGTTTAGAAGAAAAAAATATTCTGATAACACACCAATGTTTCAACTGTTGCAGAGCAGCGGTCACACAGAGCCAACGACTGTTCAGCTCCTTGTGCTGCCCTGCCAGTGAGGTACCTGGAGGTGCACAAGCTCCTATGAGGGAAGCCAGGGTAGCTGACCCAGACTGACCAAAGGGATGTCCCATACTATAAGATATCATGAAAAACAATAAAACTGGAGGAATTTGGCCAAAGGGGGAAAGCCACTACTCAGACACTGGCTGGGCAGGTGGTGAGAAATTGCATTATACATTTTTTTCTTTATATTCTTTTATCATTACTATTATTATTATTTTTCCTTTCTTTTTCTGTTCTATTAACTGTCTTTATCTCAACCCATGAGTTTACCTTTTTTTCCTAATCCTGCCTATTTCTCTCGTGTGTGTGTGTGGTAAATGGCTGTGTGGTGTTTAGCTGCCTGCCAGGTTAAACCACAATATATGGGCAACTACTCTGAACAGTTATGCAGGTTAAAATGAACTTAAGAAACTCACCTCCTGTTTTGTAGAAATGTCTTGCATTTTGCCTGGGCCTGTATGAATTGCACTGATTGCTATTATTTTCCCTAAAAAGTAGCCTAATTTCTTGTAAATTTATTACCCATAGACTGTGTAGACATTTTGTGTTGCTTACATATATTGACTTAATTGGATAGTGAGGTTCAAGCTTCTCTGTGTATCTTGACACTATTTCCATCTGTAAGTATTCAAAAACTGTGAGTCAGGCTATTAAAAAGTAACAAGGATGGCCTAAAACAGTGATGCAACATTTCAGGGTTGTTCCTCATTTGTAATTTTCAAGTCCTTATGGAATATTCAAGTCATTTTTTCAAGCTTCTGGAACCACAGAGGACAGAAAACAGAGAACAGAACACAGGCATTTTAAGTGGGAGGACTAGAGATACAGCTGGCAGTGATGATTTAGTCCATATTATAAGACTTGATGAGGCAAAGAGACTTCTTTTAAAGATTTGCCGAGAGACCTTGAACAAGATACAAAATGACAGTTGTTGGGGACAGAATTACATTTTGACCGTTCAGTCATGGTGTAGTACTAAAAAAAAGATATATATATACATATATATATATATATTATTAGATTATTAGAAAATCTCACAGGAAAGGAGAATACAAACAAGTCTAGCAGAAAATAATAATAATAATAATAAAAATAATAATAATAATAATGGAAAGACCAGCAGTTCTTTAGCAAACACTCACTGAGTCACCAGAAGGTGATGCTGTTCCACTTGTTCTTCACTAGTAGTGAAATCTACATTGGAAAGACAGAAACATGAAATGAAGTTAAGAAATGGATAAAAAGACTGCTAGCTAACATACTGTATATGCTGATTTCAGTCTTCAGTCCTATGTTCCTAACTGCTATTCAGAAAATATTTCAAAATGATTGATTATACAAAAAGAATTAAAATGCTGGGAGAAGGGGCAGGGGGGATGACACGATGGCATAATACCAAAAATTACACCAAAAAACACTTTCCTCTGCTGATATCAACATCGGAGTTACCATTCTGGTTGCCCTTTGTAGTCAAGGGAAGGTGAGAGGCAGCTCTAAGGACTGATTCATCCTAGCTCAAAGGAAATACCCAGAAGGTTGAATTTTGTCTTAAATGCATTGTGCCTTAAATTAATTGTGCCATAAATGAATTGACAGAAGATGACTAACTCAGTTGTAGACGTCTGTGCCTGAGGTCTGTGTCTCCTGAGGTTTATTTGCTTTAATTTATTTGCTTAAGTACACCTAAAAGAGATTTCATTATTTAAATTTTATCTATACCATTGGATATGTCCTGAAATAACCAGATGACAATAACAACACATTTTTCATTTGTTCTAAGAATGCCAAATGAGAACTGAAAAACATATTCTTTTTAAACCAGAGTGAACAAGTTAAATTGCCAAAGAGAAAGCTCTTATTCAGAACTTATAGAATAAGTGGTGGTTGGTACAGTTTAGTTTAAATTTCTTCTTGCTGAATGACTCTGAATAATATGTTTTCAGATGCTACAAACAGTGTCATAAAAACACCAGAGGATTCTCTTCCCACTGGACAACATGCCACTTAAACCACTTTTGCTTCTACCAATTCTGGGTTTGATCATCGTTTCTTTGACCTGATCCTCTGGTTGCAAAGGGTGCAGTAGTTGAACTATGGATTCTGGACTTACAGAAGGGAGACCTGGGAACAACTACACCCCACAGCCTGAGGTGCTTGCTGGTAAAGCCAAACAGGATATACTTTTCTCTGCTGTCTATTACCTTTCACTGGCTGCTGGGTAGTCTGAGCCTCATTTTCAAATGGACATATATGAGTCAGATGAAAATCTTTCGATTAGTTAGCAACTAGTCCAAGGCTGCTCTGGAGTGCTCTGCTTTTATCTTTGTTCTTTTCAAGGAAGGCTAGTTACTCTTCAACCTGGGGGATTAACTTTATTTCAGTTATTATGGTCTTCAACCCATCAGGGCTTTTTGGTCAGACTTTTTGTTGAATATGTGAAACTCTTTTCTGAATATGTGAATATGACAAATTTTCTATGTACAGTCATTAAATATGATAATAACTGAAGTTGTTAGCATAGCAAATACATTTAGAAAGAAAGATAAACTGGACAAAGTATATTTTCCCTTTCCTGCACTCTTTCGTGGTAACCTGCCTGCTGGCCAGCATGCAGATTCTTTGCCTTCTGCCAGGAACCTCCAGTGCATCCCATCAACCTTTTCTGTTCTCCTTCCTAATAAGCATGCTCCAAGGGGGCTTTGATGTGTTTTCACAGGTTTGCTTGACATTGATGCATTTGTCAGTGCAGTTTTTGAGAGGTGGTGGGACTACAGTCCTATTTATCCCCTCCAGAAAACCCTGATCTTCACCACACATATCCCTCACATGACCTCCCCCAAACCAGATTTCTGGAATACAACTGGCAAAGAACATGATATGGAGATAGAAAGAAGAGGTTTTTAGTTTTGCTACTATGAATACATCATATAAGTATTAGGAACTAGGGATGCTAATCCACATTAATCATCCAAACATTTTCATGCACCCATACTGCTGATTGACTGAAATAAATTTATAATTCACTGAAATCCCTTGACAGAAAGAAGGTGCTTGGTGTGTGAATAACAAGTGATGTGTCTTCTGTATATTAAAGCAGAGCTGGCTGAATAACATAAAAATTCATTAACATAAAAGTGCAAGTGATATTGTCTTTTTGCATCAAAAATGCTGGTGTAGTTACCTCATTTTATTTATTTATTTATTTATTTATTTATTTATTTATTTATTTTTGTCTAGAAAAGTGTGCATTATCTGTGTTGAGAGAAAAACAACAAAGAAACTTGTTTAGACAAACAAAACATAGAGGTAAGCTAGCATTTGCAACAGCCAGAAAGAGATACAATGACAAGATGCTCATCAGCTTTCATGCAATGCAGAAACTACAGGGTTTTGCTGTTTGTGTAGAAAGCAAGTGATACGTAGCATATATGGCACTATAGTACTTAATGTGGAAGTCATACAAAGTAATGTCTTGAAACTTACAGACATCAGTGATGCATTTCAAACATTTCAAACAAAGAACCTGGCTTTACTGAAAGTGGCATAAAATAAATAAATAAAAAATAAAATAAAATAAAATAAAATAAAATAAAATAAAATAAAATAAAATAAAATAAAATAAAATAAAATAAAATAAAATAAAATAAAATAAAATAAAATAAAAATTTGCCAGTGTTTTCTTGCTACCAACTGACATCACGCTTTCTAAACATTACCACCTGGAAGACAAATGTCATCACTTTGGTGGAAAATACTTTAAGAATTGTTTTTGACATTGTTTGTTACTACTCTAGAGGTTGTTTTAGGTCCATTTACAGTATGGAATCTTTTTAAACTAGGACATATTTACACACATCATTATTATTCTCATCCCAGTGTCCCTTCTTTAGAGTTCGAATAACAGAAGAACAATTAAAGGGCTGCATTCTCCAAACAGCAAAGAAACCACCTAAAGAAAATAAAAAAATCCCTGTGCTTCATGACTGACGGTAAGTAGAAAACAAATTATCTATATTCTTGGAAGCTGAAAGAGAGAGACATGAACAGCACAACTGCTCCTTTCCTAGATAATCTGTACTTAAGTGACCAGGCAGTGACGAGTGTTTGGTGTTGAATACCAAAAGGAGGAAGGAATAGGCACACTAGTGAATGTAGTTTCCATGTTATAGGTGGTGGTACAACCATCCCCATTCATTGTTTTTCACCCCTACGGAGGTTGGTCGTTTCTTTCCACCCATCCTTCCCTCTGTCTTAGACCAGCTTCTCCATTACTCTGACTCACTGGTTTATGTAGAGGTGCTCCAAAGCTGTTCCTTGAAAAGATTTGGTTTAAGGAAACAGAAGAAGCCACACCACCACTTTTTACAAGATAAAAATCAAAAAGTATGTTTTCCTTGCCTCTCTCATACAAATATTATTTTTGTTATTTTCCCATTTCTATAATCAAAAAAGGCATTATATGTGCTAAAGGTTGTAGGCCTTTTGGTGAGTTCCTTAAAGCAAAACAACCAAGGCAACATACAACAAATAATGAATAATACTGGACTGCAATTCATTTGGACAATAACACATAAGTACACTAAGGGAAATCATATCATCTCCCAGAGAGTGTTCAACGAGAAAAATAGAGAAAATGCTTGGCTCAGTAAAGAAATTGCTTATCCAACTCCAGTAGTAACACATTTAAGATTAATTTCCTCTGCTGAAAGCTCTTCTGCAATGGTAGGTCTGTCCTTTTCCTCCCCTGTGAAATATGGAAATGTGTCTACAAAGATTTGTGAAAATAAACAGCTTTTTTGCCAAGGAAAACATAAGTTGAAAGTGTCCTGTTTTATATTTATATGGATTATAATCCATCCCCTCCAGAAATGTATCATTTGTTATCTTAAAGACATATGAACTGTAAAGCAAGGTATTGCTCAAATGCATTGTTTAAATGGGACTTTCATCCGTTATGTCACTTTAAGGCTTCTTGAGGGAGTTGGCTGTAAATTGCTATTGGCAAACCCTAAAAGATGGGAAGGAAAAAATGTGTTATTTATTAAGTGTGGACTGTGTGTTTAGCTCTGCACAACAGAGAAACCAAACCATACCGTTCCCCAGGAGAGTTTCTCAGTTTATATTAGGTGATTTAATACAAGCACACAAATTTCTTGCAGAACAAGTATAGTCCTGGCTTCAACAGGATGTTAAAGTATAGGGTGAATGGTAGACATTCAATTGATAGTGGAACATCTTGGGAAGGTGTGGTGGGAAAATATAGATTTCTATAGAGGTATCTATAGATTTCTAAGAGGGATTTCAAAGAGCAAAAAGATAAAGAGGAAAACATAGATAGAGAAATGGGTTGAAAACAAAGACTCCACCAAGAGAACACTTTTCAGGTACCTGAAAGTTGTTTTCTTTTTTAGTATTGAACTGTTCTTTAACAAGTGCAAACATTTCACATTCTTTCAACACTCTGGTAGTAGCTTATGAGAAATCTCTGTGCTCTATGATTTACACATCTGTTATACTACTGAGCAAAGGGGTACATATTAAAAAATGAATATATTTGCATGAATCTGAATTTATTTGCATACTTTAATCTGATATTATTGCTCATTTACTGGCTTTGAGCCTCTCAGTTTTCCAGGTTTGCAATACTTTCAGGATTCTTTACTTTCCTTTGTATACTCTGTATCTCCTTAATGCCTTGACCTTTCGGTACCTTTATATACTCAGAAAGCAGAAGAAAAAAAATGTGTTAAGTAAGGAAGAATTGATCTGGGGAAAGCAATGACTGAGCAGATGTGAGAAAAAACAGAGGATTTTCTATGCATTAGAGATTTTCCTTTCACTATTTAAATCTATTTTACATAAGACTGTCTGGCCCCTTCTTTACTCTGTCTCCAACATACCTGTAAAGCACATGGAATCTGATTCAAATCCTTCCATCATAATTTTAGATTTTGCTGTTCCATTATGTTGATGTAGCACACAGACTTCCTCTCACTCAAAAACCTCCCCAAGATTTTAGAGGACTTCTGCCCAATTATCAGTATCTTTCCCCTGCCCTTTTTGGAGTTCCTAATTTCATGAGGATTCTGTGGTCAAAAAGAATTCTAGACTGTCTGCAGTGCTCATGCCAGGGTAACGGTTGACTTCTCAGGGACAGAAATAGAAGGTAAGCCAGCAGCCCATTAGCAGTGCTAATAGCATTTTGCTATAATTTCCAGAAGGATGTAGAATGGTTGGTAGTCCGGGGAATCTGTGCTGTTCCATATAGATGCATGCCACAGGAAATTTTTTATCTATTAAGAATACCTGGAGAAAGAGTAAATCTGAAATGCACGTTTTATAGTCTCTGTGGCTTTAATGCTTTTTCTATATGGTAGAATTTCTGTGATAAATCCATTCCTCATAAAAATGTGCAGACAAGATATGGCAGGCCAAAAGTTTAAGGATCTTGTTTGTTTCCTACTTTTGCTGGTAAGTGGAGTGAAAACAAAAGGAGTTTATGATTTCAGGTACTACTTTGCACTGTACGGAGTAGCTACAAACCTTTGCATTAAAACTAATAAATAGAGAAGGGCTGAGTCTGCATTACAATCTCATCAGTTTTAGGTTTAAAAGGAAAAGACAAGATGAAAAATAAAAACTTTTGCCCTGTCTGCAATGTTTCTGTATAAACAATTTCTGTCTCCTTGATCTCTACAGATTTCATGTTTAGACTGAGGATTTATCTATTATTTAAAAAAAAAAAAAAAAAAAAAAAAAAAAAGAGAGAGAGAGAAGATAGAGAGATCAAAATCACATCTATTATTGTATGATTGGATATTGGATGATCTAGCTACACTGAGAATGTGCAATCTCTGATAAGCTTTGGTGCCTTTCTCTTATATGATATTAATTATGCTCTGCTAGACAGTGATCAGTGATGATAGTTGGGAGGCTAAAAGCTATATCTATCTATTTTGGTGCTTTGGTGCCATAGCTGTGTTGCATATTTCATCAATATTGCATAGAATCAGTGCTGAGGAAACATAATCATTGGTCTTGCATTTCTGATTTTTCTACAACCACAGAAAGCAATCCCAATATTGAGGTTCAGTGCTCTATATGAGACAGTCAGGTGTGATAGAACCTGGAGAGAGGAGTTAAAAGGAAAAAGAATAGCCAAAAACTAGGGATGCAGTTACTGCATGCTAGTCACTGATCTCACAGGGTCTCAGAAATGTTATCTTCTGTAAGTGTGTTCTCCTGGCAGACCTTGGAAACCTCTTCCTTGCTGACATATGGAAAAAAAAAAAAAAAAAAAAAAAAAGTTAAGCTACCTGAATTTGCTAGATAGTTTTAGATTGGACGAGAGAAAACAGAATATTCAAAAATGTCCCAGAGAAAATATGAAACCCATTTTATCCATAGTCCTGCTAATCAGAGTATTAATATGGGATATGGGAAGCTCTGATTGAATTCAGTATTCTTCTGGAAAGGATTTTAATCCACAATAGGTCTTTTTTGTCCTATTATTTATTGTAGGTTACTCTGAACTGGAAAAGTGTTCTTAATCTTAATTAAGGTATTTCCTTTTATATAAACAATTAAGCATGACAGGAAAGAGGTTTTCCACCTCCTGGTAGTGCATGGGTATCTTTACCTTCCTCCTGTTAGCTGCATCATGATAATGTTAATTTGCTTTTCTTATTTCTTCCCTGCTCCCTATTCTAAACAGTTCTCAAACTGGAGGCATGTGGTGGTTTTACTCAGGTGGGCAGCTGAGCTCCACCACAACCGCTCTCTCACTCCCCCTCTCCTCAAAAAGGAAGGGGGAGAAAATACAACACAGAGAACTCGAGGTTTGAGATGAGAAAGGTTTAATTAAAGGGAAATGGAATGGGGAGGAGAAACAGAAACAAGAGAAACAATCAGTCCGCGCGGAATCAGAGAGAGAGAAAAAATTATTCTCTACTTCCCATCAGTGAGCGGTGTTTGGCCACGTCCTGGGAAGCAGGGCCTCAAACACGTAGTGGTTGTTCAGGAGGAACAGACCCCACCCCCACGAGAGCCCCCCCTTTTATTGCTGAGTGTGACATCAGGTGTTATGGAATATCCCTTTGGTTGGTTTAGGTCAGCTGCCCCGGCAATGTCCCCTCCCCATCACTTGCCCACCCCCAGCCTGCTGGCTCTTGGGGGCTTGGAAGGAGTCCTGATGCTGTGCCAGCACTACACAGCAATAGACACAACACTGGAGTGATATCAGTGATGTTCCAGCTGCGAGTGCAGAGCACAGCACTGTGTGGGCTGCTGCAGGGAAAAGGTGACTCCAGCTCAGACAGACGCAACACAAGGCACTGCTACTTCAGGCCAGGAAAGAATTGTCCTGGAGAAGGACAATTTTGCGCCCTCCCCTCAGGGTGTTCTTAGGGACATAATAAACCACTTCAGTTGTAACTAACTAAGAAGCTCCTGCACTTCAAATATTTGTATTTATTCTCACGTGAAATCCATCAGTGCTATCATCTCAAAGATGTGAAGGTTTATTAGCTGAAATATTTAGAGTACTTATTCCCAAACTAGACTACTATTAAGTGTCTAGATAATGACACACTTGAGCACATCAATCACCTAGTTATAGAGCAAGCACTGCCATCACATTGTTAAGACTTCCATTACCCTGAGTGAAATGGAGACACAATGTCTGTATGTCCTTTCTTCTTAGCATTTTTAAGGATAGTTACAGAGTTGTGAGTCAATTCCAAGAGTACAAAATGGCTGTATTAGTATTTCTGGGTCAGCTCAAACTCATCTCCTATCTAAACTCTGATCTACCTCAGAAAGGTTGTAATTTTGCACTTATTAAATGAGAACCAGGTGGGGAGTTAATTACATGAGTTTTCTTTGATAACTCTGTTCATATTCACAGTTTCATGGAGCATACTTGAACAGTTGCTTTTTTTCTCTCCTCTTGTATTCCAATTTATTTATCTAAAGTTAAAGGTCCTAAGCCAAGGAAAACAAACTTTATGCTGATTTCTAATCAATATTTTCTTTGCATCCCTGCAAGCAATAGCAAAGGGTGACAATGTCATATTCAAAATAAATGGGCTTTGGAAATGCACTTTCCCTATATAATTGAAAACAGAGCTCTCCATTAAAAAAACATTTGCTTTTCAGTGTCCTCTTTTATAGGTGAAATTGTCTGACAAAGTGACTGTATGTCTGCATTTCACAGAGGTAAGGTACCTTTCTGATCTCTCCCTATGTGTGGCTCCCTTCCATCAATCTCTCTCTGAAAGAGTAATATTTGTAATCTATTTCTTATAAGGAACTATTTCAGATTGTTCACAATACTGATATGTATGTCTTAGCTTCCATATAGTTCAAATGTATTTTACTTCAGTGCTCTGCAGAAAATATTATATTTCCAAAAATTATTCTATGAATTTTATGCATTTCTTTTTTGAAAGAAAATGAATATACTAAAAGCATGACTAATATTCTAAGTTGTGACGTTGTTTCTCTTCATTGTATTTATGAGAGGAATCCTTCAAATAACAGAAGGCTATAAACTGGATACCTGAGGCTGTTTCTGTCAAGGAGAGTCTTGACAGCTGTGGGAAAAACAAAATATTGTTGGACAAACATTTTCAATAGTTTCCTTTCTTTGACTGTGTAAATCTTAACTCCAAAACTTGCCTTATGCCTCTTTTCATGCTAGACCACAGTAAAGTAGAAAAGTAATGGTAGCAAAAAGAGATATTGCTAGCTGAAGATCAGATCAGATAAAGATAGAAGCAGTATCTTGGCTTAAAGAAATAGATTGTCATCAGATTGTATGTCCACCTCTTGACTAAGCACCTTGTTGCTATGATTGTTGCTGGAAATCTTATTGATCTCACACGGTCTCTGTAGGTCCACATAGTGGTAGTAGGGAAAAAAAAAAAAAAAAGTTTATTGGATTTTTGCAAAGTCATTTGTTTGGAGTTACTGTTGATCTCTGTTCAGATCTCTGGAATTTAGCATGCTATTATCTGATTGGGAGTACATCCTTGGAGTCTGCAGTCACTTCAACTATTTTCTGGGCTTTGGCTTTAATACATCATTTATATCAGCTCTGTCTGTCATTAAAAAAATTAAGTTGTAAACATTTATGGTAAAAATTCTGGGACTGAGGCATCTCAATTTGCTATCTGCACCTCAATTTTTAAATTATCTTCTTGTTATTCCAATCACTACAGCCTACAGAAACAGCTCAGGATGTTGGATGTTTGTGGTTTCTTGTTAGATTTCAGTTTTAAGACTTCCTCCATAGGAATTACTCTTCATGTTTTAGAAGAGGAGATTAGAATATTCTTAGAATCTTGACAAACCATCATTAAATATTAAATGAACATTAATTGGACAGTTGTCTGTCTTTTTAGTCTAGGTCTTGAAAAAGGTAATTCAACAGATCAAGTTCCATCCCAAATCCACAAGATTTCTTCCCTTATGCAGAAGCTTGGATACCACAACACTGAGCAGTAAATATCAGTCTTCTCTAAAAGTTCTTCAGGGTTAGTGCACATGTAAGTGAAATATTTTCCTGTCCTCTACTGGTACAGAAGCATTTGTTACATGAAAGAGCAGGATACCTATGGGAGGGTCCCTATTCTTGCCTCTGTATTTCTGTCTCAAAGGTGATTTTGAGGTGAGCCAAAAAAACAGCAATGACAACTAAACCATGAATTAGCAGGTGCACCTGCCAAGCAAAACAACATGGTGCTGGTTTCTCCTATAATTACCTGGTAGAGAAAATACAATCTAATCCTAACCCTTTGGCTTTGCCAGCATACTTGGAGTAAATCTTAAATGCAGGTGCATTTAAGATATATGATGCGCATTGTAGTGTCCAAGTTCCTAAGACTCTCAAAGAAATAAACTAATCTTCATTTTCACTGTTCTTGAGTAACAATTCTCCATTTCTTTTGTTCTGGAGTTTATCTTCACCATTATTTATATTCTCCAAATCTTCTTGTTTTATAAGCTTTTCTTTTTCTGTAAAACCTCAGTTTACATGTACTAAGAATGAATTATCATTCTTACTATTCTGATTATGGCATACTGCGGCCCATTTTCAGTACAAGGCTTGGTTTTGAACTTTAAGTAGTCCTTCAAGTTCAACCACTCTCTCATACTTTGATTTAGAAGTTAAGAAATCACTCCCATATTAAAGAAGAATATCACTCCCCTAGTAAGAGCCTGAGTAATTTTATTTTTTTATCTCAAATGCATTAACAATACACAAAACAATAAATGTGATTTGATTTTGATGTTTTAGTTGGAAAAGTGTTAAATGTAAAAATGATACAAGAATAAGTATGACATGGAAATCACAGGAGAAACAGAACTAAAAATGACATGAGATTTTTTGCAAAATTGCTTTTCTGATAAAGCCACATTTTAAGTTGAATGATTAATGCTTACTCAGCAGATCACCATGCACTGACCTTGGCAATATTGCTGGGGTCAGATTTGCATATATATTCACATGCATGGATAATTCTCAAATTTTCCATTACATTAGGCACAAACAAGTTTATTTTCTCTATCGTTATGCATGAATGTCTTCTCTTGCCACCATATTCCTCTTGAAATGAAAATAGCAGGTTCCCCCTTACAGTAACTCATCATGCTGGTGGTGTATTGCATTATAGCTGTCTTCCTTAAAAGTCTTGTGTTACATTAAGCCTGGTTTTCATTTCCTTTCTTCTGTAACTATTAAGTAATGGGAAAGCAGTGGTCAGCCATGCTTAGGATGTGGTACCACATGCTTTTGGATCATTACCATTGATAAATACCATGGTTGCTCAAACTCTAAGAGCTTGATATAGCCAGTCCTATTAACAGGTATTACCTACTAAAACAAGTTGGACCAAATTAGTCTTTGGTCCAGCTAAAATTAGTTGGACCAAAACAGCAGAGGAAAGACTGGATCCCTTCTACAAAAATAAGGTGGGAGGTGGGGTGCAAAATCTTTTTTTTTTTTTTTTTTTTGTACTTAGAAACACCATGGGCACTTAGAAACACCATGGGCCCATGGGCAATTAGAAACATCATGGGGATACCAAATTCTATAAAAAGTGGCTTATAGACAAAACTTCACATTCAATAACTTTTTGAAGGTTACTTAGCTCTTTAGCATAGCCACTTACTAGAATTGCACAGAAGATGAAAGTTGCACTTGAAGGGTTAAAGATTTGGATTTGCTTCAGATCTAAATAGCTTCATTTTATCATTTATTGATCATTTTCAAATTACTTATGAAGAAAATAATTGTCATATTAGAGTATTTTGAATTTTATTTTCATTATAATGTTGTATTATTTACACAAACTATGCAAAAGCACCTGCAGGTTTTTTTAATGAAATATTGTTTCACTAGTAAAAAAATTAAATATTTCACTCTAAAATCTACCAAAATGGAACTAAAACTTGGAGTATGATTCTGATGACCAGTCAATTTGTGTCTACCATAGCTGAACTCAGAGGCTCTGATGAGAGTATCAATTTAACACTTGTTTATGGGTAAAGATTAGAGACTCAAAATTTGATGTGCTTCCCTACACACAGGAATTTAACACCATGTGAAATGCCTTTACATATCCTACCTGACTTCTTGGCCACCACAGGATGACACAATCCTTCAATAAACCTTGAGTCATATATCAAGAGCAACAAGAAAGACTTCTATAAGTACTTTAGTGATAAAAGGAAGACTAAGGAAATTGTGGGCCCTCTCCAAAAGAAAACAGGAGACCTGGTTACTTAGGATATGGAGAATGCTGAGGTACTCAGTGATGTTTTTGCCTCACTCTTCATGAGGGAGAGCTCCATCCACATAGCCCAGGCCCAAGGAAGTAAAGAGAGAATGAAGAACTGCATACTGTAGGAGAATCAAAGAATCCTTCAGACCGCAGTTCTGAGTCCTGGGAGACACCACTAGTGACTGGCCTCCATTTTAACTCCGTTTTAACTCCTCTGTTTAACTCCATTCACCACAACTCTTTGGGCCTGGCCACCAAGACACTCATTCAGGTTGCTCAATCAGGTTTACACTCATTCAGGTTGTTCAAAGCCCCATCCAGCCTGGTCTTAAACACTTCCAGGGATGGGGGATCCACAGCATCTCTGGACAACCTCTTCCAGTGCCTCACCATCCTCATAGTCCATAAATTATTCCAAATATCTAATATAAATTTACCCTCTTTTAGTTTTAAACGATTACCCCTTGTCCTATCACTCCACTCCCTGACAAAGAGTCCCTTCTTAGCTTTCCTGTAGGCTCCCTTTAGATACTGGAAGGTGTCCCCGGAGCCTTTTCTTCTCCAGGCTGAACAACTCAAAATCCCTCAGCCTGTCTTCACAGGAAAGGTGCTCTCTTATCAATGTCGTGGTCCTCCTCTAGACTTGCTCCAACGTGTTCATGTTCTTCTTATGCTGGGGTCCCAGATTTTAACACAGCAGTCCAGGTGAGATATCATGAGTAGAGCAGAGTGGGAGAATCACATCCTTCACCCTGCTTGCCATGCTTCTTTTGATGCAGCCCAGAATACAGTTGGCTTTCTGGGCTACAAGTGCACATTGTTGGCTCAGGTTGAGTTTTTCACCCACAAACACTCCCACGTCCTTCTCCTCAGGGCTGCTCTCAATCCATTCTCCACCTAGCCTGTATTCATATTTCATATTGCCCTGAATCAATTAGCTTTTTTCAACTTCATGAGGTTCACACATGCCCACCTCTCAAGCCTGTCCAGGTCCCTCCAGAACGACAACCACACCACACAGCTTGGTGTCATTGGCAAACATGCTGTGGGTGCACTTGACCCCACTGTCCACGTCACTGACAAAGATGTTAAACAGCACCAGTGCTGATATTGAACCTTGAGGAATATCTGTTGTTACTGTTACTTGGACATTGAGCCAGTGACCACAACTCATCTATCATCTATTTCCTATCATCTTTGTGTTTTTTAAACAGTTAACTTGAAGGATAAGGTTTATTTAAGCTTTGAAGAAAGCTTGGAGGAGAGATCAGGGGAAGGAGATCACCTACTATGCCAAATTATGGACTTGAGATACAACTATATATAAGCATATAGTTTTACCAATGTGTCTGTCATACAGAGACAGCATCACTGCTATTACCAATAGTTGCACAGATCAAAGCTGGCAGATGTGTCCTTGAGTGTTTCTTTTATCTTCATTATAGAAGAACATCAGTGTCCTCTCTGGTCCAGAGGAAATACTGTAACACCATCAAAACAGTTGTAGACCAAAAACAAAAGATCAGAAAAAGTTTATGTTCAAGCCAGGAGCAGAGCAATGAAGTCAGGTTCTGATTTGCCTGTAGGGGATTAATGTTTGATCTTTAAAACTCAGAATTTTGTTTGTCCCTTGAAAACCAATTGGTTTCATTGCTTTTTAATTTCTACAGTTGCACACACTCTGAAGTCTTGTCATGTTACGGGGTCACACTTGCTTTGAGCTGAACTGTATACTCTGCTGCATGCTTACAAAGAAAAATGCAGGGTCCAGAAGTTAAATTTAAAATATACAGGAGAGACGTCTCCCATATCATTGTTTTTTGTTTGTTAAGTAACAGATTCACAGAACTGGAAAGATACATGACTACAAATTTTCTTCTTGTTGCTCTGGTTTTATCTGGGATAGATTTAATTATATTCCTAGTAGCTAGTATTGTGCTGTCTTTTTGGATTTAGGTTGAGAATAACGTTGAGAATAAGGTTGAGAATAACAACACACTGATGTTTTAGTTGTTGCAGAGTAGTACTCGCACAGAGCCAAGGGTAATGCAGTAATTGAGGCAATACTGTAATTAATAATATATTTCTCTCATGTATGGAATTACACTTGTTAATGAACAGAATTGGAAAGCTGTTGTTACATTTTATTGAAAGTCCCCACACTGGAGCTAGATACAGAACAAAAAGTTCCATATTACAGCTAAAAGATAAAAACAAGTGTAGATCAGTTACAAAAAGGAAAGGGAGCTATGACTGAACGAGGCAGAGAAAACATTAAATGTCTTTGTCTCAATTTCAAAACAAAATATTGACTTTAAACAGATATTTAATGACATTAATTTCAAAAGTAAGTTGTACAAAAATCTAGGCCAAATATGTTTTAGATGAGATAGAGGTATTCAAGTAGGAAACTCCTGAGCCGCCTTAGGGCTTTAAAGGAACTAAGCAATGTAATAACTGAATCACTAGCAATTATGTTTAAAGATTTTGAAGGACGGAATAACAAACATATCATTTAACCTTAAAAGGAACAGTATGAAGGACTTGGAAAATTATAGCTCACAGCACTTAAATTTAATCCCTGGAACAAATCATTAAGCAATCAGTTTAAGTATCTAGGAGGTAAGATGGTGATAGAAACTATCCAACATTGATTCTTTAAGAATAAATCAAGTCAAGTTGTGTATTTGTGTGTGTGTGTGTGTGTGTATTCGTATGGGCTTTTGTTTTATTTTGTTTTGTTTTGCTTTGGTTTTGATAACACAAGATGTTTAAAGGAGAAGGGAAAGGTAGTAAATGTAACAGTTATGTTACAGTAATGTAGCATTCAGTATGAATTACAGCACTGCCTCAAATAATATTCTCTTAAGTATGCCAGGGAAGCATGATGAAGAAAAAATCCTCATCAGGTAGGTATGCAGTTGTCCAGAAAAAAAAAAAAAAAAAAAAAACAACAACAAAAAAAAACACACACACACACAAAAAACACCACTGTGAACATGTACTTATCAATGGCTCATCATCAACATTGGAACTTACACCTTATTACTTCCACCTACCTTTTATTCAAAATCTGATGGCTTTATTTGCAAGAGGTTTAGAGGTTTTATGGTCTAATTTAAATCACGGAAAAAGATCACAAGGTACATTGGGGTAGAAAAAAAGTGGGAGTTCATAATGTTTGCTGTTGTTGCTGTTGTTTATTTTAATTTATAGATTTTTATTATCAATTATTTGAAAGTGATTATTCAGTCCTGCATTAAACTTATGTTGCAATCTGTTTCTGTAGCCCTTCATGAAATCCATCCATTATAAACAGAGAAAAAAGTTTTCTTTATTAGATCCAGAAAAAATAATATAGATATTACTGGTTTTATTTTTTTTTTCCAGAAATACTGAGAGCTAATACAACAACAACAATTTTGAAAAACTTTTACAACATTCAGATGAGGTCAACTCACAGAATCACAGAACAGTTGAGGTTGGAAGGGACCTCTGGGTCCATCAGGCAGGGACCCCCAGAACAGGCTGCCCAGGACCATGTCCAGGAGGATTTTAAAGATCTCCAAGGAGAGAGACTCCACAACCTCTTTGGGTAACCTGTTCCAGTGAATTCTACAATTATGAATAATCAATATAAATGTCAAATAATTACACAAAAAGCATTAACATAAAGTAGAAGTTGTCCCAGAATTTCAAAAGTTCTTAAGTGTGTGATTCTGTGACTGTTTTTTGTTTGTTTGTTTGTTTTTTTTTTTATCAATTTATTTTAAGCTTTTAAAATCAATTTATTTTAATTGAAAAAATAAATAAATAAATGAAAAGCTTGAGATGGGACTTACCAGCTTTATAAGAAAGCAGTTCTGATTTATGAGGTTCTCTGGATATGTTACATTTCCAGTCACTGAAATATCCCTACAAACAATCATTGCAATTGATTGCGATCCATACAAAACAGGATGCAGATATGACAGATAAGGCAGACGTGAGGACCTTTGTGGGTGTTTGATAGATCAATTATCAGACCTGGCATTTAGTGGGGGCAATATTATTGTGAGACACAGCGCAATGGATCAGATGCTTAGTCTAAGCGAGGTCAAATTTTATCATGATTGCTAAGGGGTAGATCACAAGTGAGCACATCATTGTCAACTGAAGCAGGATCCAGGGTTAGGGCAGGGAAGGGAAGGTGAGACTTGTACATCTCGTAATGGTCATTAAATTGTACCATTGCATTGTAATATCCTGACACTTCATCATTTTTGATGTAGAATTGTTGGAAAAGCTATTTTCTACCCTAAAGAGTGGGGAAAAAAAAAAAAAAAGTACAAAGACCAATTCTGAAGCTCAGATCCGTACAAGTATTTAAGTGCTTAATTTCTAATAAATCAGTTGTTATTAGGTTTTAATTAAGATGAAGAATTTGAAGGAATCTATGGTTCCTGGGATTCAAGTATTTCAAGCAAATCATGAAGACATGGGACTGCCCTCTTAGCTGTAAGTTTTAGTGTCTGAGGACAGCAAAATCTTCTTGTGAATCTTTATATTGTTTTAATTTTCCTTTGAGTTTTGGCTCTTCAAAATCTACCAAGCCATGTTTCTTCTCAAGCAATATAACCAAAGTTAGAATCTGTGCTGATACATCATGTTTTCTTGTCTTAGCACATACCAAAATGACAAGATGTGACAGATGGGATTGGAATTGTTGTTATAATTTTTATTCATCTGGGAATGATTTGGCAGATTCATGACACTTACTCACCCCTTCCTCATTCCTGTTGTCAGTTTATGCCCATTCCAGTCTGACACATTTTCTTACTCAGGCCCCATCTCCTCATGCATGGTGCTTCAGCATGGAGAGAAAAGCATCCCCTCATTCACCAAAGCATAAAGCAGTACACCTAGTCTCAACTGCCATCTGTTTTAGAGGCGATCTTTGCAGTCTGCTTCTGCTTCTAATCTGCTGGGGACCTCTCCACCATTCTGCATGCCCACTGACCAGCAACAAGGATAAACCTTGGATAAGACCAACAAGGTCTAAGCTGCTAAAATTGACTTTGGGTCCTCTGTGAAAAAACAAACAAACAAACAAAAAACAACCAACCAACCAACCAACCAAAAACAGTCTATCCCCACCATTTCAGTTTTGAAAGAGAAAGTAATTTCTACTCTTGAAGTCTCATAGACTTCATTTCTACTCTTAAAGTTTCTATAGAAGATCACAAAATGTCTGGGAACTGCTGAGCTGTGTGACAGCAAGAGCTTCTTCTGGCAGAGCTAGGCATAGGCATTTTGCCCATTGCTCATCATATCCATTATTTGTTGTCTCTCCATAAACTCGGATAACACATAATTGTCCTCCTTCCTAATTCTATGGTGTGGTGGTTTTACTCAGGTAGGCAGCTGAGCTCCACCACAACTGCTCTGTCACTCCACCTCCTCAAAGGGGAAGGGAGAGAAAATCCAATGCAAAGGGCTCAAGGGTTGAGGTAAGGGCAGGGAGATCACTCAACAATTATCACGACAGGCAAAACAGACTCAGAATAGAGAGATAGTAAAATTTATTCCTATTAATAACAAGCTAGAGAAGTGAGAAACAAAGGAAAGAAACCAAAACCACCTTCCCCCCATCCACCCTCCTCCACCTCCTCCCCCTGCACAGTGCAGGGGAAGAGAGGAATGGAGGCTGTGGTCAGTCTATAGTGCTTTGTCTCCACCACTCCTTCTTGATCATGCTTTGCCCCTACTCCCCTTGGGGTCCCTCCCACAGGATGCCCTCTTTTCTGAACTGAGCCAGTGGGGGCTGCCCACAGGCTGAAGCTCTTCGAGAACTGCTCCCACATGGCTCCATACCACAGGGTCCACCCCCCAGGAACAAACTGCTCCAGCACGGCTCCCCCATAGGCAGACAGCAACTCCCCCCAGACCCCCTGCTCCTGCATGGGTTCCTCTCCATGGGCTGCAGCTCCAGCCTGGGGCCTGCTCCTGTGGGGGCTCTCCTCTCCCATGGGCCGCAGCCTCCTCCAGGCCACATCCACCTGCTACACTGGGGGCTCCTTCACGGACTGCAGCATGGAGATCTGCTCCATGTGGGACCCATGGGCTACAGGGGCACAGCCTGTTCCACCAGGGGCCTCTCCACGGGCCACAGGGGATCTTGCCCTCCTGCTGCACTCCCCTTGGGGGCTGCAGGGCTGCTTCTCACTCCTCTCTCTCTCCCAGCTGCTGTTCCACAGCAGATTTTTCTCTTTCTTAAATATGCTCTCACAGAGGCAGAAATAGCATTGCTTAATGGCCTGGCTCTTGCCAGCAGCAGGGCCCTTATCTAACATGGGGCAGCTGCTGTGCTCTTCTCACAGAAGCCACCCCTATGACTCCCCACTACCAAAACCTTGCCACGTACATCCACTACATACTGAAAGGGGAAACTCTTCCAGAGTCATTATGCTTTTCACTATTCTCAGTGAATAAACTATGATGGGAAAAAAAAAAAAAAAAAAAAAAAAAAGTTCATATTTCTACAACTTCACATTGGCTATTTTAAACTTCATTCAAAAATCTGAAGTGAGTAAGTTCTTTGTCATGTAGCTGCACAGGAAGTTCCTCACCAACATGAGAAAGAACTTAATGGTGAGGGTGACAGAGCACTGGAACAGGCTGCCCAGGGAGTCTCCTTCTCTGGAGATATCAGGGCCTGACTGGATGCCTACGTGGGCAACCTGCTCTAAGGAACCTGCTTTGGCAGGGGAGGTGGACCTGATGATCTCTTGAGGTCCCTTCCAACCCCTTCAATTCTATGATTTTGTGATCTGCATTTTTATTTAGCTATTATTTTCATGTCCACATCTAGAGTGCTGGCAATATGGTATCAATACATTATCCTTTTTGCCTACAATAAATTAAAATGCAGTACCTTGATGACTATATAAGAACTTACTACTTTATGATAATGTTTTTCTATATCAATTCACTTACACCAACATGTTATTTTTTGTTTGTTTAAGAACAGAAATCTAAAGATATATCAGATTCTGAATCGAATATTAGTTTTATATTAAAAGATACATGCTCATACTTTGTTCTCAACTTCCTTTGATATTTCATGGTTGAAGTTACGTATATGGCTTACTTCATAAAGTCTCAACTGAAGTTAGCAAATAGGAAATTTGAAGTGACAGGGATAAATTACAATAGTCTATGAAGCCAAGGCATCAGAAGTTATGATGTGTTGAGGTTTTTAATTTAATTAGTGTTAACAGCATCAGTTGGCCATCAATCCTGAATTAGACTATGGATTTCTGAGATGACTCCTGTAATATCTTGATCTTGCAAGGACTTATACATATGCATATATTCCTGTCTGAGGCTAATTTCTATGATTCCACTGGTAATGTTCACTCAAATAAAATTAAACATATGCCAGAGTGTTTTAGGTAATCTTATATGGGAAACATAACAATTTTGATCCCAATAGAAAAAATAATATAACTATATTGCATATACTGTATATATTTATGATATTGCATCCATTCAACATCATAAAACATGTTATACTAAACAGTTTACAAGAAAAAATGAGCACAAAGAATACTGCATAGCTTGCAGTTTTTTAGCATTATTCCTAGTTTTCATGGCAGATTTTCTTAAGGGATTCTGAATAATTTTGCTATGTATATTTCAATGAGACATTTTTGTTGTTTATTATGCAAACAGTCAAAATGGAAACAGCTTGTGTCAGCAGTGCCGAGCTGTGCACGGAGAATGAAAAATAATGCTACAAAATTGTGGAGTGGTCCATACAATTTCACAGTGATTCTACAGTAAAAACAATAGCATATGTGAAGGTGATGATACATCTGTGGAAGTTTAAATGGAGACTAATAACAGTAATATTATTCAGAAAAAAAGAAAAAAAAAAAAAAAGTAATAAGTGGGATGGCTCTAAGTATAGGAATCACAGAAATTGAACAAAATATCAGTTTGAAGTATAAGCATCATGTATATCCATATTCAAAAGTTTGAAATATAAACTCAGAATTCATCAAGTGCAATTCAGAGGTGAAACACACACACACACACACACAAGCACACTAACAATCACAACACTGAACCATCCATTTGAGACTGAAAAAAAACATTGTAGGATGTGTCAGTTAAGGAATTTGTAGCTGAGATACAAAAATAATCATGTCATAGAGATAGTGCTTTCTTAAGAATATAGTGAAATTTTAGTCACCCTGTTCAAGAAAAAAAAAAAAAAAAAGGAAAAAAAAAAGAAAAAAAGATTAGAAGCAGTGTACCAGAGAACTGTCAGGGGAACTGAGCTGTTTTCATACAAGGATTAAAATATCCTGATTTGTGTGGTTTTCTTAAAAATAAATATTTTTATTTTTTTTTAATATATAAAACTGTTCTTTTAAATGTATCATAATTCATGGGGAAGATGTATATAAACTCAACAATAATTTACAACAAAATGAATTGATTTGAACTGGAAAACAACAAAAACATAGAAACCAGAAATTACAATGGTATAGGTGTGAAAAGACAAGGAAAAAAAAAAAAAAAAAAAAAAAAAAAGAGTATTTGAGCAGCACTGGAAACCAAAACCCTATCAGTTCATGATAGCTGGAATTTAAGGAAAAAACTGCAGTGTCAGAGATTTAAACCTTGTGACAAAAAGTACTGGCTGTAGTTGGACATGACTTCTGTATTCCTTAAAAAGTTGAGAAGGGAAACCCATGCATATGTAGAAAGTGAAGCAGTTTTCATGTACTCTTTCCAATATCCACATGCAGATTTAAATTTCAGACTTTTTCTGACTGTAAACTTTTTGGTAAGTAAAATGTGAAGAAATCTGTAGCAGAAACAGATTATTTTTTTTTATTCTTTCAGATTCAATATATATTTTTATATAAAGCCCATGAATAAAATAGTTTTACCTCAAACAACTGCATGTCACAGAATTTTGGACACTTAGGTTGGAAATAAAATATTCTCATAAAAAAATTGGGTAAACTATTCCAAAACAGTTCATATGTAACAGCACTGAACATTCGGGTCATGAGAGACTGATCACATACCAAGTTTACGCTAGTGTAATACCACTGACTTCATAAAGATACATCGGAAAGAAACAAATCAGATGTGGCTAGGAATTCAGACAGCCTATGCAAGAAAACTTTGAAAGAAGCAACCTGAGCTTGCACAGGGAAATATCAATAAAGTAAGCCATGCAGGAAGTGATCTTCTCCAGACTTGATTAAGGTTTCATGGCCTTTATACTGCATCTGTGTGAATGGATATTTTCCGATTTTCAGAGGTGTATATAGTATATGAATCCCCATTATAATGGGATTGGTGCTTTTTATTTAATTAAATAATTGTTTGTTTGTTTGTTTGTTTATTATCATGCATTATCATTATAAAATCCTGTTTTAAAAAATCATAATTTTCATAACATTGGGAAAAAAAAATGAAAATGTGTCCAGCTGCATTTATTTCAAAGCGCTTTTTTGCATCTCAAATTGATTGTCTATATGATTTCCATAATACAAATGAAAGCACAACATAATTACTATTTTGTAAGTATAAACTTCAATTAAAAGAGCAAGATTATAGGATTCTGAAACTTTTAGAGTGTCTTAAATACCAGCTATAGGGAAAAAATTCTAAGGTGTACTTCCTTTCTAGACATTAAAAAAAGATTTCTAAAACTAGGTCATATAATAAGCCAAATATGACTGAGAAAAGAAAAGAATTGTACAGCTGAGAGAGTTTCTTCACCACTCAATAACAAGTTTAAAAAGTGTCATCAATACCATTTTCAAAAAAGGACCATTTCTGCCAAGCTCTGAATTTTCTCCTAGCTGGCTGTGTGCTCCAGCTGCCTGCGAAGGTCTGTGTTGTGCTGTGATACTCGTCTGTGTGCTTACCTCCCTGGGGTCAGCAGCAGATGAATCTGCTCAGAAATAACCTTTCCAGAACTGGTCGGGTCAAATGCCAGCCAGCCCCAACCCTGGAGCTCCCTGTGCTTCTCAGTTTTGACTTCAATCGAAATGAACAGATTTACAAGAGGTGTTCAGTGCACACTAATGTTTAAATCCAAGATGAAAAGGCTGTGCCAAAAATCCTAAATAAAATTAAGTGATGGAAAAAAAAAACTTTAATTCTTCTTTTTGGGGACACACTCCTGCTCCTTTCCTGATGTTTATGGACAATTTACAGCAACATGTAATATATACGAAATAATTTGTTTTGCTGAGTCAGCTACATGCCCACATTTTAAATTCTGCCATGACAGGAATACAAAAAACTGTATTTTAAAAAATATGGTGTTCAGCTAGTAAAATGTAAGATTCAAGAGGAATTTGAGCCTTCATCCTTTCTCTGAATTCTGTCTGGATCCTTCATTATTTCATTATCTAAAACTGTAATGGTATTATTTCTTGCCTATCCCTATTCAGACGCTCTGCACCATCTGAATTTCATCCATTAAACAGGATGAGAATGTTACCACTGTATTGTCAGTGTCATTGTCAGCAATGATTCATGTGCTCAGATGCACGTGTGGTGGCATTGTCCAGAAACTTGTTCTCATTGATGGAAAAAAAATACATAATTTAATTTTAAATGTCTCTTGTTATCCTTTACTTTAGCTTTATTAAGATTTGGTAATTAATCTGCTAGCCTTTTCCAGTGTGTATTATTTCGTCGCTTGTTATCAAGTGTTGAAATTACTATCCCTGCAGTTTGGAAAGAGATGAATGTTCTTTCATTCAACAGATAGCTTACCAAAATCTGGGTAAATCTTAGCCATGAGGAGAAAAACCCACCACAATATTGGCTCCAAGAACAATTTGGTTTGATGCGGGAAGGGAGGGGAGCTAAAGGTGACGGAGAAGGGCTGGGGGAAGTTGTCACTGCTGTCACTCTTGAAGACAGGGAAAAACTTCTGAGCTCTCCCATAGGATTGTATGAGGGCTCCTCAGAGAAGGTAGCATTCCCGATCACCCGGGCAATATCTTCTTCTTGCATCCCCCCAGAGGTAACTGCACCTGCTACTTCCCTAAAGTGCCTGTACACCAATGCACGGAGCATGGGAAATAAACAGGATGAGCTCGAGATCTGTGTTTGGTCGCGGGGCCACGATCTCATTGCGATCACTGAGACGGGGTGGGACAGCTCGCATGACTGGAACGCAGTCATGGAGGGCTATGTCCCCTTTACATATGTCCTGTCTTTCCCTAGACAGGCTGGGGAAGTGAGGGGGTGGGGTTGCCTTTTATGTGAGGGAGCAATTAGAGTGTACCCAGCTCCAGCTGGGGGATGGTGAAGGACAAGTGGAGAGCTTGTGGGTAAGAATTAAGGGGTGGGCTGGTATGGGAGACACGGTGGTGGGGGTCTACTTGTCGTGGTTCCCCTCGAGTGGGCAACCGAGCTCCACCACAGCCGCTCTCTCACTCCCCCTCCTCAAAGAGGAATGGGGAGAAAATATGTGAAAAGGGCTCAAGGATTGAGATAAGGACGAGAAAATCACGCAATAATTATTGTAACGGGCAAAACAGACTCGGCATAAGGAGATAGTAAGATTTATTGCCTACAACTAACAAGCGAGAGAAGTGAGAAAACAAAGGAAAAAAAAACCAAAAGCACCTTCCCCCCCCATCCACCCTTTTCCACCTCCTCCCCCCGAGCGGCGCAGGGGAACGGGGAATGGGGGTTATGGTCAGTCTACAGCACTTCTTCTCTGCCGCTCCTTCTCGGTCACTCTCGTCCCCTGTGCTGTGGGGTCCCACCCACGGGATGCAGTCCTTGATGAACTGATCCGGCGTGGGCTTCCCAAAGGCAGCAGCTCTTCCAGAACTGCTCCAGATATGGGTCCGTACCACGGGGTCCATCCCTCAGGAGAAAACTGCTCCAACCTGGCTCCCCTACGGGCAGCAGCTCCTGCCAGATCACCTGCTCCTGCGTGGTCTCCTCTCCACGGGCTACAGGTCCGGCCCGGAATCTGCTCCGGCAGGGGTCTTCCACAGGCGGCAGCCTCCGTCGGTGCAGGGCCACCTGCTCCACCGTGGTCTCCTCCACGGGCTGCAGCGTGGAACCCTGCTCCACCGTGGTACTCCATGGGCTGCAGGGGGACATCCTGCTTCACCATGGTCCTCACCACAGGCCGCAGGGGACTTCTGCTCCGGCGCCTGGAGCACCTCTCCCCCTCCTTCTACACTGACCTTGGTGCAAGGCTGTTCTCCCACTCCCTTGACTCTCCCGGCTGCTGTGTGGCGCAGCGTTTTTTCCCTGTCTTAAATATGCTCTCACAGAGGCGCAAAACAACATCGCTTATTGGCTCGGATCTGGAAAACAATGGGGCCCTTCCCAAACATGGGGCAGCTTCTAGATCTTTCTAACAGAAACCACCCCTATGGCTCCCTGCTACCAAAACCTTGCCACGTAAACCCACTACATTCCACCCCTCGCCTCTGTTAAAAGCATATTTAAGACTACTCACAACATACTCTTACTTTACAATTATCACAACAACCTTCACGAAATTCACTTAAATCAAAACGAAAAAGAATTCACCACACCAAAATAAACATAACATCATCACAGCACCGACAAGGTGGACATTTTACACACACACCACCCCTCGTCCCTTCACCACACTAACATATCACAGTTACTGCTTTCTTAATTCTTCACAGCTTGTACATTCCTAACAATCATCCTGCACATATTTTTGCCCGTTACTTCTACTAACTATCATCTTATCTCAAATTCCTTGAGCCCCACGTTGGGCGCCAAAAAAGACTGTCGTGGTTCCGCTCGAGTGGGCAACCGAGCTCCACCACAGCCGCTCTCTCACTCCCCCTCCTCAAAGAGGAATGGGGAGAAAATATGTGAAAAGGGCTCAAGGATTGAGATAAGGACGAGAAAATCACGCAATAATTATTGTAACGGGCAAAACAGACTCGGCATAAGGAGATAGTAAGATTTATTGCCTACAACTAACAAGCGAGAGAAGTGAGAAAACAAAGGAAAAAAAAACCAAAAGCACCTTCCCCCCCCATCCACCCTTTTCCACCTCCTCCCCCCGAGCGGCGCAGGGGAACGGGGAATGGGGGTTATGGTCAGTCTACAGCACTTCTTCTCTGCCGCTCCTTCTCGGTCACTCTCGTCCCCTGTGCTGTGGGGTCCCACCCACGGGATGCAGTCCTTGATGAACTGATCCGGCGTGGGCTTCCCAAAGGCAGCAGCTCTTCCAGAACTGCTCCAGATATGGGTCCGTACCACGGGGTCCATCCCTCAGGAGAAAACTGCTCCAACCTGGCTCCCCTACGGGCAGCAGCTCCTGCCAGATCACCTGCTCCTGCGTGGTCTCCTCTCCACGGGCTATAGGTCCGGCCCGGAATCTGCTCCGGCAGGGGTCTTCCACAGGCGGCAGCCTCCGTCGGTGCAGGGCCACCTGCTCCACCGTGGTCTCCTCCACGGGCTGCAGCGTGGAACCCTGCTCCACCGTGGTACTCCATGGGCTGCAGGGGGACATCCTGCTTCACCATGGTCCTCACCACAGGCCGCAGGGGACTTCTGCTCCGGCGCCTGGAGCACCTCTCCCCCTCCTTCTACACTGACCTTGGTGCAAGGCTGTTCTCCCACTCCCTTGACTCTCCCGGCTGCTGTGTGGCGCAGCGTTTTTTCCCTGTCTTAAATATGCTCTCACAGAGGCGCAAAACAACATCGCTTATTGGCTCGGATCTGGAAAACAATGGGGCCCTTCCCAAACATGGGGCAGCTTCTAGATCTTTCTAACAGAAACCACCCCTATGGCTCCCTGCTACCAAAACCTTGCCACGTAAACCCACTACACTACTACAGGTCTCCACATCAGGAGGAGGAAGTCAATGAGGCCTTCTACAAGCATCTGCTAGTAGCCTCACGATCACGAGCGCTGGTCCTCATGGGGGACTTCAGTTACCCAGACATCTGCTGGGTAAGCAACTCGGCCAGGCACGAGCAGTCCAAACAGTTCCTACAATGCATTGAGGACAATTTTCTGACGCAGGTGGTGGAGGAGCCGACGAGGCGGGGGGTTGCTCCTGGACCTTGTTCTTACCAACAGAAATGGCCTTGTTAGGGATGTGAAGGTTGGGGGCAGCTTGGGATGCAACGACCATGAGATGGTGGAGTTCCACATGGAACTAGGCAAAGGAAGTAAGGCTAAAAGCAGGATTGCTATGCTGGACTTTCGAAGAGCAAACTTTGACCTCTTCCAGGACCTGCTTAGGAGTATCTCATGGGATAGGTTGCTAGAAGGCAAGGGTGCTTGTGAGAGCTGGGCTACCTTTAAGCAGCACTTCTTCCATGCTCAGGATCGGTGCATCCCGAGGAATAGGAAATTGGGGAAGAGGGGCAGGAAATCCGCATGGATGAGCAAGGAGCTCATCAATAAGATCAAAAGAAAGAGGATGGTCTATGAAATGTGGAAAAAGGGCCTGTCCTCTTGGGAGGAGTATAGATGTGTTGTCAGAGCCTGCAGGGACACGATGAGGAAGGCTAAAGCCCACCTAGAGATGGGGCTTGTGAAAGAGATAAAGGATAATAAGAAGGGTTTTTTCAAGTACGTAAACAGCAAGAGGAAGACTAGGGAGGGGGGTGTCCTGGTCACGGGAGACGCTGAGAAGGCAGAGATACTGAATGCTTTCTTTGCTTCAGTCTTTGCTTCAAGGACACTCCCCTGGGACTCCTCACCCCTGGCAATAGGACAAAGGGTCTGGAAGTGGAGGGCTCCCCCCTGGTGGACGTGGGACTGGTTCGGGAGCATCTGAGTTGGCTCAACACACACAAATCCATGGGTCCCGATGGGATGCATCTGCGTGTGCTAAGGGAGCTGGCAGATGTTATTGCCGAACTGCTCTCTATCATCTATCTATCAGGTGAGGTGCCTGTATACTGGAGGACAACCAATGTCACTCCGGTCTTCAAGAAGGGCAGGAAGGAAGATCCGGGGAACTATAGGCCAGTCAGTCTTACCTCTGTCCCTGGAAAGGTATTGGAGCAGCTTGTTCTGGATGCCATCTCCAAGCAATTGGAAGAGAAGGAGGTTATGAGGAGTAGTCAGCATGGATTCACCAAGGGGAAATCATGCTCGACCAACCTTGTTGCCTTGCATTATGGTGTCACCAGCTGGGTAGATGGGGGGAGAGTGGTGGATGTCATCTACCTTGACTTTAGCAAGGCTTTCGATACTGTCTCCCATGACATCCTACTAGCAAAGCTGAGAAAGTGTGGGATAGATGAGTGGATGGCAAGGTGGGTTGAGAACTGGCTGACTGGCTGAACTCAGAGGCTGGTGATCAGCGGAGCAGTGTCTGGCTGGAGGCCTGTGACTAGCGGTGTTCCCCAGGGGTCGGTGCTGGGTCTGGTCTTGTTCAACATCTTCATCGATGACCTTGATGAGGGAATAGCGTCTGCCCTCAGCAAGTACACCGATGACACAAAGCTGGGAGGAGTAGCTGACATGACAGAAGGTTGTGCTGCCATTCAGGGAGAGCTGGACCGGCTGGAGAGATGGGCAGGAAGAAACCAAATGAGATTTAATACGATCAAGTGTAGAGTCCTGCACCTGGGAAGAAACAACCGAAGTATCAGTACAGGCTGGGGGACGACCTGCTGGAGAGGAGTACTGAGGAGAAGGACCTGGGGTTCCTGGTGGATGACAGGTTGACCATGAGCCAGCACTGTGCCCTTGTGGCCAAGAGGGCTAATGGGATCCTGGCATGCATTAAAAGGAGAGTGGCCAGCAGGTCAAGAGAGGTGATCCTCCCCCTCTACTCTGCCCTGGTCAGGCCTCACCTGGAGTACTGTGTCCAGTTCTGGGCTCCCTGGTACAAGAAAGACAGGGATCTCCTGGAAAGTGTCCAGCAGAGGGCCACAACAATGATACCAGGCCTGGAGCATCTTCCCTATGAGGAAAGGCTGAGAGACCTGTGTCTGTTCAGCCTGGAGAAGAGAAGACTGAGAGGGGATCTCATTAGTGTATATAAATATCTGAGGGGTGGGGGACAGGAGGATGTAGCCAACCTCTTCTCAGTGGTTTGTGGGGATAGGACAAGGGGCAATGGCTGCAAGTTAGAGCACAGGATGTTCCGCACTGGCATGCGAAAGAACTTCTTCTCGGTGAGAGTGACGGAGAATTGGAACAGGCTGCCCAGGGAGGTTTTGGAGTCTCCTTCTCTGGAGATATTCAAGGCCTGTCTGGACACCTACCTGGGCAGCCTGCTCTGAGGAACCTGCTTTGGCAGGGGGGTTGTTGGACCCAATGATCTTTCGAGGTCCCTTCTAACCCCTACAGTTCTGTGATCTGTGATTCTGTAATTCAAACTACAGTTATCTCAATATCAGAATATCAGAAGCAAGAACCTTTAAGACAAATGGAAGCTGAAAACAATTGCTTTAATTTTAACTTATGGTTCTTAAATAACTGGGGAAAGGACGCAGAGGAAGAAAGTATCAAGTTAACAAAGGAGATGTAGTAAGCCAACAGACCTTTCTGTATGTAGAAGTACTTACTGCTGACAGAAAATTGAGGGGTTAGCTGAAGATCTGGGATTTTCATAGCCAGTAACTTGAACAATTAATTATTCATGAACCATCTTACTGAGAATGAGCAGTTTTCCCCAGAAAGTGACTTAAACTTACCACCTTCAAGACCAGGAAAGCTTATCATCAAGTAAGAGTTTGCGATCTGGCCATAACTTAGGCCTGGATGGCAGTTTTGAAGATTTCATCGCTTTTAGCCCTGAGACAAGCTGTTGCCTAAGATCGGGTCTTGGCCTATTCTGCCACTGTTAAACATCGTCTCCACATCCTTGGTTTAGGGTGGTCTTTTGCACCTACACACAAGGAGCATTGGTGTGATATGATTGTGGATCTTGGGTATATTTGTCATCCTTCCATTCTTTATTCTCCTTCCTCCTCTTGCTCCTTTCACAGTCTTCAAGCAGGCAGAGCTGGGAGAGGGTCTGGGGGGGGAGGGAGAAGGGTGATTCCCCACATGCCTCCGGAAATGAACTGGGGAAGAGGACAAAGCAATGAGCTCACAGTATGTTGTGCTGTTCATTTCAGTTCTGGCAACCCTGATTTTACATGTAGTACTGATGACAAGACGCTCTTGACAGCATATTGCTCACTCATTCCTGCTTTCCACCACATTCAGTCAATATGAGAAAGACCCCAGGTACAAATTCTCAACAATGTCTTCTGCCTGGGAGCTATCTCTTCAAATAAATTGCTCACTCCAGACCTTATCTATCTTCACTTCCTTTTTCAAATTGGAACGTCCATTGTATTCAATGGGAGCTTTGTTTGATTATGAAGAGAAGGGCTTAATGTGAAAAGGAAGGCAGATATGTGTCATTGTTCTCTGATCATTGCTGTCGCATTCTCTCTTAAACATAACACAGAGATTTCTTTCAAATGTGTTTGAAGGTTTGGAGAAAAATGTTCTAGTCAATAGAATCACTTTCTTTTTGTAAAAAATGCTTGGTACCAGCTATACATGAGAATAGAAAAAAGAATATATCCTTTATGCTAAAATAAGCTAAATATGATTAACTGAATATTGAGTAATTTAAAATATGCCAAGGAATTGACTGATTGGGAGAAAGACAAGAAAATAATTATGTAACTTTTTCTTAACTCTGCCTTTCAAAAAGCTAAACCAATGTGTTGCTATGTAAATAAAGTATGGCTGAGCCTGAAGCTGAGAAGCACAGCTAATTACATGATTTTCTAAGACAAGTCATGCTAATTTGTTCTAATGTTTTCATTTTTATGAGATTCTCTCGTCTCCACAACGTTTACAATTTTGTTCCAAATTTAATGAAAAACAGTTATGTTGACACTTGGCTTGTAACAAATGTAACAAATTCTATGACCTTGTGATTTAAAGTACATAGTATGTACATAGCAAGAATGGTGTTTTAAATGGTAAGGAACACTTAATAAAGTACCCCAACAGAACCTGCATAATAGAACTTAGACTGACTGGACATACCAATCTTACAGTAAAAAATGTGTGTTCGTGTGGATGTCTGGATACATAAGAGGAAGCCAATAGCTATTAAACAGGCAGGTATACTGTCCTTTATATATGTACATTTACATGTACATATATACATATATATACAGATATACATGTATACATATACATACATATATGTACAGATTTCTGTTGACTTCTCCTCCATGTTCCTCCAAAATGACCAGAAATAAATTTTACCCTGGGGATCAATAAATTAAAATTCAAGTGCAAAAACAGAAATTGTGACAATATAAATTGTTAGGCTTTTCTCCTTTACACAGGTTTCTGACAGTCAGTTTTAAAGGTGAATTGGTTGGCAGAATGATGCCTACTGCTTTACAGTCATGAAGACCAAAACAAATGGTGTGTTAGGTGGATCCCTCCTGAGATTCAGTCAATCACTAGCTGCCAAGATCTAGGGTAAAGGGTCACACCTGAATGGCAGCACTGAAAAATGAGAAGACCATTAAGCGGTCCAGGTTATTTGAGAACAATATGCTGATATCATAAAATAGTGTCTTAAACTTTGAGGAATGCTACAGCTTTGAGGGGAAGCATTTAATAAAAAAATAAAACTAGTAAGCCCAAAAGTAATAATCAAGGAGAGCTGAGGGAAAAAAAAAAAAAAAAAAAAAAAAAAAAAAAGACCATTAAATATAAAGTCAGTATTTTCTCTGACTGATAGTTCTTTTTCAAATTCTTTTGATTGGACAGAGCTTTTATTATTTTATACTTTGCCTGTTATCCCTGGGGAAAAAAAGAAAGTGCCACTCATAAAGTTAGGAAGTGCAACCTACTAATGAAATGTTTTCCCTTTGCATAAAAAAGATTGTAATGAAAGCAGAAAACTAACCATTTGTCTTGGTGATTATTAGTGCTTCAGAATATGGTAAGTGAATTGAATAGTATGTTGTGCATATTTAACATTTAAACTGATCTTCATCAGGAGGCACAGAACATTTAAGTATCCAAAGCTGTACACTTGAATAATTATTTAATAGCCATAAAAAATGGTTCAGCCAAGTGGTAATTATCTGCAGAACAAATTATTTTTAGGAGACTGAATGCTTGCTATACTAGATTGTTAAATGTCTTCAATTATGCTTACAATAAGTTTTAATGGAAATGTTTTATGGGATTTTTTGACGGTTCTAACTTTGCTTGACATAATTAGTATGACTTTTTGTCAGTCACTTTTCTGGTATTCAGAGATGTTTCCTGCCTTATCCTTGCTGGTCCCTCCATACTTACACTTGCACACACAATCATTTGTGTCCTTTACTTGATTGTTTGAAGTTACAAGGCAAAATACATAGGCAAAGGAAATTGTATGAGAAACAACATATGAGAAACAACATATTCACACCTTCATTTTCATCCTCAGTTCCTAAAGATATTACTACACAGCTAGCACCTCATGGACAAGAGGTATGTTAAAAATCAAGGGTGAAAGGAAGAATCCTTCAATGCATGTAGATTGGTCTGGCTCCATCTAGGTTAGTGGATGTATTGCAGATTTGCATCAATATTCATAAATGTCTGGTCTGGAAACCCTTCAATGACAGTCATTAAAAAATACTTGTGAATTACTGGCTTAAAGCAGTCACAGATTAAATAAAAGTAATGATAACAGATTTGTATTGTGTCTTTCCTCATTAGGCACACCTGTCAATATCCATAAGTGGCACTGTCTTTTAATTACTAATAAATAAATGTTTGATGGGAACCCTGATTGCGTGGCCTATCGAACAGGACACTGTTAAGGACAATCTCTGATTATTAAGGTCAAACTCCATTAAGGACAATCTAAATAATATGCAATACGAACTGCTCAGTTCCCTCTTAAATTTAAATGTTATGCTGCTCACAGCATCCAAGCTAGACATTTGTATGTAAGAAAACACCACTTAATTTCTCTTTGAATATTCTGTTTATGGATTGATTTCTAAGAGCTTTATGATTCTGAGGTTTATGCAATTCACCTTGGAAATTACACTACATACAAAATATCATTTATCTATTTATTTATTTATTTATTTTGCATTCCTTATTTATTTATGTATTTATATTTATTTTCCTGGAAAGAGTGCTGTCAAATGAGCAAATGGATTATGGCTATCTGTTTACAACAGCTCCCATAGCAGATATTGCCATCTCCTCTGATCCACTGATGGTTGTTTGGATGAGAGCTCCCTAAACCACTCCAGCTAAACTAAAGCAAGGCAAACTAAATTAATTGGTTTAAAGGATAGCTTTTTACAAAGGTGGGTACTTTGGTTAGGTTCACAGAACTTATTATCTTGTCAAGGGGACAAACACTAGGGAATGAATGAGATGAATTGATATGATTAGACACACTTTCATTTGAAACAGGGTGGTTTCAGCCAGAGTGCCTGCAGGACATTTCCTGGCCCATGTACTCATCCATGAACCATGACTGAATATTGTTGGTCAGATGTCTCACCAAAACTGTGCCAGAGAGTGCTAGCAATTAAACAGTACAGACAACTCCAGGACAATGTTTAAACCTGAGTTCTAGCCCTACTTAACTTAGTAATAGAGAGGTTTTGACTAGCACAGTGTGGGGAATAATCCCGTGAACCAGTCAATTAAAACCAAGAGCCAGTACCTGTACCAGGACTAAGTTGAAGACAGGTGAGACAGAGGAGCAGAAAATTTCTCCTTTATTATAGAAATGTCCTCTCCCTTATTTTGAATCAATTCCGATATCCTCACCTTTTCCCATTCCCCTTCTAATGCTGAACACACAGAGGATGGCAGCCTGCTGCAGCTACCCACTATCTGATTAACTCAGTAAGACAAACCAGTGTGCCTACAAATGCCAGTCTCAATTATTTGGAGAGCTAGGAAACAATACAACCTTGCCACATTTAAAATATATATGTAAATAATAATAATAATAATTAATAATAATAACAATAATATTGGGATAAAAAGAACCATCACTTTCCACAACTAAGTACTCAAAGTAGGGAAAATGTCTTTTTTAAAGCTGCCCATGTGATTTTATTCATTACGTTTAACAATATGATTAACAAGAAATGTTTCTGATTTCCTTGCTTCTGGTGTTCCAGGGATGTAAGAAGAAACACATGTAATAGCTAGTACCTTTGGTGTGGAAACACTAGCTTAAGTTGCAAGATATAGCACTAGGGTAGTATCTTTTAATACTTTCATATTAAAATATAAGCAGGAAGGTGCCCTGTTGTTCTCAACCTTAGCACATCTTTTTTATTTATTTATTTTATTTTATTTTATTTTATTTTATTTTATTTTATTTTATTTTATTTTATTTTATTTTATTTTATTTTATTTTATTTTATTTTATTTTATTTTTTAAGATAAAAGACATTTTAAAGAAGGTGGTATCTGATGAATTTTATGCCATTATTTATCACTTTCAAAATGTAGGAGTCAAAGCCTGAAGTCACTGTGGGGGAAAATGGCACTACCATTTAGCATTTAGCATAGGGTAACTAAGAAAATTCTGTTACTTCATATTTTGATATAAAACATAGATAAGCATCATTATTCCTTACAGCCTTGATTGAAGTCATGGACCACAAAGAAGGACCACTAATCCTCATGTTGTCCAGTCAAAGCTTAGTTATACCTGTGCTTTGTACAACAGCTGCCTTTTGTTCCAGATACAAATAATGCAGGTATAGTTGTGCCAAGGCCTATATTTTTTATCAATTCCAGCCACCTTGGTGAGCATTTTCTTTTGAAGAGCATATGCTGAATCCACTTACCATACTTTAAACATTTTCTTGCATTAACAATTGGTATATTTTCTAAATAGATAATTTATTACCTAGTTTTGTAGTCTAGTTATATTTCATAAATTTCATGCAGAAAAACAAACATCTCTGTTTATTATTTCCATCTCTCTGAGTGAACCTGGCTCAAAAATTGAAAGTCTTGCCAGTCATAAATTACTACACTTCCTCCAGCAAAATGCTATAGGACACTTTCTAAAGAAAATGTAAATTAACTACATTAGTCTAATTCCATCAGTCTTTATACACACGTTAATACAGAATTATGTTTAATTAATGAAATTAAGGAAGGCCACCAGGCTATTAAAGGGCATAAGACATTTATAAGGAAAACTAGAAATGAAGATTAATTTTTTCAGCATAAACATTCCCAAGTGTCAGACTTTGTGTTTGGAAACACATCACTCAAGAGGTACAAAAAGTGGAGGTGAAACAACTCAAAAACACTCCCTAACTCTCTGTTATTCCAGTCATGTGTCAAGGACAAGTTGCCTTTTTTTTTCCTCCCCTGGTTGCACTGATCACCACTGAGATGATGAATTGTGTAGGGAAAACCAAGAGACTTTCTATTCTGTCAGTTGGTTTCTTGGTCATAATTATAACCATTTTTAATTGAGGTTATTGCCCAAACGTTATCAAATATTGTTGGAGATGTAGCCTAGGTGATCAGCTCTGGGGAAGACATGTTCTGCAATGGAGTGGGGGATCGCAGTGTGCAGGGGGTTTCCTACACCAAGGAAAGAACTATCAGATTTTTAGCATGTACCACCACAAGAATTTCCATATATGGAATTCTGGCTGCTGATGTTTTAAATATCTTCCAGGCTGTAGTATTGCTCAGAAGCAGAAGTCAGTTTCCAAATACCATAGAGGTTTTTAATATTATTACTTCTATGTAATGGGCATAAATCTCAATCCCAGACTGCTTTCCCAGCAGTCTGCGCATTAAGCACATATACCCATTAAGTGCATGGATATGTTCTTACTACTGTAGTCTTCCTAGCCACATCTTGAACAAAAGGCAGTCTAAAAAATATTTTTCACCATGACAAAACCATAGCCAGATATTTTGATTCAGAATCTTGCATTCATGGTTTGCTCTTCATAATGCTTTTTTAAATAATACCTTAGATTTTTCTAGTCCCATCCATTGATGCATCTCTAATGGGCTACCTATCCTTGGCCAAGGATATGCACCTTGGCCAAGATGCATAACGTCCTTTTATATACTGGTGCAAAAGAAATGGATAATGACACTTTCTTACTAAGATCCAGTGACAGGTTTTGACAAAGAACAAGTTTTGCCAGGAATGAGTGAGGCTATATACAAGGGATTGGTGTGATCGCCTTTCTGGTGTTTGAGCTGTAAGTGGTGCATTTGAGGTTACTCCATGGTGTTCAACTGCAGTAGGGAGTTTCCACCAGGCATCTTGGAAATTAGAAGTGTGGAAAGCTCCTAGGAGCTGGTAGCATGACTGGTCTCAAAAGGTGCTTTGACTCAACTCAGTCCTTGAAGCTATCCATTACAGACTAATGTAAGGAGATGATATCAGAATATGTAACTCTGAACAAAAAACTCCATGGAATTTGTGATGAATTTCATCATGAGATTAGAGGACATCTTAAAACTAAGAATCCCATAAAATTTTAATCAAAATCTGTAGTGTTCATCTTAAGTTGGACTTCTTTAATTATTATGGACAAGGTTCTTTAATTATCATAGACAGAGTACTAATGCTTTCCATGAAGCCATTTAGCACCTTGCAGCTCAAATGCATTCCCTCTAATAAGAAGTTTATTTTCTAGAAGTTTCTAAACACTAACAGGTCAGATTTATTTATTGTTTCTACTACAGAGAAAACAAAACCTGATGAACTCCACTTTCATTGGGACATGAAGCACAGCTTTCTGGAAGCTGACAGTTCAGATAAAAACCTGACAGGAGGTCAGCAACCCTTCACAAGCCTGTAGACACAGGGTGGTCAGAATAAACATAAACTTCAGACTTTTCCTGGTGGCTAGGTTTGTTAATAACTCCTGCTCACGCTGGTCTCCTTAAAAGTCTGGAGTGCTTGCCTATCATTTCAGTTGTGAAGGAACCATAAGGCATACATAAGCAACTACACATTACAATAAGCATGGAATTAACTTCTCTGGGAAAAAAATAAATAAAAAAATAAAAAATAAAAATTAAGATTGTTTTCCCCCACTCTTCTAAATGTAATCTAACAAGCCTCCACCCTGCCACACCTGCAGAGTTAACAGATTTTTGTGCAATCTCTCTCTGACCTCAGGCAAGCTGTTTTGACTCAGAATACCAACAATAAAGGCAAAAATGTACATACATGTTATTTGATAGAATAACATCAGTATTTTAGTTATGGTGTGAAAGGGGGATGTTTTGATATTAGAAACAATGAAAGAATCTAGTAAGGTGAGATTTTTTTGTTATCATTTGATCCTTATATATTTATTGTCTTGGCATAACTCCCATTTATTGTAAGAACTGGAACTCATCAAATTGTACCTTAAAGCATAGGCTTCATATAACCACTATGATCTGTAAAATAACTTGTTATCACAATGAAATCTTTTTCACCAAAAATGAAGGAAGAAAGCAGTAGAGACAGAAGTTTCTAAATGGGATGAGAATTGCTGAATAGAAGACACAAATGAACAAAGAAAGTGAATTGGGTAACGGGATTTGAAAGAGGTGATGGAATGGAAGAGTGGAAAAATGACAACTTTAAATAAACTGATGAGATGAAAGATACTGGAGACCAAAAACAGATTTTCAAGTTTCTGAATGCTCACAACTGAAAGAGGACATGAGGGTGGGCTTACAGCTGCTTCTGTTCAAATTCTCTCAGGTCTCAGTTCATGAAAGACAAGAATAAAAATTTTGAATGTGAAAGTGATAAAGAAAATCTCTTTGATGGATTTTTTTTTTAAAACAAATTCCTGACCTTTCAAGATATAGAATATGTTTTCAAACATGGAAAGAGCTATGCATAAGAAGAAAAATATTTTCTTAAGAAAAACTAAAAATATTTAAGTAGACAAGCCAATAAGTTAATGCCACAGAAAAATAGTCATTTCTCCTATTCATATGGATTTTCTCCTGTGCTTAAAAGTTGTTTATAGTAAGTGGTTTGTAGTAAGTTACCATATTTTAAACTATGATAGATAATATATATTTCATAAGATTCCTTAACTTCAGTGATGTCTACTACTGTTTGTAGGATACTCAAGAGTGGAAAAGAATTATAGAAAGATTTGATTGGAAAATTCCAACCACCCTGCCATGGGCAGGGACACCTCCTACTAGACGAGGTTGCTCCAAGCCCCATCCAGCCTGGTCTTAAACACGTCCAGAGTTGGGGCATGCACAACTTCTCAGAACAGCCTGTTCTAGTGCCTCACCACCCTCATAGTCAAGAATTTATTCCTGATGTCTCATCTAAATCTCCCCTCTTTTAGTTTAAAACCATTACCCTTTGTCCTAGTGCTATGCTCCCTGACAAAGAGACCCTCCCCAGATTTCCTGTAGGTCCCCATTAGGTAGTGGAATGTTGCTATAAGGTGTCCCTGGAACCATTTCTCCTCCAGGCTGAGCAACTCCAGCTTTCTCACTGTCCTCACAGGAGAAGACTATGAGAAGGTTTCCAGCCCTCTGTGGGGATCATCTTTGTGGTCCTCTTTAGGACTCATCCTAATAAGTATATATCCTTGACTTGTCCCCAGAGCTGAAGGCAATACTCCAGGTATGGTCTCACAAGAGCAGAACAGAAGGGGAGAATCACCTCCTTTGACCTGCTTGCCATGTTTCTTTTGATGCAGTCCAGAATATGGCTGGCTTTCTGGGCTGCAGGCGCATACTAATGGCTCAAGTCAAGCTTCTTGCCAAACACCCCTAAGTCCTCCTCCTTAGAGAAGGACTTAGAGGAGGACCTCCTCTAGGACCTCCTTAGAGGAGGACATTGTGAGGAATGTTTTAACAATTCGTGTCCATAAAGAACAATTCTGTTTGAATCCTGTCTGCCTCTGGGCCCTGCACTGGCAATTTAATTCTTGAACCACAGATGCAGTGTGTCCCAGTCTCCCCCTCATTCTAGTCAATTTATCACTTCTTAAATTTATGAACCTGTTTGCTTTTGTTATTCCGGACTTCTATTTCTAACACTGCTATAGATGTGTCTGTGAATGGCTGGGGAAGAATGTTTTAATTACTCATGTGTCTAGGAGTTTCAGAACAACTGATAACAACTAGTGACTGTTATGGGATACTATGTGGATCTTTGGTATCTGGTTAGGGGGGGCCGAGAGATAAAGAGGAAGGAGAAAGAAGCTGAAGGACGGCTGGGAGACAAGACTTGAAGAGGATGTTCTGTAAACTTGGTATGGTGCCCAGTAAGTACAAAGGTGGAGAGGAAGACTACGAGCCTTCAGCATGAAAGACCCCTAGAGACCCCCAGAAGAGACCCCAGAGGAGACTGCGCATGCTCCAGTAGGAGGGACTGCACCCCGGAAGCTAATTTTAATAATCTATTTTTTTTTAGAAGTAGTAATGAATATGTATTAGTCTAGGAGCATAAAAATCAGCTGCTTGATGTAACTGGTGTGCGTCCTGGTGGAGCGGAGACTCCCGGTGCACCCAGCGCTGTTTGCTTACCTCTATTCCTTTATATTCTTTCAATAAATCCTATTTCTTTATGTAATCCTAATTTGAATCCTGAGCCATTTATAACAATTTGGGGGCTCGTCCGGGATGGCTATAGTTCCTGAATTCTGATTTAATCTAGGAGAGGCGCCCCACCATTTGGTGGCTCCTGTTTGAGTCAGATCAGGACTAATGCCATCCTGAACCTGAATAAAGGTAAGCAAAGAATTTGATTTTTTTTGAGCTCCCTTGCCGGCTGTTTTTTGCCCGTAATTCTGCGCGTGAAGATCCGGACGAAGATGACAGGGTCGTTTGGATACCGTTCGGTTGGATTCCGGTGTCCGGGATCGAACCGGACGAAGACGACAGTCATTTGGATACCGTCTGGTTCGATCCCAGACGAAGACGCTTGTGGATACCGTCCGGTTGGACTCTGGACTAAGACGACTGATTCGTAAGATACCGTCTGGTTGGGTAAAGGTACGGTTGCCCGTGTTTGTGTGTGAGAGTGTAACTGAGGCTTCTAAAGTCTGCGTAGAAGTCTTTTTGTTTTCTCACTGGTTCTAATCTCCTGTCGGGGGGGCTGGGCTGGTGAATGGAGTGATACGTGGGTGGGTGATAGGTCCTAAACCCCCTGCAAGACACTCTCACTGGGGGCAACCAAGGGCTGTGGGAATTGCCACTAGTAAAATTCCCGGATGGGTCAGATAAAATCGAAGACCAAGGACCAGAAAGGGAGCAAATTACCGGATATATGACCAAAAAGTCCATTATGAATAATGAATAGAAATTGGAACAATTGGGGCCCCAGAAAATTAAAGAGTAAATTGAAAATTATCCAGTATTATATGATAGAATGACCAAAAGAACCCTTAAGACCCCATGTATTTTGATCCACGGAGGACGGGGTCTGTCAGGCTTTGAACATTAATAGTAGAATACCTGTGGATCCAGAAAAGAGCAAGCTGAAACATTGGAATTAGAAATTAGAGAGCAATTGATTAAGAATGAATATGTGCTACATTTGTGCCTGTGCTGCACTTATACCACCAGATAACAGGAGCCTCTCGGACCCCGAGAACCAGATCAAAAACAACCTCACAGTTCGGACTTTAATCAAGGGGTCTGAGATAAGGAGGACTGTTCACAAAGGGACAGGTTATGCATATGTATAGGAATGTTCATGTATATGTAACTCTTTACTAAAGCAATTTGCCACATTAGGCGTGCACGACTCTGGTGGGACTACCCACCCCGTGCTGCATGGAACTGAGTAAACATACCTACTTTACAATCTTACTGATTGTGGAGTCAGCTTTCTGTGAGTCATTCTGGTAAGCCAGGCAGGAGACACTCTGCTTGGCTGCGGGATCATCTGCAGCGTGGACGCCCCTAGGTGCACCCTGAGCATTTTGCTCGGAGGGGACTCCACTCTCAGCTGCTCACCGCAGGAGCAAAGATCTCCTGAAACTGCAGACAAACGGTATGTTTTCGGCTGCTGGAGGGATACTAACTGGAGTGTTAATAATTGTATGTGTTTTTATGTATGTATTTTGTGTTGAAATTTTGTATATTGTAATATTTGCATATTGTACGTATTTTGTGTTGAAAGTATTTGTGTAAGTGTAAGGGTTTGAAACAAAGTGTTACAAGTCACTTCACGAAGAACACAGTCAGAGACAATACTTATTTGGTTGGTTATCATTCTAAATTATATTCCTGTGGTATGAATGAGATGTGCTAGAGGCCTCCGTGTGCGATTGTGCTGTGTGAGTGAGACGCAGCGTTGCTGCAAAGCGAGTGCAGAGTTCCGATCCATGGTTCCGTACTCTCTGCAAGGGGAGTGGGCAGAGACGAATGAAGTGCTTGACAGACTGAAAAGAAGTGCTGTTTTATCCAAGTTTTGAGTGGTGGTGCCTGGTGTATCTTGTGTATCTTGTGTATCCTATTTTTTTTGCTCTTAAATGTTTTGACTGTGACAAGAAAAAGGCAGGAGCATGATATGACATGCTTCCTGCAACATATGAGGCCCGCACAGGCTGAGACCTGGACTCGCTGAGACCTGAACAGGCCGAGAGACTGGAGCGGCGCTGGGAGACCAGAGAAACTACGGAGGGACTACCGCTGGACGGAGAGAGCCCTGAGAGACGCTGCAGAGCCACGGACGGCTCTGAGAGACACAGAACAGACCTGACAGAAGCTGCAAAACGCGGGGAAATTGAAGTAACTGCGGAACATCCGAGATCGAGTTGCTACGGGAGATCAGAGGCGTCAGTGGACACCGGCAGTCGACTCTCACCGTGAGGCGAGTCGGCGCAGAGCAGAGGGGCGGACATCAGGACCCTGCAGCCTGTCTGACGTAACCATGGAGGCAGCGGCAGCAGCGGCTGTGCTGCTTCACTCTAGCATTCTTTTTATAAAAGGTTTATCTTGCAATGCAAAAAAGACTATTAGTCCCCAGATCGGTGTTATAACTATTACTAATGACGACTTAGCTCTATTGCAGGGCAGGAATGCAGAGACGCAGATTACACTGCCAAATGACCACCGGCAGGCTCTTTCACAAACCTAAGGTTGCAGCTGGCACTGCCTGCAGCCGTATAGCAGACGTTACACTCTCTTTCCTAACTAGTAATCATGTGTCTCATCCAGTTGTGGTGAATGGTCAGTGGCAAAAAGAAAAGGAGGATGCCACTGACACTAACAGCATGGGTAATAGGAGTAGTATAAGTGACACAGGTGACGGTGCGGGGTGCTCTGCCTGCTGCTCGCCTTCGCTTGACTGTGCACTGCTGCTGACGGTGCTAGAGTAAAATGTGAAGACTGCTCAGATGGCAGTGATGAGAGTGCTTGTGTGAAGAAGATGTGTGCTGAATCTGACTTTGTGTGCAACAGTGGTCAGTGTGTGCCAAACAGATGGCAGTGTGATGGGGACCCGGATTGTGAAGATGGGTCTGATGAAAGTGCTGAGCTGTGTCATATGAGAACAGTGTCATGGAAATATGATGGTGAAAAAGACTGTGACAGTGGAGAAGATGAAGAGAATTGTGGCAATGTGACTTGTAGTGCAGCAGAGTTCACATGCAGTAGTGGACAATGTATTTCCAAAAGCTTTGTCTGCAATGGTCAAGGTGACTGCTCCGACCACTCGGATGAATCTTTGGAGCAGTGTGGCCGCCACCCTGCACCTCCGGTGAAGTGTTCTGTGAGTGAGGTGCAGTGCGGCTCAGGTGAATGTATCTACAAGAAGTGGCGATGTGACAGAGATCCTGATTGCAAGGATGGAAGTGATGAAATTAACTGCCCTTCCTGGACCTGCAGGCCAGACCAGTTCAGATGTGAAGATGGGAACTGTGTCCATAGGAGTAGGCAGTGCAGTGGTGTGAGAGACTCTCTGGATGGCACTGATGAAGCAAACTGTAACAATGTTATTCAGTGCTCTGGACCTGGCAAATTCAAGTGCAGAAGTGGAGAATGCATAGATATCAATAAAGTGTGTAACCAGCAGAGAGACTGCAAGGACTGGGGTGATGAGCCCCTGAGGGAATGCAACATAAATGAATGTGACTGTCCAGCTGGGAAACTGTGGAGGTATTGATGAATGCCAAAACCCTGGTATCTGTAGTCAAATCTGTAACAACCTGAAAGGCTATCAGATGAATCCTGCTACAGGAACCTGGAAAGGGCCATACAGCAAAGCAAATTAGATAACTGTTATTTAACTTGTCAGATGTCGTGGTTTAACCCGGCTGGCAGCTAAATACCACGCAGCCGTTCGCTCACCCTCCCCCCTCCCTCTCTGGGACGGGGGAGAGAAATGGAAAGTGAAGCCCGTGAGTTGAGATAAAGACAGTTTAATAAGACAGGAAAATAATAATAAGAAAATAATAATAACAATAATAACAATAATGTTACAATGGTGATAATAGGAAAATAATAATAATATGTACAAACAAGTGATGCACAATGCAATTGCTCACCACCCGCTGACCGATGCCCAGCCTAACCCCGAGCAGTCCGGCCCCCTCCCCCCGGCTAGCCACCCCTATATATTGTTTAGCATGACGTCAGATGGTATGGAATACCCCTTTGGCTAGTTTGGGTCACCTGTCCTGGGTCTGTCCCCTCCCAGCTCTTACTGCACCCCCAGCCTGCCTGTTGGCAGGACAGAGCAAAAGTCTGAGGTGTCCTTGGCTTGGTATAAGCACTGCTCTGCAACAATTAAAACATCGGGGTGTTATCAGCACTCTTCTCATCCTAAGCCAAAACACAGCATTCCACCAGCTACTAGGAAGAAAATTAATTCTGTTCTAACTGAAACCAGGACACAGAAGATAAAAAAGAAAGTGTTTCAACAAGCAGCCATGGGAGGGAAGAATCACTGAACCCCCGATGTGAGGGACTGTACCTTGTTTTACTGACTACTGAAACAGCTGTGAGAACTGCAGAAAGGGACCCACGCATCCAGAATAAAAGGACCAGTAACTACTGAAACTTGGAGGGTTGAGTCCGCTCCTGGGAAACTGAAACTCAAGCTAAGGGAGAACTAATATTCTGGCAACGAGGCTCTGCATGAATTAAGGATGCCAAATAAAGGGGACAAGCCTAAAGGGAGAAAAGGGAGAAGGCAAGACCGGGGCAGGACCCTCCACTGCGGTGTGTATGGTCTACCGAGGGAGGCAACCCCTATGGGTATTGACTGCCGAGTGAGAGGGCCTCGACCGGACTTCTCCCACACTAAGATCAGGTTGTCCCAAGAAAATAACATTAAAAAAACTCTTTTTTTTTAAACCTATATAAAATTGTGATTCGTTTTACAGGAGCTGGATCACCCTGACAGGCCGAACGGTAACACAAGCCTGAATTGACCCTGAAAGCGGGCCTAACTCCTTGACTGAAGGCTTTTGCCTATTATGATCCAGCTACGTGGGCAGAAGACAGATCCTGGGGCTATAGGACCTCAGTATATATACTTAATAGAATAATTAGGTTATTAGCTGTAATAGAAATAGTTATAAATGATGAGAACTGATTTAAATGAGTTTTAAAGATGAGAACTGCCTAATTTGAATCCTGAGCCATTTATAACAACCTTACTCTCAGTTTATTTTCCACCCAACCTGTATTTGTGCTTGGGATTGCCTTGACTCAGGTACAGGACCTTGTACTTGGCCTTGTTGAACTTTATGAGGTTATTTAGGTAAAAAATCAATGAAGTAACAGTATTGGTAAACCCCCAGCAGAGAACTGACAGCACTGTCTAGTTATCATCTCCAATTACAGGACAAGAAGCCCCAAATAACAGCCAAATCTGATGTCAAGCAAAAGAAAATCAATATCAGAGATTATAACTTTTAACCTCTTTTTTCTATCATATCTTTACTTATATTCTTGGGTTAGTCTAACTGCTGCTCCATGCAGACAAATACTTACCAAGAGAAATATCACTTAATTGCATTTAAAAACCTTTCTGTAGGCTGTTTATTTTTTAAAGACTCTGTACTTCAAGATGTGAAAATATTTGCCAGATTTACTTTATTAGTTCATAAGCATGACTGTAGACCCATGCAGATTTGAATCATAATTTTTTTGGGGATCATGTAGAAGGACTGTGGATATATAGTTTGTACATTCACAAAATATTAAGGGTTTCATGTAGGGAAATTTAAACCAGTGTTAAACTGGTTAAACTTAGTTCATAAAAACTGAATTTTAAAATTTCCTTTCAGAAGATTTATACTTTGTGTCCTATGAAACTAAGCATTACTAAAATTTTTGGTATCAAAACTGCTCAGTCACTGAAAATAGAGCATAGGTTACTTACCAATTATAGGATCAAAGAAAAAAAAATATACTGAAAATACTGGAGGCATTATACCTTTAGGAAATATTAATATGTTTAACAACACTTTCTACCATTTATAAGTAGATGCATATGGAACTCATCTGACATGGTAGCAGGACTGCAGATGCATTTAATACTTTACAGAATGTGGCTTTCCTTGTGTTTAGAGGAATATGGAACAATTTATTTCCCATTTGATTTTATCCTTTCCTTAGCATTTGATTTAAAAAAAAAAAAAAAAAAAAAAGTCCAATGGGTTCCATTAGATGTAGAAGTTTGTAATAAACTATGTAAGAATGCATTACTTGTAATTACCAAATGTTGCAAAAAAATGGAAAATGAGACAATTCTGTATTTCTGGCTAACGTTTTTATCCATTTCTCTTTAATTTCTGATCCATGGCAAGAGATGGAATGAATTACTTCCTTGCTGTGAGTCTTCTTTTGACTTTGGCAATATTCCCTAGAGAATTCTGTCCAAGATTTTCTCTTGTGAATCCATGCCGAGTCTCCTGCATTTTTCATTACTCTATGCAGCAGAGCCATGTCAAGAAAGACACATACCAGAAGTATAACCGAGGAATAAAATCAAAAATATCCACAAAACTTAGGAACAGACAATGCTGTATTGGGCTAAACTACAGCCTTATCAGAAGCTGTACCAGAAGTGTAGCTATACTAGAAAAAGATCTTGAAAGAAAAATTGAATTTTATTCCTTCTCAGTGAAAGCACTATGCTGTCAACAAAAATATTGAGGGTGAAAAATACAATGAAAAAGGCTATGTCTATATTTACTCTTCCTTCTGTACCTCTTCCCACCCAATAGTGAAAGGATAGTAGCTGTTGCTTGCTCAGATACCTTAAGGGACCTTAAGGATTAAGCATTAATAATTAAGCATTATTGTTCCCTTTATGGCTATGAGAGACTATTATACTAGTGTGTATGATGCTATTTCAATTATTTCTGTATATGGATTCAAAACACATTTAGCAGTGAAGGTTAGGAAGTCAGGAATGAAGTGAAAATTTTGGCTGTAGTTTGAACATCTTTAATTTGCCTATTCTGACCAGATGTCAATTGTTAAATGAAGAAGAACAGAGAAAAAAAGTCCTTCTCTTACCATGCACTATTGCTGATAAAGCAGGAAAGAGATCTGTCAAAAATCTTCCCTGAAGGATTATGCACCCTGTATCAACATGAAGCTTTTATCTCCTTTAGACAATATTATCCAATAATATTATCCAATAATATCTCAAAATAATCCTCAGTGTTTCAGCAATATCAAAAGCATGGAGAAAACATTAATTAAACCTATGAGAAATAAAAAGAAACAAACACAGATGACTCTCCTCTGTCTTTGAAGATTCACAAATGACTCAGATCTGGTGGTAAATGCTCAGATTTCTATCCATCTGCCTAAGCATGAGACTACTCTTTTTTCTCCTTTTCCTGCACTGTAACTTAAACCTGGATTATTCTGCAAATGGCTCTGTAGAGGAATGCATAAAACTGTTTCCACCCAAGAGTTCCTGTCTCTGTACCAGGAACTGGAACATGATGATGAATTCCTGTATCTGTGCATTTAACCCCTATTGAAAACCAAAGTATATTAATCACAGAATCATCTAAGTTGGAAGAGAGCACCAAGATCTAGGTCCAACCTCTGACCCAACACTAACAAGTCCTCCACTAAACCATATCACTAAGCTCTACATCTAACTGTCTTTTAAAGGTCTCCAGGGATGGTGACTGAACCACTTCCCTAGGCAGCCTATTCCAATGCCTAACAAGCCTTTCAGTAAGAAGTTCTTCCTAATATCCAACCTAAACCTCCCCTGGCACAACTTTAGCCCATTCCCCCTCATCCTGTCACCAGGTATGAGTGAGAATAGACCAACCCCCACCTTGCTAGAGCCTCCTTTAAGGTACACGTAGAGTGTGATAAGGTCACCCCTGAGCCTCCTTTTCTCCTGGCTGAACAACACCAGCTCCCTCAGCCGCTCCTCGTAATAATTGTTCTTCAGACTCCTCACCAGCTTTGTTGCCCTTCTAAAAAAGTGCAACCTCCCCGTCCAGGAATTGAACCCCAGTTTTCTGTGTGACAGGTGGGAATACTCACCACTATACTAATGTGGACAGGTAAGCTTGTGGTGTACTAACATCAACCACAACCACTTTCAGTCAGATCAGCCCAGGTCACAGGTAGAGAAAAAATGTGCATGCAGACATGCTTGTAAATACACATAAAGATAGAAAGTTATTTTCCAGAGGCTGTTAGTTAAAAGTTAAAAAGGGCATTCTTGTTTCACAGAATAACAGAATCACAGAATTTCTAGGTTGGAAGAGACCTCAAGATCATCGAGTCCAACCTCTGACCTAACGCTAACAGTCCCCACTAAACCATATCCCTAAGCTCTACATCTAAACGTCTTTTGAAGACTTCCAGGGATGGTGACTCCACCACTTCCCTGGGCAGCCTGTTCCAATGCCTCACAACCCTTTCAGTGAAGAAGTTCTTCCTAACATCTAACCTAAAACTCCCCTGGCTCAACTTAAGCCCATTCCCCCTCGTCCTGTCACCAGGCACACGGGAGAACAGGCCAACCCCCACCTCGCTACAGCCTCCCTTGAGGTACCCATAGAGAGTGATAAGGTCGCCCCTGAGCCTCCTCTTCTCCAGGCTGAACAAGCCCAGCTCCCTCAGCCGCTCCTCGTAGGACTTGTTCTCCAGGCCCCTCACCAGCTTCGTCGCCCTTCTCTGCACCCGCTCGAGCACCTCCATGTCCTTCTTGTAGCGAGGGGCCCAAAACTGAACACAGTACTCGAGGTGCAGCCTCACCAGAGCTGAGTACAGGGGGACGATCACCTCCCTAGCCCTGCTGGTCACACTGTTCCTGATACAAGCCAGGATGCCGTTGGCCTTCTTGGCCACCTGAGCACACTGCTGGCTCATATTCAGCCGACTATCCACCATCACTCCCAGGTCCTTCTCTGCCTGGCAGCTCTCCAACCATTCCTCTCCCAGCCTGTAGCTCTGCTTGGGGTTATTGCGCCCCAGGTGCAGGACCCGGCACTTGGCCTTGTTGAACTTCATGCAGTTGACCTCAGCCCATCGGTCCAGCCTATCCAGATCCTCCTGCAGAGCTTTCCTACCCTTGAGCAGATCGACACACGCACCTAACTTGGTGTCATCTGCAAACTTTCTGAGGGTGCACTCGATGCCCTCGTCCAGATCATCGATGAAGATATTAAAGAGGACCGGCCCCAGCACTGAGCCCTGGGGAACGCCACTAGTGACTGGCCTCCAACTGGACTTGGCTCCATTCACCACGACTCTTTGGGCCCGGCTATCCAGCCAGTTTCTAACCCAACGAAGCGTGCGCCAGTCCAAGCCAAGAGCAGCCAGTTTCTTGAGGAGAATGCTGTGGGAGACGGTGTCAAAAGCCTTGCTGAAGTCAAGGTAGACCACATCCACAGCCTTTCCCTCATCCACCCAGCGCGTCACTTTGTCATAGAAGGAGATCAGGTTCGTCAAGCAGGATCTGCCTTTCATAAACCCATGCTGAGTGGGCCTGATCGCCTGCTTGCCCTGCAAGTGCTGCGTGATGACTCTCAGGAGGATCTGCTCCATGAGCTTCCCTGGCACTGAGGTCAAACTGACAGGCCTGTAGTTTCCCGGGTCTGCCCTCCGGCCCTTCTTGTAGATGGGCATCACGTTTGCTAGCCGCCAGTCAACTGGGACCTCCCCCGATAGCCAGGACTGCTGATAAATGATGGATAGTGGCTTGGCCAGCTCCTCTGCCAGTTCTCTCAGTACCCTTGGGTGGATCCCATCCGGCCCCATCGACTTCTGCACATCTAAGTGCCGTAGCAGGTCACCAACCAGTTCTACATGGATAGTGAGGGCCACATCCTGCTCCCCATCCCCTTCCACCAGCTCAGGGTACTGAGTATCCAGAGAACAACCGGTATTGCCGCTAAAGACTGAGGCAAAGAAGGCATTGAGCACCTCCGCCTTTTCCTCATCTCTTGTAACTAAGTTTCCCCCCGCATCCAGTAAAGGATGGAGATTCTCCTTAGTCCTCCTTTTTGTGTTGATGTATTTATAGAAACGTTTTTTGTTATCTTTAACGGCAGTAGCCAGATTGAGCTCCAGATGAGCTTTGGCCTTCCTAATTTTGTCCCTGCACAGCCTCGCTACATCCTTAAAGTCCTCCTTAGTGGCCTGCCCACTTTTCCAAAGCTTATAAACCCTCTTTTTCCTCCTAAGATCAAGACACAATTCTCTGTTGAGCCAGGCTGGTCTTCTTCCCCGCCAGCTCATCTTTGGGCACGTGGGGACAGACCATTCCTGCGCCATTAAGACTTCCCTCTTGAAGAGCGCCCAGCCTTCCTGGACCCCTCTGCCTTTCAGAACCGCCTCCCAAGGGACTCCACCAACCAGTGTCCTGAGCAGCTCAAAGTCAGCCCTCCGAAAGTCCAATACAGCGGTTTTACTGGTCCCCTTCCTGGCCTCGCCAAGAATAGTGAACTCCACCATTTCGTGGTCACTCTGCCCAAGACAGCTCCTGACAATCACATCCTCCACCAGTCCTTCTCTGTTTGTGAAGAGAAGGTCTAGCGGGGCACCACCCCTGGTAGGTTCACTAACCAGCTGCGTCAGGAAGCTATCTTCCACGCTCTCCAGAAACCTCCTAGACTGCTTTCTCAGGGCTGTGTTGTGCTTCCAGGATATGTCAGGGAAGTTGAAGTCCCCCACGAGTACAAGAGCTGATGATTTTGCAACTTCTGTCAGCTGCCTGTAGAATTCCTCATCCGTCTCCTCATCCTGGTTCGGCGGTCTATAGCAGACCCCGACCAGGACACTAGCCTTGTTGTCCCTGCCGATCCTAACCCAAAGGGACTCGACCTTGTCATTTCCAACCTCGAGTTCTACAACCTCGAAAGACTCTCTAATATAGAGAGCCACACCACCACCCCTTCTGTGCTGCCTGTCCCTTCTATAGAGCTTATAGCCAGGCATTGCAGCACTCCAGTCATGAGACTGGTCCCACCACGTCTCCGTGATGGCAACCAAGTCGTAGCCTGCCTGCCGCACGATGGCTTCCAGCTCCTCCTGTTTGTTACCCATGCTGCGTGCATTGGTGTAGATGCACTTCAGCTGGGCCATTGCCTTATCCCCCGGCCTTGCTATTGTTCCCCCTGGCACAGCTCCAACAATCCTTGCTTCAGCCCCATCCCCCTTCTTACTTAGTTTAAAGCCCTCTCAATGAGCCCTGCCAGCTCCTGGCCCAGGATCCGTTTTCCCCTAAAAGATAGGCACCCGTCTGCGGCCATCAGCCCGGGTGCTGAGCAAAGTGCCCCATGGTCGAAAAACCCAAGATTTCTGTGTTGGCACCAGCCCCGGAGCCACGTGTTTAACAGATGGGCTTTCCGTGTCCTCTCTGAACCCCTCCCTGCCACCGTAGGGATGGATGAAAACACCACCTGCACTCCCGCTCCATCCACTAACCGACCCAGTCCCCTAAAGTCTCTTTTGATAGCCTTGAGGCTTCTCTCTTTGATGTTGTCACTGCCCGCCTGGACTATCAAAAGAGGGTAATAGTCAGAGGGGCGTACCAGGTTGGGAAGCTTCCTGGCAACGTCCCTGACCCTGGCCCAAGGGAGACAGCAGACTTCCCTATGGGTAGGGTCAGGCCGACAGATAGGGCCCTCTGTTCCCCTAAGAATCGAGTCTCCAACAATAACCCTCCAGTCTTTCCTGGTGGAGGCAGTCCTGAGGTGTGGAGTCGACCTCCTCGCCCTAGGCATCCTCCTGGGAACATTTGCTACCTCTTCCTCAGCTACTGGTCTGTCGAGCTCCAGGGCCTCGAACCTGTTGTGTAAGGGCACCTGGGAATGCGGGGCCGGAAGGGGAGGGCGTCGCCTGCGATGTCGAGCAGGGACCTGTTTCCATTCCTCCTCAGCTCCCAGATCCCCTCCCTCTGCCCGACGGCTACAGGGCAGGGGGTCCACCCCCATTTGAGGAGTCTCACCTCGGTACCTCCCCTTGAGGCCCTTCAGGGAGTTACTCCAGAAGTCTATCTCTCGCTCACACTCCCAGATGGCCCTCAACCTCTCCACCTCCTCCTTGAGCTCCGCCACCATGCGGACCAGGTCATCCACCTGCTCGCACCTCACGCACGCAGTTTCTCTGCCTCCCGCCGATGGCAGCAACAGGTTCAGACACTCCTTCCATCCGCTGACCTGAACTGCGGCATTTTTTAACGGGTAGTCGGTCTGGGTGTGTACCAACTTCCTGGAGAGCGCGCCGTGCCTGGTGGCGACCATTATCACCTAGCTACGGCTGTTGTTAACGAGGTGTTGTTTGTGTGTAGAGGTAGCGCTCTGCCCTTCCTGCTCGCCCTGCCTGCGTGAACTGCCGCGCTAACTGCCGCACCACTCCCTTCTGACGCGCCACGCCCTGTTTGCCCGCCCTGTTCGCCGCGCTCCCTGGGGGCAGCTTTTGAACGGCTGGGGAGGGGACGGCTTTGGGAACGGCTGGCTCCGCCTTCGCCTCGTCAGCCTCCCTCACGAGGGCTGCCGGGTCCTGGCGGCTCCCTCAAGTAGGCTCGATGCCGGAAAAATTAGCCCTGCCTGGCCCGATCCCCCGCTCCGCTGCAGAACGCGTCTGCCCCGGAGCCGATCGCCTCGGCAAATGGCCAAAAGCAGCCGCCAAGTGGGCGGCATTCGCGGCTCCAGGCCGCGAGACTGGCGAGCAGCACCGCGCTCCCTCGAGCAGGCACGGACGGGGTTGTTTCTAGCATGCAAATTGACAAAAATGTGCTGAGACAGTTGAAGGCAATTCTGAACCAATTTATGAGTTTCCCACCTTCCCACTTTAGATTACACAAGATGTTACACTACGGCTGCATTTCCCATATTGGCCAGGGTAAAAGCTGATACATTTAGAAAGAGATAAGGTGTTTCAGCACACTGAGTTTTGCATTAAATATGGTATTATCCCTCTAAGGAGTACATCTGATTGCATCTTTGACTGGCCACAGGCTCTCTGCTTGAGGAACTTTGTTTGGCAGACTCTTCCACTACAGGATCAATTGGAGATGTGGCGCCTTCTTCTATTTCTGTTCCAACGAGATCTCATCAGCCTTTCTTTACGCTTTATTCTGTTATTCTGTGCTACTTTGTACTAAAAGCAAGTACTCTTGTTTGTAACGCATAAGCACATTTGTGTAATCCTGTCAACCAGAAAATCAAAGATGGTTAGTGAGGACAATGAAAGGGATCTGCTGGAGCAAAATATTCCATCATATTAATAGCTACTCAGGAACCAGCTGTTGAGATTGCAAGTTAAATAGGAAAACACTGCATTCACATTTCCCTTGTGAAGCTGTGCAGTGAGAGAAACTGGATCATTTCCTAAGGTGTACGAAAATATGAGTATAATTAAAATAACACTACTTATCAGTAATTATGCCTGTCAACTTATAAACCCAGGACTGATCAACACACACAATTCCTAGGACTTTGTTTTATTTATTCCAATTTTGAAATCTGCTAAGAAGTTAAAAATAGAAAAACTGAGATAAAATATTCCAACATTTTCAGTAACATGTATTTTTATATTAATTATACACCTTAAATTGTAGCTTGAGTAGAGTGTTCACTTTAGGCAGCAGACCACCAGAATAAAGTTTATTTAAATAGTAGAAAACAAAATGAGTCCTCTTCTTCCTTGTCTGTACTTTGGAGCTAGCTTTTTGTCACCTGTCATGCTGCTTGTTCTGAGCTCCGGTCCTTCCATTGCTTAAGCAACTTGGACACTTCTGAGATCAAATTAGAGTTAAATTAGATCAAAATTCTTTTATTTCTGTTACTGGCCAAAAATATTTTGACTTCTGAGACAAGAATTAACATTAGTGTTCTATGCAAGTTAAAAATGGAATTTACTGTAAGTTTATACTGTAGATACTGTTTTTTCCCCTGTTTTTAAGATTGAAAATTTCTTTTAAAATATTTATTTTACTACAACTTCATATTTTTTTGAAGGATGTAATATTTTTAACTCACTGATACAGTGCAAAAATGCGAGGTTTTAATTTTATTCATAAGTGTATCCCAGAAGAGTGATTTCTTTTTCATTTTCAGCAAGACAACTATTTAGTCATTGATAGGATGAACTCTGTTCCAAGCACTTTGTTAGGTCTCTGCAGCAAGCTTGGTGGTGTCACATTCAAAGTGGCTAGTCTGTCATGTTGAGGAGGGAAAGTTGTTTTTAGCACGCAGCAGTAAATCCACCTGCCAAGGATCAGACATCTACAAGTTCATACTTTTGTGTTTCCTCCATACTATTCGGTTTCCTCCAGGAAGTGGTCATCTTTAAACAGAGCCCACCCCTTCTTTTAACTGCATGTATTTCTCTGAATGGTGCCATAGAGTTCCTTTGAAATGATCATTCTGAAGTGAAGTTAAAAGCAAGAAGGAAAAAATCTTTCCCAATTTTTCCATCTTTCTCCCAGATTTTTCCCTCCCATTTCCATGCTTATGCTCTTTTCTATGCCATCCCCAAGGGAATATTGGGGATCTATGCTGAGCTACATTATGTTTGTGCATTTATATAGATTTTCTTTCTTTCTTTCTTTCTTTCTTTTTCTTTCTTTCTTTCTTTCTTTCTTTCTTTCTTTCTTTCTTTCTTTCTTTCTTTCTTTCTTTCTTTCTTTCTTTCTTTCTTTCTTTCTTTCTTTCTTTCTTTCTCTCTCTCTTTCTTTCTCTCTCTCTTTCTCTCTTTCTCTCTTTCTCTCTTTCTTTCTCTCTCTCTCTCTTTCTTTCCTTCCTTCCTTCCTTCCTTCCTTCCTTCCTTCCTTCCTTCCTTCCTTCCTTCCTTCCTTCCTTCCTTCCTTCCTTCCTTCCTTCCTTCCTTCCTTCCTTCCTTCCTTCCTTTTTTTGATTTTCTATTACTTTTTACTCAAGAATACAGGCTCTTCCTGCACACTTTTCTCATAAATGTAAAATGTGTGCAGTTGGACTGCAGTGCATATACTTTTCCAGCTAATACATAGCTAGTGAGCAATGCTTCTAGTAGAGCCACTGGAGATTGATGAGGACATAGAAAATATTTGGGGCTGAAGACTCAAAGCATTTGTAGTTGACGTGCCTGACCAACAAACTGTGGGTGTAATAAGTCAGCATCGAGTATATAACTTAACTCTCAGAAGTTACCAACTCCTATTAGAGAACAGCTGCTATCATTAATTTTAAATCAATGAACCAAGAAGAAAAAAATATAATAATAATTAAAAAAAAAAAAAAACACTTTAAAATACATATATTTTTAACATTTGTGTTATCTAATAACAATCTGACACTAAACACTAAAATCCTCTTTTGTGTTTATGCCATGAATAGACTTTGTATTCTGGGAGTGACTGTAAAAATGTTTCTTCCCCTTCTGGAAGCATCAAATAAAGGAACAGTTGGAGGACTGCAGCCAAAATTTTTGACAGAGAGTGAAGGGCACAGCACATGCCTTCTTGTGCTATAAACTCTTATGCTGAGTTAGCAGTATCTTGGGGACTACTGGCAGACTAAAGAATGAATTAATGAGTAGCATGGAAGAATCTGGCTTTAGGTGATTTTGCTAAATATTAGTTCTACTAAGTAAAACAACATTTGATCCAATCTAGTACTATGAGGAAGATCCAGAGGATGTGGAAGCCTTTCATGATTCCAAACGTAACAAAGGCTCAGCTGCTCAGGGTAGGCAGGGGCATGCAGAGGCTTCTTGAGTTATGCCACTGTCATAAAGGAAGAAGTACATAATGGTAGTTGTCAAAAATCCAAAGAAATGGTTTTATTTTACAAGTCAGGTGGTGGAAAATTGTGTTCATAGAGGTGCATTTGCAGAACATTCACTTAAACAGTACAGAAACTCCAGCTTCTTATAATATACATGTATTTAATAACCAAGTTTATTGCTGAGAAGATAGGAAAGAGCCTTTTCTAATCATAAAATGCAATCCTTTCAAAAACTGGGCAAAGAGGAACTAATAGAAAAAGAGAAGACGATGACGTAATTATACTTGTCAACCTTCAAGCAACTATAGTCTGAGAAACAACACAGGCATGGAAAGAGCAGTGATATATTCAGATTTAAGATAAACCTTGAATATACGGAAGGAAATAAAAATGTGATGAAGGTTTCAAACATTGCATAAAAAACTAGTTGCTCAGACTGCATACAGCCCTAGCTAATGAAATAATGTGAATAATTTTCCTTTTTATAACCTATAATTTGCACATAATCTCCAGGTCCTTATGGTTCAACAGTACCACCATCTAGCTCAGCTCTTTCCACCTGCTGGAGCAAGTCCAGAAGCCATGAGGATAATCAAGGGGCTGGAGCACCTCTCCTGTGAAGACAGTCTGAGATTGGGGTTGGTTAGCCTGGAAAAGAGAAGGTTCTGGGGTGGCCTTATAGCGTCTCTCCAATACCTAAAAGGGGCCTTACAGAAATGCTGGGGAGGGCCTCTTTTTCAGGGAGTGGAACAATAGGACAAGGGATAATAGTTTTAAAACAAAAGAGGGGAGATTTACATTAGATATTCAGAAGAAATTATTGACTATGAGAGTGGTGAGGCCCTGGAATAGGTTGCCCAGAGAAACTGTGGATGCCCCATCCCTGGAAATGTTCAAGGCCAGGTTGGACGGGGCTTTGGGTAACCTGATCTAGTGGGAGGTGTCCCTGCCTACGGCAGGGTGGTTAGAACAAAAAGTGATCTGTAAAGTCATTTCCAACCCAAGCAATGCTATGATTCTATGATGTTTCTATGATCTGACTGTGGGTATTGCAAATCTCCAAGCAGTGGAGATGAAGGCAGCAGGCCTTTGTTGATGTATTGTCAGTTCACATAGGAAATTTAAAATGTAATAAATTTATAGGATATTATTTAGTCATTTTAATCCCTTGTTACTTAGTTCTCTTTAAGACTGTGAGGTAGTTTAACTTACTTCAAAAATGGAGTAAACTATTCTACAAGAAGCAAGCGATGCAAGTAACTAAATAGGGAGTTATTGTAAAGCAGTACAAAAGAATAAAATAAAAAAGAAAAATCAATAAATCCTTGCACATTAAAAAAAAATAAAAAAATAAAAATCCCATTACAGCCTAGAAAACTGTGACAGAAAAAAAAAAAAAAAATAATAATAATAATAAAAAAAAAAAGGAAGACAATGAGTAAACCAATATAATTTAGCACAAGTCGTATGAGGTCACTTTAGCTAAATGTATCTCCAGTGAAAATAATTGGCAGCAGCATAAATTACTGCAGGCTACTATAAATTAAGATGGCTGAAATGATTTTAAATATCCAAAGGTATAAAACAGACAGAAGATTGCATTTCTTGAAAAAAAAACAAAAAACAAGAGCTTTGAAAAGAATCAGTGGATCAGCTCCAATACCATGAATTTAAAATTGTAGTCAAGAAAATCAGGTATTGCTAGGATGCTAAATTACCTGTTTGTATTAGCTATTAGTGGAGGGGCTGAAACTTTCATATAAGTTTCTAGGACCTGCCTTTTTCTAAAGGTCCAGTGATGCTAGGACTCAAAATCATATTTGATATTCACAGAGAATATTTACTGTTAAAATTCTTTATGTGAAAGAAAATACAAAACTTAAATATTTCAGGCTTTGGGCATTTGAAATTAGTGGAAACCACTATAGTGATCAAGATCTCCTACAGAGCTGTGTACCTCATTCTAGCTACAGGTGGCTTTTGTAACCATGGGACATTGGACCTGATGAGTTTTGGCACAAGTCAAGGATAATAAATCTCTTGTGAGACAGACGGCTAATGTGTTACAAAGAAATGATGAGGAAAAGAAATGTAATTCAAATAGCAATAAGTTTCCTGGTCTCAAATGTAAATTTTGTAGTCAAAGATTCATATTAAAGCATGAAATCAGCAATGTGCAGGATGTGTAGGTTATAATATAATATCTCCCTTGAAAAAATAGCTGGTGCTCTGGAAAAAAAATGGAAGGTATAAAATATGGTACATTTAGGATTTGGTTTTGATGATTTACTTTATTCTTAATAACAGCAATTAGTGGAACACATATAAATGAATAATTAAATCAGAAGAAAACCTGATATGTGAAAGGAACCTATTAAACACAACATCAGATATATTTGCCTCAAAGAGAAAATATTATTACTTTATATGGTATTTTCTATACAAAGTCTCCTCAAGTCAACTGTCCAAGCAAAAATAACAAATACATGTTTTGTCCTTTCTGGATTACATAAATATGATGCAGCTGCTGCCTCAGACAGAGAAAGAATCATTCTCCTCAAGTAAGAAATAATTAAGTAAGGGTGAATGCCAAAAGTAGGAGAGCTTTTAAACTGAAAGCTCTAAACATTACAGACAGCCCTGGATCTGAGATTATTTTTAGTATTTGAAGTAATAGTAAGCCTTTTTTTTGTATTCTGTATAAGAACCTGTTTAAAACAGACTTTAATGATGCATGTGCTCTGAATATTTTTAATTAACATTTTCATAAAACTAGTAGAAAGGCTTTGGTTGAAACAATGCAGGATTAAAGAAAAAAAAAAAAGTCTTAATCTAAATTTCACATTGTGTGGCTCTCATAATACAGATTTGGTAAGTAAAAATGAACTTAATTTTCTTCATTATTGGAAAATAAACAAGTCACTGCAAAGCCAAATGAAACTGTTTTACTGCCTTAGTGATCTATGTTTTCCTCAAGTAATGCTGTTTTCTAATAAAAATAAAAAAATAATTGTGGACATGAAATCTGGTAATAGTTTGTAGTTAAGCCTTTAGTGACCTTCAGAGTTACCATACTACCGAACACAGCTACCAGTCAAAAGAAAATATGCTGAAGAGGAAAGACAACTAAGTCTCCTTACTTAAGTAAAGTCCAACTTTACTTAATGTAAAGGGATTTCTTCATTATTAACCTGAAGAGATGGTATTATCTTTAGAGCAGATATGTAGTTTTGCTCTCCTCTTTGCAACATTGGCAATTTATGAAGTCTACTAGCTTTTGAAAAACTACAGGCAGTTGCAAACCTCCTTGGGGAGGTTTGCAAACCTCCTGGGGGAGGTCCAAGTCGACTGGCGGCTAGCAAACCTGATGCCCATCTAAAAAAGGGCTGGAGGGTAGACCCGGGAAACTGTAGGCCTGTCAGTTTGACCTCAGTGCCAGGGAAACTCATGGAGCAGATTATCTTGAGTGTCATCATGCGGCACTTACAGGGCAACCAGGTGATCAGGCCCAGACAGCATGGGTTTATGAAAGGCAGTTCCTGCTTGACGAACCTGATCTCCTTCTATGACAAAGTGATGCACTTGGTGGATGAGGGAAAGTCTGTGGATGTGGTCTACCTTGACTTCAGCAAGGCTTTTGACACCATTTCCCACAGCATTGTCCTCAAGAAACTGGCTGCTCATGGCTTGGACTGGCGTATGTTTCATTGGGTTAAAAACTGAATGGATAGCTGGGCCCAAAGAGTCTTGGTGAATGGAGTCAAATCCAGCTGGATGCCGTCACTAGTGGCGTTTGCCAGGGCTTGGTGCTGGGGCCAGTCCTCTTTAATATATTTATCAATGATCTGGATGAGGGGATTGAGTGCACCCTCAGTAAGTTCACAGATGACACCAAGTTAGGTGCGTGTGTCGATCTGCTCAAGGGTAGGAAGGCTCTGCAGGAGGATCTGTATAGGCTGGACGGATGGGCTGAGATCAACTGCATGAAGTTCAACAAGTCCAAGTGCCGGGTCCTGCACCTGGGGTGCAATAACCCCAAGCAGAACTACAGGCTCAAGATGAGTATTTGGAAAGCTGCCTGGTGGAGAAGGACCTGGGAGTGATGGTGGATAGTCTGCTGAATATGAGCCAGCAGTGTGCAAAGTACTTTACTTTACCTGTGGAAAGAAGGAAAAGGAAAAGGAAAAGGAAAAGGAAAAGGAAAAGGAAAAGGAAAAGGAAAAGGAAAAGGAAAAGGAAAAGGAAAAGGAAAAGGAAAAGGAAAAGGAAAAGGAAAAGGAAAAGGAAAAGGAAAAGGAAAAAGGAAAAAAGAGAAGAGGAAAAGGAAAAAGGAAAAAAGAGAAGAGGAAAGGAAAGGAAATGGGATATGCTGTGAAATGGGATATCAAAACTTGAGGAAAGCTGTATGGTACACCTTTTAACCATTCAGGGTAATTACCAATAGAATCCGGTACGTATACTGAATTCTGTCTCTCTTGAAGTCTGTAAATCAAGACGGGATGACTTTCTAATAAATTTGATAAAATTTACAAAGACCTTATAGGTTGAATGCAGGAACTTCTGGGTATGCTTCTATGGCCTGTGTTATTTAGGAAGTCAGGCTATTAAAGATCATAAAGTTCTTTCCAATTTGAAAATCTATTAACCTTATTTGATAGAGTCTTTTACTTCACTGTTGTGCTTTCTGCGGGGATGGAAAATGGTGGAGAGAAGCACAATGAACTTATAACCTTGGAACAGGAAAGCAAAATCAACTGATTCAGAAAGCCTCATAATGGCTAACAGAATATTTAATTGGAAATCAACCTTGAGGATTTTACTGTGGAAGAGTGAAACAGATTGGAACAGCCTGTATCTTCTTATTAAAGGCTCTTTAATAAGTGGTGAGATTGGCAATTCGAAGAAAAATTATTTGTGCTAATTAAAATATGAAATAGCAATATATTTTATATTGGTTCAGGATGTGTTCAAGTGAGCTTACGACAGAACTAGCCTTCAGAATTATATCAGAACAAACTGTGCATTTAGCTAAAGGTAATGGGAAAGAATTAGCTGTCCTAGATATAGTTCCAACATATCTTTTGCCCACAAAGAATTCCAGCTCTGAAAATGTTTGCAGTGAAGCTTCTGAACTACATATAAAAGTAACAAGCTCAAAAAGTGTTAAATTGACAGAAAATTTCCACAATCCTGGGGTAGGATTCATCTGACCATATTTTAGATGTGTATCTTAAGATAAAACTAATTGCACCACAGTATAGCTCGTTTCCCTCCATTGATTCCATAAGGATCCTAATGGCATGAAATCAGCTTGCAGGTTTGGATATTTCAATGTACACGTCTACATGTGCATTAGGTGACTAACCTCCCATTACAGATGATGGAGATCTAATTAACAGTCAGTGGAGCCTAGAGCAATTCAGTTGACTACAACTGGGTATCTATTCAAGGGTGAACTGAATCACTTCCCAGAGTGCGTTGACAGTATTAACTATAGTAGGTTAATTGTAGTGGGAGCCTAGAAACTTAGCTCATACTGAGATGCCAAAACATTAATATTCTTAAAGACATGATATCACAGAGTTATAATTTTAAAATAAAATACTAAATAAAATAAATTAAATAATAATAATAATAACTAAAGCAACAACAAGAATGGAGAAACAGAGATCAAGCTGTAGACCTGGCCCACTGCAGTAACAGATTATAAAACAATCTATTTTTTTTAACGTTGACAGGAAAGTAAGGAAGTGTACAATATTGACTCTGCAGTGTAGTCTCCATTTAAAAGACCTCACATCTCCCACAGCCCATTTATTCAATGCAGCAGAGTGAAGCAGCTTCCTGATCCCTGGAAACCCTGCATTCAGCCTGAGGGCTTCTTGTTGTGTCCACACAATTATAAATACAACCAAACTGCCTCACTGCTTCCCCTTCACATGGTGTGGTATCTGAGGCTTTATGAACATTGATTGGCATGAAAATACAAATCACTGTACAGCTTCTGAGACCACCGCAGTCCACAGGAGATTTAGGAAAGGTTGTAGGAACACAGTCAAGCTGGGACACCATGAATTATGCCAGTTATACCGCTATCATCTAGTGCAGCATTTCCCACCTGGGAAAGACTGAAGGCATTATTGAGATTTTGGTTCTCAGGGGAATACAAGGAAATGCATTTTGTCTGATTTGCTCCCAAATCTCAGTACAGAAATAACTGTATGTAAAACATTTCCCAGGGTGCTTTCTCAGCCATCCATTTCTAGGGAATTTCACTCCCAAGAAACAACCTGCCCATGCCTTTTAAAAATGGGACTCTACCCAATATGTACTTTGACTCAGTGCAAACAAGGCTGTCTTCAGTTTGTTTGACCACAGTAAAATGCTGTTGCCTCCTCCTGACAGTTTGATATATGGGGAAATTTTGCAGACTGACTTAAAGGTAGACCCAAAACTAGGAGTGGAAGAATAAGGCAAAGAGAGGTCTTGCAAATAACGGTTATGAGGATTGGACTTTATACATCTCTTTGTTTACATAAAGAAAATAAAAGTATACATACAGAGGCCAAAACTAAAAAATAAAAAATAATTAAAAAAAAAAAAAAGATATGGAAGATAGTTGCAAGATGTGCAAGGAATAAGTAACTTGAAATGGATACAGAAGGAATTTAGAAGCTAGTAAAAGGATTCAAAAAACGGAAGAAGTAAAGCAGCAGGAGAGGGATGTGCTGCTGACAGCTGTGCTTCTCTGGATCTGCCTAGTTTCCAGTCATTGATTTTTCACTCAACAACTGAGCAAGTCAGGTCATGTCTGAAAATTAGGTTTGCTACAAAACCAATCACCGAGTCCTCTATTAATGTTTGCATTCTTTCTTTTCCCAATTACTTGGTTTTTGTGTCAAGTTAGAGAAAAAGATTTGTCTTTGATTCTTCACTTTGGTATTTAACTTGAGGTTTGTGACTGGTGTTTCAATTGAGTATAATCTACCACGCCTTTAAAAATAAACCAAAAATCAAATACAATGTTTTCTTCTTCAGTAGCTGCAACTGGAAACACAAAGCAGCTGTGGAATCCTTAGGATAACTGTGGCATTTGAGAAGCTGGATAATCACTAAAACGTTTTTCTCACTATTTAACATAATCTATGTGTATTCAACAGTCTGGCCCTTTATGGGGTAAATACTGCAGCCATGTGGATGGGGAAGGAGAGAAGAAAAGACTGGTTAACCATACAGTTATTAAGTGAAGGCATACTTAAACAATGAATAAGATTAATAAACTGTACTTAAAATTATCAGATTGAAATTATTTGGCATTAGATATTATTCATTTTAATATGTTGTAGAAATACCCAAATGACTGCATTTGAAACTACTGTTCTCACAAATTGATATGATAAATGTGCATTTTCTATTGGTACATGACAGATATCTGGGGGAGGGGGGGAGGGGGGGGGAGGAGGAGGTTTTTAGTTGAAATTCTTGTGTCAGTGAAGTGAACAGGCAATTTTTCTCTGACTTTAGGGTACCAAACATTCTTGGTAGTGCTTTGTTTTCACTGTTTTTGCCCTATTCCTCCATCTTTTGTGCTTGGACAGAGAGACTATAGAATATTTAGGGCTGGAAAACTCTGTAAATGTGATTATAACTGGTAACTGACTAATTAATGTACTTAAAAAAACAAACAAACAAACAAAAAACTATATAGACTTCTTTAAAGTTCTAAGTATGTAAGCAATGTTTTCATAATCCTTCGTAAGTATCTGAGAGATTAGGCAAAATGATCTTAATACTTTTGAAAGGCAAAGTTCACATACATGTATGACTCAGATGGGAATTTCAGTTCCCTTGTTTCCCCTACCCCTTCTCCCTGCACAGTGTAGGTATGAGTGCACTGAGGCTGTTCTTTAACAGAGAGAACAAATGTAAAGATTAATACAATCAAAATAAACAGTTTCCTGTAAAGCATCTTTTTCAGGTTAATCCCTGTTCTTTTACATTTATTTGTTTAAAGGTGAATTTATTGGCTATTCTTCCCATATTACTGATCCTGTCTTGAAGATTACGTCAAGATTACATCTTGAATTTCCCCAGTTGAAAAACAAAAACAAAAACTGAAACAAATTTGGTTAAACCCATGAGTGCCTAATTGAAAGACTGAATTAAAATTTCATGGAAATGCACTTTTTTTTTTTTTTTCCTGTTCTGCTGTCAAGTATCTGTGCCCCACAACCACACCTCCATACATGGGACAGGATGAAACAGGTGGCCAGTGAGCATGAATGTGCCTAGGTAAGACTGCAAAGCTGCTCTCAGGCTGGGCTGTGCAAACTCTTCTGGTTGCTCTCACTGTTCAACAGTACTGCTGCCTAGAAAATTCAGCTATTGCTTTGAAAAAAATCCATTACTTGTTTCTGTTAGTGAATTAAACTGAACTTTTATAATGAAAGAGAACACAAAATATCTCCACTTCAGACACATTACATGTATATAGTACTTGCCTAATACTAGGAAGTGTGAAATTTAAATCCTGATTGCAAGTTAGAATTGGAGTAAGGACTTTGACTTGGGCATCATTTACATGGGGGCGCAATAACCCCAAGCAGAGCTACAGGCTGGGAGAGGAATGGTTGGAGAGCTGCCAGGCAGAGAAGGACCTGGGAGTGATGGTGGATAGTCAGCTGAATATGAGCCAGCAGTGTGCTCAGGTGGCCAAGAAGGCCAACGGCATCCTGGCTTGTATCAGAAACAGTGTGACCAGCAGGGCTAGGGAGGTGATCGTCCCCCTGTACTCAGCTCTGGTGAGGCCGCACCTCGAGTACTGTGTTCAGTTTTGGGCCCCTCGCTACAAGAAGGACATGGAGGTGCTCGAGCGGGTGCAGAGAAGGGCGACGAAGCTGGTGAGGGGCCTGGAGAACAAGTCCTACGAGGAGCGGCTGAGGGAGCTGGGCTTGTTCAGCCTGGAGAAGAGGAGGCTCAGGGGCGACCTTATCGCTCTTTATAGGTACCTCAAGGGAGGCTGTAGCAAGGTGGGGGTTGGCCTGTTCTCCCACGTGCCTGGTGACAGGACGAGGGGGAATGGGCTTAAGTTGAGCCAGGGTAGTTTTAGGTTAGATGTTAGGAAGAACTTCTTCACTGAAAGGGTTGTGAGGCATTGGAACAGGCTGCCCAGGGAAGTGGTGGAGTCACCATCCCTGGAAGTCTTCAAAAGACGTTTAGATGTAGAGCTTAGGGATATGGTTTAGTGGGGACTGCTAGCATTAGGTCAGAGGTTGGACTCGATGATCTTGAGGTCTCTTCCAACCTAGAAATTCTGTAAAAAAAAATATATATGTATATATATGTATCCCCTGATGCCTAGATAACATGGGTTGTTGGGAGAAGCTATCAACCCATGTAAGACAATCACATTTCCTGATTAACACTCTTTTTGTTTCACATCTCACCCCAGAACAATTGTCAGGATCAGTAATGGGCACAGCTGTTTCCACAAGCAGTCTAAATTCCTGGTTACCCAATACTGGCATTGTTATGGAAGTTTCTTATTTCATGAAGCACTGTCATAAAACAGAAAAAGAACTCTTTCAGGAAACATAAGACTATTATGATAGGAAAACATTCGTTGTTTTAACTTGAATTAACCAGAGTTTGTTTTATTTTGTATTCCTGGAGCAAGTAGTATTTATCCTACTTCTCCTGATTGGGGTATTTCTGAGGAATTCCATGTTGGCATCTTGAATAGCCATAGTACAAAAAATCAGAAGTAAATCTGCTTAATACAGACCTGACCCAGAGAAAAAAAAATAATAATTGGTTCATTTCTCATGGTCAATACCCATGTTATTACTGTTCGTTTATTTTGTATCTTAATTGTATATCACGAAAGTTGACCTGAGTCCTCAAAAGTGATGGGAATTATAAATGTCTTTGTGGATGAATATAAAAATACAGTGGCATTTATTATATCTGTCACTTTTAATGACATAGATCAGCTTTTCTTTAGAGAGTTAAAATGAAAACAAACAAACAAAAATAGAAATGATTGTACAGTAATACAGGCAGTCAGGTTAAGTGAACATATACTAACAACACATCACAAGAACAGACTCATTACCTTACTTTTCCTTTCTAGGGGTTGACAAATACAAGTAAGAGAAGAGGTATGTATAGATGAAAGTGATTTCCTTTTCAGGCTTCTTTGAATATGATACTATAAGGTCATCACTAGATACAAGAGGGAAGTTACATGGCAACTTTCAGCATGGTACAAGGTGAGACTACTGGACAACATGGATGAAATTCCAAACACCCTTTTATTTAAAACTGAGATTAATTTGGAGAGTAGAAATGGAAGTACAGTCCCAGAGCCTTTTCTGCACTTAACATTTGGTTTTATTTGTGGAATATATTTTTTTACAGGATAGATTTGCAGAGAAATCACACCGCTCTATTTTAATCCTCACAGAAAGACTCCATCTAAGAGCACTTCAGTCATTCCTGAACATGTTTTTCAGATGGTACAGCATGCTGCTTTTGGTGTGCCCTCCTGTACCACCGTATCCACCTCCTCCATGATCATTTTGAGATGATTCATTCTTCATCCTTGCACCGATGAATCATTGTGCCCACAATCTGCATGTGCATGTCAGAATTACAGTTTATAAACTGGGGGAACAAACTGACAGTGTTCAGAAGACATGGTGTTACATAAATGTTCTTTTGAACTATTTTCATCTGTTTCATCATTGAAAGACAACAATGAACAAAATGTTACTGAGTTTGGCCTATGAGGAGGAAGGGTTTACCACACCACTGATCATATCCTAATTGGGAAATGTCCCATACTTAATTTTCAAGGCTGTTTACATTTTTGTTGTTTGAATCATAGGGATTTTTGTTTGTTTACATTAATATAATTTAAATGTGATTTTGTGTGTGCGTGTGCACTATTTGTACTACCTATTAGTGACTAGTCAAATTCTGTCATAACGAATAGTGAAAATTCTAGTACAAGGAACACAAAATGGAGGAGACAGATTGCCATTAATATAAGTGAAAACTGTGATCTGTCAGACTGCCATGAACCAAGTCAAACCAAATTAATTCAAAGGGATGTCATACCAATGGAATAAGTAGAAATCTAAATTATGTTTTCAAAACTTCCACACTCAGGATCTAGTGCACAAGTTCAAAAGAGGAAAGAACACAGGTAGGTGCTGTGCTCTCTGCAAATTGCTATGCTAAACAGTTAGTTATTGTTGCATAGGATGTTATTATTTATGCATTCTGTGGTGATTCTTTGGGTCCATTTTAAACTTTGGATGACCATGTAAGACAAGAGGGCTAAATCAGTGCATCTTAGCAATCAATAAAAGAAGGTTAAGTTATCTTGCGTTTGATATGAGAGGTATCAAGTAGTTGGTGTTCACAGACTGTTAGTGCATGACACTGTTGAGTGGTAACCTGAGTATGTATTCTGAATCCTAATCCTCTAATTGGTCTCCTGAAATTAATCTCCAAGTGTCAACACAGTGAAAACCTTTGTCTTTGTTACTGAGAAGAGTGTAAATACTGAGCAGCATGCAAAAAATCCCTATCTGACAAAAGTTTCAAAGATGTTAGATTTAGGCTGTGAGATTCACACGTGAGAGCAGAATAAAATGTGAAACTCTGATTTAATTTTCTTTCGTCAGTGGTTTCACACAAGCACAGTAAAGAGCATGTATTTTTTGAACTATATTTACAGCAGCATTAGAAGGAGGAAAAAAATAATGTGAGTTTTTAATGTTTTATCCAAATCAGAAACTGCTGCAATGGAAGCAAGACTTGTAGATACCACAAAATATTTAAATAAGGGGCAGCCTCTCAGACAGTTTCAAAATACTATGTAATGGGAAATGTATAAGGAGATGATATAGAGTCATAAGAATGCATTTAATACAAGAGAAAAAAAAAAGCCACACTTAAAAAGTTATAGGTACATTTTTCATACTATTAAGCACATAGTTATATTGTATATAGCTCAGGGAGATGGAAAAGTAATTGGGGAAATGCTTATATCATGACAGAGATATTTAAAGAAATAGGTCAGCTGAACACATTAAAAGGTCATTCAAGCTATCTTTCCCATCTAGAAACTCAGAAACTTTAATGGCTCTAAGGGGAAACAATCTCTGAAAGCCACAGATGAAGACATGAAGCAATTATCCCAATAACTATTGCAGTAACTGCGTTTGACCCATTCTGCCAAATGATGAGAAGCTTTTGTTTAGTGTAGGTAAACAGGATAGCTCAGACTGGGAGGAAGGGCAGATTTCCAGTCCAGCCTCCTGCTCACAAGAGGTCACAACTGCTCTGAGGTCAGACCAGGCTGCTCAAGGCTTTATCCAGAAGGGGTCTGAAACCTCCAAAGAGAGAGGTTTCACAACCTCCTTGGACTACTCATGCCAGTGCCAGAGGCAGATTCTCCTCAGTGATGTTCAGTGACAGGACAAGAAGCAATTGTCACAAAATAAATACAGGAAATTAACCAACTAAACAAACTTTTTTTTTTTTCTTTTTTTCTCTCTTTTTTTTTTTTTTTTTTCTCTCACAGTTAGGATTTTCAAACACTGGAACAGGTTTCCCAGAGAAGTATGCAGAATTTCTGTCCTGGTAGATATTCAAAATCTAGCTGCTCAAAGAAACCTCCTGTAGGCGACTGTACTTTGAGGAGGGAAATTGGAGTAGACCATCTACGGAGGTACCTTCCATCCACAAAAATTCTGTGTGCTGTGATTTCTCCCTTACCCGACTGTCAGCCACAGTTGTTTTTAATCCTCTTCTCTGAACCCTGTGACAAAGCAAAAGCCCAGGAGAACTTGCTGATGAAGCCTGAGGCACAGAAGGCATCAAGTACCTTAATCTAATCTGTGTTCAACTCTCACTAAATCACTTTGTCTAGCCACACATCCCACTTGTTCAGCTTATTTTCACTAAAATAGCAGTAGTAGCTTTTCTGGTTGCTGTTGCTGTTTCTTGTGAGCATCACCTCCAGGTGAGCCTTGGCTTTCCTAACAGCACCCCTGCATGTCAAAACAGTGTTTCTAAATTCCTCCTTTGTCCCTGGTTCCCCTTCTGTATGCTGCTCTATCATAAACTCTCTGCTTAGTTATACCAGTTTCCTGATATATCTACTTGTTTTCCTGAGTATTGGGATGGACCATTCTTGCTCTTGGACTATGCTGTCATGGACTATCATCTTTTATAAGCAGTTTTACCCCTCTGCGATACTTTACATGAGATCCCACCTACCAGTTCCCTGATTCAGCTAAAGTTTTCTTGCCTGAATTCCAGGGTAACCAATCTGCTCCAGCCTTCCTCACTCTGGGGCCTTCATCTCCACAATTTCATTGTCTTTACATGCCAGTGTCCTGGTCACATCAGCCAGTTCCACATCCGATAGTTCACAGCCTGATAATTTTCACTGTTCTTCTGCTCTTAGCCAATAACTGGGAAAGGAATGAGACATCATCAGAATATGATGAAAACAAGATGTTAAGAAATATAAACCAATAAATTGTTCTGACTGCAGGATCATAACCTGCTTTAGAAGCAATACAGGAATTGTACATTATAGTATCTAATCTTAGTAATATACTTAGTTGCTAACCAGGAATAGTAAATTTTGAATGAATGTTTATAAGTCACCTGATATTATGAAAGATTCAAAAAATATCAATATTTATGAGACTACCAGTTACTTAAAGAAATGCTGACTTTCTGTCTTACATACCAACTGCTTCACTGTTTGCAGCGTTTTTTATCTTCAGTTTTCAGAATCACTATTGCACTTTCTACCTTGCAAACTGAAACCCCTCAACTGCATTTACAGAGAAGAACCGTGTAAATTTGAATTTCAAACACTTCAGCACAGGTCAGATAAAGAAGTCAACATCTAATCCCACGTGTGCCACGGTCACTGACTTCATACAGCACGGAATCAGAGGTGGTATTTGGACATAGATGGTTTCATCTGGTGAATGACCACCCTAGGGCAAATGAAGCTATAAACTTTCCATTTTCCACAAAATTCTCATTTATGCAGAGCAGGGTCCTGTGGTGAATCCAATGTGGAAACTATTTTTTCTAGATTTGTGTATTTTCTTAATATTACCATTGTGTGGTTGAAAAGTCATATAAAAAAAAAAATAAAATAAAATAAAAAATTACCCTTTTATATTTTAGACAAGAAAAGCATTGAGGGAGGCATTATTTCCTTTTTATTCCTGGGGAACAGAGTGACTCATAATCATGACCTCAAAGGAGTTTTAGGGAGTATAATTTGCCCTCTGTATATTTAATCCCAGCTTTCTTAGAAACACATTCTGCAAAGATTTCTATCTAATAAATGTTTCTATGCTGCTGCTATTTTCAGAGACAGAGTTAGCAGGTTTAGGATTTTATTGAAGATTTTTATTTAAGGACAGGCAAACACTTTGGACTTTTATGTGAATGTGTGAAGGACTTATTAAACTTTGAAAACAGCAATATTTTAATGTACTCTAGTTTTGTGTTTCAGTCTATTATGATTAAATACAGTTCACACTGTGAACTGAATACTGATTTCAAACAGTATGAAAGAGCAACACAGTGAATAACTTTTGACTAATAGAACATTTTTTTGGATATTAACATTATGAAAGAAAATGCACATAAGTGTTGTCTTTAAATGTATAATAAAATAAATTTATAGTCAATCAGAAATGTCAGGAAAGTCCACTAATGCTTACAAGAGTCAAGGTGATGAATTAGACTTTGGATGTACAGACATACATAATATTTTCTTGCTGAATGGGGATTTTTATCTTTAAGTATGCTCATTCAGATAAGAGTATATGTGATAGGTATGTGAAAACAGATAGATCTTCATGGAGGTGAATTGCATGCAAACATTTCCCAAGTAAATATTTAATTATCTGCTCTTACTGGACTGTAATCATTCAGCACCTTTCCTCTGTGCAATTAAAACCTACAGCAGAGTAATAAGACACTGAGGTGACACTGGTCTTGTCTGCTGAGTCACCATAAGCTTGACTTTGTGATGCTTCCCAATATGGCTCGAAGGAACTACTGTTTAACCATGCTGATGGCCACATCCAGACAGCCTCACCCCTGACAGACAGAAACTTGCAGGGCAAGACTCATGGGAAAATGGATGACTTGGAAAGGAACTCTGGATTTATTTTATTTTATTTTATTTTATTTTATTTTATTTTATTTTATTTTATTTTATTTTATTTTATTTTATTTTATTTTTGAGGGAATTTAGGCAAAAGATCAATTGAGTAATTGTTTCCAGATTTCCTGTAAAGTGAAATACTGGGGCAGGCTGAGATTGCTTAGAAATGTAGTCTGTTAGTAGGAGTTTTGCCACACCAGAACTTTCCTCTAAAGTTGGCTCCCCAAGTACAATTTATACCATAAAAAAAGAGAAAGTCTGTCTGAAAGGGAAACATAACGGTAAAGGGTATTCAGTATTGTGAGGCAAACTTTTTTTTTCTTTTTCTTTCTCTTTTTTTTTTTTTTTCTCCAGAATTAGCTGCTTTCCGTTTCAGTTAAATGAGTGAATCTAATTCATGTTTGTCTGAAATTTAGTTCAACTCTTATATCTTTATTTTCTTATGTGTACAAAGTTCATTTTACCCTCATAAGTGCAACATCTGTTGCCCTTTCCAAAATATCATTCCAACGTCCAAACACAAACAGTTTTCACAAGTCTATACAATTTCATTATAAAGGTCTTACTTTGTGAGAAAGCTCTTGGGAAAAAGTGGCACACTGTTATCCATACAAACCAACAGCAACCTGGAGCAAAAAGTTACCACTTAAGGCATCTAGGAAGCATAGGATATTAGGTGATTCCTTCCTCATGAGATTTTGAAGAGTGATTTCACCCCATTTAGTTTTTAGTGAGCAAAGTTTCCTGGAGCTGGACATGTTATTTTGCATCTACTATATAGTTCAGTACCAGATCAATTAAAGTTACCAGCAAGAACTTTACAAGAATTAGTGCGTCCTAGACAAACTCTGCTGCAGATAATTGGACTGAGCGTATCCAAGTTTATATTTTGATTTATTTGGCAATTAATACTGAGTGTTATGTTTATTTTTCTTTTTATTTGGCAAAGCCATCTAGATTTATTCAGGATAAAAGGCATATACATCCTGTTACAATTATTTTGTATGCAGTTATCATTCCTCCTGTAGAATATTTCTATACTGAGTTATCCAGAAGTTTTGAAATTCATTATAAGCATAAGCCAAATGAATTACAATGTCTTTTGTATAAATTTATGTAGAAAACTTTACTTTTGTGACTATTTTAATTATATAGCCATGGCAATATGGAGTGTCTATCATTTTCCAGGTGTTCTTTTTCAGTTCTGAAGCTCACTTTGAACTATTTTTTGTTTGTAAATGATTTTTCATTGTTTTGTAGAAGTATCTGGGGGAACACTTTTAAAAATTTTAAACCTGATTTCAGTAGTAAAATCACATATATAAAATTAAAAATCAACAAATCCATGTGCATATCCACTATACTTAAATCTGGGGAAACATCCCAGTTTTGTGTCTTACATTCCTTCCTAGCCATAGACAAAACAACCTACCTCAAACAAAAGAAGATATATCCAAATTTTAACTATGTTTAATTCTAATTTGTGGAAGGGAAAGGTAGGCCTAGGAAGATTAAGTTAGATTTACAAAATCAAAAACATCACCTCCTAGGATTTTCCCTTTATTATATTAGGGAAACGAAAGCTTATATTCACTTCTCCCTTACTTTCAGTTAAATATTCTGTTTTTTTTTTTTTTTTTTTTTTTTTTTTTTTTTTCTTGTACTAGTTGGTTTTATAGAACTCTAGAGACAATTATAATATTTCTATATTGCTTTGTTGATGTAGTACAGCTTCAATGTTTCATTAGCAATAACAGTGATGTCAGCAGTTGAGCCCTGCAGTTGGCACTCTCCATTCCACTAGTGGTGGCTCACTGAGCAGCACATTTCTAAAACCCTCTGTGACATTACCACACATGGAGATCTCAGCCAGTCATTCATCATGTGAGTGCCTAAAGGTATATCTGAACAAGGCTCTTTGGGTATTTCTGTTGGTCTGCTTGGGAAGTCAGTGGGTGCTCACATTAAAGCCTGCTGTTTAGGCTTTGCCTGTGGGTTTATTTGGATTTCAGTTGCTTATTTCAGATATATACTGTAACACTTTTTTCAGCATGAAGTTGAAGAGTCTCTGACATGTATTGGTCTTTCCCAGCAGAAACAATTCTATCCTGTATGTTATCATAGTGGAACTTTCCAGCGAAGTTGTAAAGTTTTTTAGGGAAATATGGGAATGTGTTAAAATATTCAGTAGATTCATACTTTTCTTGGAACTTGCACAGAACTTGTATCTCTCAGAAATGCACCTCAAGAAAAGATAAAATGTTTACGAAATTTACTGACATGGCATGATTATATTCTTTCATTCATTAAACTGAAGGACAGCTTATGGCTGTTGTGCTTTCATCAGCTTATAGCTGTTGTGCTTAGAAAATTTATGAGAGATTTCTAAAGATATTGACAGTTACTTTTACTTTTATTGTTTTTAAAATATATTTATAAAAACAAACAAACAAACAAAAAACTTAAAGTACCAGGTTCACACAGGTTACTAAACATTCACAAAGTTATTCTACCATATTAACACTCCTGTATCCCATGCAAAAGATATGATTTGCTAGAGCAGTACAAGAAGCATGCCTTGATCCCAAATCATGGGACAGCAAAAGGCAACCTTATGAGCCTGGAATGTCTAGTTAATGGCTTACAAGAAATAATTGTATCATCACTATCATCTTGAGTAGCTATTCTACAAAGAATAAATCAAGAGAAATTTTGCTGCGTTTTTCATTTCTTCCTAACTGGAGACAGAGCAAGCTACCTAGTCGTATGTAAATTGATGGTGATATGTGCACTACAAATGACAGACAGCTGCCTTAGTTTGTAAGGTCATAACAAATTTGTCAGGCAAAATGCAAGACGATAATAATAAACATGTAATGGTTCTGCATCAGGGTATACTTGCAACTCAGCCTTGATATTGGCCATAAAAAGATATAGTCAGTAAAGAAACAGCATTCTGAATGTAATTCCTCTTTGTTTCATCAGAATTCCCTACATAATTTCTCTGCCACTGCAGCAGGCAGGGAAGAGAGTTCACAAATGGTAGGTACTACGGTGCTCTCTTTTGAAATGCAAATGCTTGATGATGGAGAAGATGGTAGACGAGATTTACCTACTGCATGACTACTGGGTGATTCCTTGGGAAGGACAGATGGCCTTTCAAGTCACCTTTTATATTAATATCTTATGATTCTTTAAATTTCATGCACCGTTTTTAAAGACTTGGCTCAGATTTAATTTACTTGTAATTAGGCCTCTGAAGCTGCAATATAAAAAGAGAGCTAGTCCCCTTAATCCAGTAACAGCTTCCCACAAGTCTTCTAGGGGCAAAGATACTTTAGGGATTAACAGAAAGTTCAAGTCATGAACTTGGACTCTGAGTCCAAGTCTCTGAAAAGCCTGCACACCACCATATTTCCTACATCCCTTGAGATACTTCTGCCCCTACTCTTTGAACAGAAGGGTCAGACACTCAAAAACAGACATATCCTGCTGTGGGACTTCATTGGAAAGTCCTACCCATTTTCTAGAGACAGGAGAATAATAACAAAGAGCCTTCAGATCCTGAGATCCAAAAGCAGCTATACAGCTATGGTTATGAACTCTTAGCACCTTTAGATATCTTCTTGGATAAATGTTTAATTCCCTGTTAAAGAAGACCTGAAATATTTCTTTTTTGTTGTTATTTTGTTGTTGTTGTTTCTGAATGAAAATTTTGTATAAATAACCTTTCTTTCAACCTTTCATATAATGTAGATTTAATACACCTATAACCTGCACTACATTTATGACAAACACTATATCCCTTGAAGGAATAAATAAATAAATAAATAAATAGTAGAAATAGATTTTCGTTCCATAGCATTGCTTAGTTTAGGAGGTAGAAAAATTTTAAAATAACATCTTAAAGTATGTTGACCTCTGTGCAGTGAAATATTTGCCAGACCACCAATGATAAGGAAACCTATAGACTTTGTGGACAGAAGCAATGCTGGAAATTCACAAAGGCAATGAATGCACAGATAAATTCCATTCACCAGTTTTCTCTGTCAGTGCGAGGTTGATGTCTGTCTGAAAAATAAAAGAAAATAAAAAGAAAATGGCAAGATCTGTCAAAAATCCTGAAGCCCTGATTGCCAGAAACACCAATATCAAAAGATCTGAACCTGTTGCAACTGACTTATTCTTCTGGAACAAGAAAGCCATAATGAAGTTCCTCCCTGTTCGTTCTGAGATGTCCAAATTAAAAGGAATAAATGCTGTATAATTACTCAAAGTCCATGGACAAGGCTCAATTGCCTGTTGCAATCTTGCAAAAAACTGATTTCAAATATTTTTCTTTGTGTGTGTAGCAGTGGGAATAGCAATGACAGCACTAAAACAGTCCTAAGCAAAGGTGGGAGGACCCCAACATGTGGAATTTCTCCAGCAGAACAAAAAAGCTTCATACTGTGTTATTTTTGGTTTGCAAACTTTAACCTCAGGAAAACAATCAATTTAAATACCCCAACAAATACCAGTAAGGATGGGTGAATTTTAAATGTTCAGGGGGTCCTATATCCTAAACAATGCATCTGAACAAGGAATTCTTACTGGTTCAAAACTTTCTAGAACTAAGAGAGGCCTCGAGATTAACTCCCCTTGTCCTTATGGGGGACTTCAACTTGCCAGACGTTAACTGGGAGTGCCACACGGCTGACACGAGCAAGTCCAGGAGGTTCATGAAGCACCTAGATGATAACTTCTTGGTGCAGGTGCTAACGGAGCCAACTAGGAAAGGTGCCCTCCTAGACCTGTTGCTAGAAAACAGAGAGGGTCTGGTGGGAGATGTGGTGATTGGTGGCCGCCTTGGTCATAGTGACCACGAAGTGGTTGAGTTCAAAATTTACGGTGACAGAAGGAAAAGTGCCACCAAAACCTCATCCCTAGATATGGGGAAAGCAGACTTCAGGCTGCTCAGGGAACTAGTCAGCAAGGTCCCCTGGGAAACTGCTCTTGAAGGCCTCGATGTCCACCAGTGCTGGTCATTCTTTAAGCGATGCCTCCTAGAAGCACAAGATCAGGCAATTCCTAAATATCACAAGTCAGGTAGGCGGGGCAGGAGGCCGGCGTGGCTGACCAGGAACATTCTAATGGAGATTAGGCGGAAACAGAGAGTGTTTCGCTACTGGAAGGAGGGCCAGGTGTCATGGAAAGAATACAGGGATGCTGTTCGTGTTTGTAGGGAGAAAGTTTGTGTGGCCAAAGCACACCTAGAGTTGAAGCTGGCTGTGTCTGTGAGAGAAAATAAAAAGGTTTTTTTTAGATATGTGAATGGAAAAAGGAGAACTAAAGAATACATAGGGCCGCTCCTTGATAGGGAAGGTCTCCTCACAGACGATGACGTAGGCAAAGCAGAGACGCTTAACGCCTTCTTTGCCTCTGTCTTCAATGCCGATGATGGGCTTCGGGACCCAGGGTGCCCTGAGCTGGAGGACCGGGACGGTGGGGATGACAAACTCCCAACTGACCCTGAACGTGTGTGGGATTTGCTACTCCACCTGGATCCCTACAAGTCCATGGGTCTGGATGGGATTCATCCCCGGGTGCTGAAAGAGCTGGCGGACATCATCGCGGAACCTCTCTCAATTATTTTTCAACGATCCTGGGAATTTGGAGAGGTCCCGGTAGACTGGAAGCTGGCAAATGTTGTGCCGATTTTCAAGAAGGGTCAGAAAGAAGACCCTAGCAATTACAGGCCTGTCAGTCTCACGTCAGTGCCTGGTAAAATCATGGAGAAGATGGTTCTCGAACTTATTGAGGCGCACCTGGGGGACAAAGCAGTCATTGGTCCCAGCCAGCATGGGTTTGTGAAGGGTAGGTCCTGCCTAACTAACCTGATTTCCTTTTGTGATAAGATCCAAGGAAAACCAGCTGATGTGATTTTTTTGGACTTCAGCAAGGCTTTTGACACGGTTTCCCATAGGATCCTACTGGACAAAATGTCCACCATACAGCTAAATAAAAACATCATACGATGGGTGAGCAATTGGCTAATGGGCAGGGCCCAAAGGGTTATGGTAAATGGGGCTGCGTCGGGCTGGCAGGCGGTCACCAGTGGGGTCCCTCAAGGCTCCATTTTAGGGCCGGTACTTTTCAATATTTTTATAAACGATCTGGATGTAGGAATAGAAGGTATTTTGAGCAAGTTTGCTGATGACACCAAACTTGGAGGAGTTGTGGACTCGAATGAGGGTGGAAAGGCCTTGCAGAGGGATCTGGATAGGTTGGAGAGCTGGGCGATCACCAATCGCATGAAGTTCAGTAAGAGCAAGTGCCGGGTCCTGCACCTGGGATGGGGAAACCCTGGCTGCACGTACAGACTGGGCGATGAGACACTGGAGAGCAGCCTAGAAGAGAGGGATCTGGGGGTCGTGGTAGACAGCAAGTTGAATATGAGCCAGCAGTGTGCCCTGGCAGCCAGGAGGGCCAACCGTGTCCTGGGGTGCATCAAGCACGGCATCGCTAGTAGGTTAAGGGAGGTGATTGTCCCGCTCTACTCTGCGCTGGTGCGGCCTCACCTCGAGTACTGTGTGCAGTTCTGGGCACCACAGTATAAAAAGGACATGAAACTGTTGGAGAGTGTCCAGAGGAGGGCTACGAAGATGGTGAAAGGCCTGGAGGGGAAGACGTACGAAGAACGGCTGAGGTCACTGGGCCTGTTCAGCCTGGAGAAGAGGAGGCTGAGGGGAGACCTCATCACAGTCTACAACTTCCTCGTAAGGGGGTGTCGAGAGGCAGGAGACCTTTTCTCCATTAACACCAGTGACAGGACCCACGGGAACGGGGTTAAGCTGAGGCAGGGGAAATTTAGGCTTGACATCAGGAGGGGGTTCTTCACAGAGAGGGTGGTTGCACACTGGAACAGGCTCCCCAGGGAAGTGGTCACTGCACCGAGCCTGTCTGAATTTAAGAAGAGATTGGACTGTGCACTTAGTCACATGGTCTGAACTTTTGGGTAGACCTGTGCGGTGTCAAGAGTTGGACTTGATGATCCTTAAGGGTCCCTTCCAACTCAGGATATTCTATGATTCTATGATTCTATGATTCTATCAGTGAGATAGAATTAGTTTGGAAGTTGTTTCAGTGAAATGGCAGTATAATCCAATTGCCTCTCCTGTGACTTCCCTTTCATTCCCCAGGTCTTCCATTATTTCCTACTTCTGGGGCTCCTTTTAATTGCTGCCACCTTCTGTTTGCTCATTTGTCATAGTCTTGAAGATAATCCCTTTGAATTGGCAACAATAACAATGCCTATTGTGATAAGTCATATTTTCCATTTGTTGCTCCTACTAGAGGGTGTCAGGGTTATGGGATTGCTAAACTCCATAAATCATAAATATTTAAAGTCATTAATATAAAACATATTTTTCCTAGGTGCTTTGATTCTGGAATCACCAAAAAAAAAAAAAAAAAAAAAATCACTCACAGAAGTATTAAGTGATAGTCGTGGTACCTCTCTCAAACCCTACAGTCTAGCAGTTAAGTAACTTCCTGGGAGACAGAGCTGACAGGGGTAATACCTACTTTGCCTGATTCAGATCAAGGGTTTAAAATAAAGCCTCCTGTCCTGATCAGGACTTTATTGGGTTTTCTATGGAAGTTAATATTTCTCATGCTACTTTGTATTATTTCCAAGTTTCATACAAGAGTATTTATAGGAAATTAGCAGAGGGCTACCACATCCTAACAGCACTCCATGGTCTCAGGAATAAAAAACATTTTTGAAAATGTAACCACATCTTTTTGGTTGCATAACAAACATTTGTGCTTTTTTCCAGTATGACTAGCTGGAAGCTAGTATTTTCATCCCTCATCTGCCGTAATAGAACATATTACTTCCATTTCAGGGCATAAAATCTGTGACTGCTGAGGGATCCTACTATAAGGCCTAGCCCTGGATCCTACTGTAAGACCAGGCACGATGACTTGTAGGTCAAGGACAGCAAAGCCACAGGAGAATAAGTCTCAGGTGGTCTTAGCAGCGTCATTTCTTCTAAATGTACATCAAAATAGATTGTTCTGTAAGTATTATAGAGTTTGTAGTCATCCATAAAGCTACCAAACATGTTATTTCAAATGCAACTATCCTAGGAGAAATCCTCTTGACTGTGTAACTTCCTGTGCAAGATCAAGAAAGAATGGGGCTATCCATTCACAGATTCCAGACATGGGTGGAATATTGAACAACGTTGTCCTTGTGACAACAGTAACAGCAGCCTTCAGTAAAATCAGAACCAATGAGCTTGGCCTGATCTGGTCTCACCTCATGCCTGGTTTGAGAGAGCTAGATGGTGGCTTGGAATTGTGGGCTTCACACACTTAAGATTGTATCTATGAAGTCCTGAGCAATATTCTGAGATTCTAATCCTGTCAAAGGTAAACATGTATCTATTGTTTATTTGAATGTATTTTATAGTCCTTATGATACAATACTCCAGAAGCTAAACTTTCCTGTTCACTCAATTATAGAAAGGAAATTGTATCTGATGAAAAGAATTCATACAACTTTCATTTTCCTCTCACCATGAACCAGAAGGAAAGAAAGTAATAAATGATGATAAAAATTATAGCTAACTTTAATTCATTGACACAAGAAAGTTTTAACTACTTTTTCCTTAAAAAAAAAAAAAAAGTAAAAGGAAAAAAAAAAAAGTGAAATTGTTTTTCATTGTTTTTTGTGGAAACCAAAGCAAAAGGGAAGACTAAGTCTCATACGTTTTTCCTACAGTAAATTTGGTTTTGTTACTCAGCAAAGTCAGCCCCGAATTTTTGGCTTGTGCTCAGACATAAAGAAGGAACTGAAAATTTTCCGGGAATCTCACTCATAATTTTAATTCTGAAGAATGGCTGAATTATTATATCTTTCCTGAGAAAAATATATTCTACCCTCTTAAACAAAATAAATAAATAAATAAATAAATAGTGAATAAAATAAGAAAATTGAAGAAAATTCACCTCTGGCAAAAAAACACAGACTGGAAAAACTAAACAGAAACAATAAAAATCTAACAAAGACAGGACAATCATGGCTAAATATGTTGCCCGCAGTAAAAGACATCATTAAGTGGTATTCAGTTTAGGTTCAGTTTATATGTATATGACTAGCTTTCCAGAATCTATTAATGAATTACTTTTATGAATACATTTACTGTGGATTATACTTCAAAACCCCTGGTTGATAAGAAAAATTAAAAAAAAAAAAAAAAAAAAAAAAAAAAAAAGATTTAGGAAAATTAGAATGCTTTTTCTTTTTATTTTTTAACAAAGGAAAATATTTTTAATTATAAATCCTTTTAATTCCCTTTAAAAATTATTTCTAAAAACTTTATTCACAGCCAGTTATAATCACATTTAAGATAGCTAGAATTGCTGCAAACACCAACCAATTTTTTAAAACATTGAAAAGTCAAAGAAGTTACAAAGGATAGAATAAGAGAGAAAAAATGGAAGAGTCACTTTGTAGAAGTTGCTTTATAAAAATAAAAGAAAGAAAAAAAAATAAAATAAATAATAAAATAAAATAAAATAAAATAAAATAAAATAAAATAAAATAAAATAAAATAAAATAAAATAAAATAAAATAAAATAAAATAAAAAAACAACAGACCTTAGGGGATTCAACTTTAAATAATGACTTCAAAGCAAAGTTTGAAGCAGGAGTAATTCTGAATCTTTTTTCCATACTGGCACTAAGGACTGAAGAATTCATTGTGCTGTGATGACAAAGGAGATGAAGCTGAATGACACCAAACTGGCAATCTAGTGACACATTTTTGTGTTTGTGTGGCTCATATGTGAAGGGCTGAGGTAGTCAGGCTGTTATAGCAGCATGCATATGGTGATTTTATGTGAGAAAATAAAAGAGATTCCCCCCTTGAGACTTCCTTTTGTGGATGAATTATCCAAACAAATAAATAAATAAATAAATAAGAAATAAAATTAGATGTGTTGTTCTCTCATAGCAATTATGTACTATATTTAAATTACTAAATTATGTGCTATACCCAGGGTCCATCAGATAACTCCACATCTTATTTCAAAGATGAGGTGAGCTGTAGGACTGATCCCAACCTAGTCAGCATTAAATTCACAAGGTCTTTTGCTGGCAGTTCAGAATTGGTTGTCACTGTAGTCCCATCCGCAGAATGGGCAACATCAGCTGCAGATAGGTTCATATCATGAAGTACCTGTAGTTACTGATGTCCTAAGCTCTCTTCTTTTGAGGATACCGTTCAGGCAGAACAAGTTCCCCAAATTTCATTCCTATTTTACTTCTGTTACAAGAGATACAGAAAAAAAAATCACAGCTTCCTACCATTTGTTCCACAATGAGAACTTTTGTACTATTATGCTGGCTAAAAATGAAACAAAACAAAACAAGCAAGCAAACAAAAACAAATATCAACAACAAAACAACCAAACAACCATATATTGGGAACATGGTTTAGTGGGGGTATTTGTGGTGGGGGGATAGTTGGACCAGATGGTCTTGGAGGTCTTTTCCAGTCTTAATGATTCTATGAACCAACCAATCATCATCAACAACAACAACAAACACAAAAAATAAGAAGTTCCCTCTTCACCCTCCCCACCAACAAAAGAAAACAACACATAAGACTGTATGAAGACTGTGTCTAAATAGACAGTGGTTTGGTAATGCGGAATATTTTTCTAGCTCAACATATGATTTCTAGTTCAGTTAAATGAAAAAGAAATACTAGTTTTGAGAATATGCAGAAAGCAGAGATAAGCAGAATTAAATATCGTAATTTCATCCACAAATGTTCTGTAGACTCCCTGAAGAATGGCATAGAACTGAACATAGAGTCCAGCCAACATCACCTACTGTCCCCTCCTTCCATTTATATATATGTATGCATTATATAGTCTTCTCTCAGATTGATCAATTGTTAAGTTTCAGAAAGATTACAGTGCTGGCATAAAATGTAAATATTTAGGGCTACTTTTCAACTTGTATATTTGACAGATCAAGCTATTTTTTAGGATGACACCAGCAACAAGCACCCTGTTCCATCCCTAGTTCACTTCTGAAGCAAGTTTCTTTCCTTCATCTTTAATTTATACTTGAGTTAGAACTTGTATTTGACAAGCTGGATCTACTTATGAAACATCTTTGAAAAAAATAGGGTTAATTAGGCTAAGACTAGAAATGCTGAGTTCCACAAAAATCAAATATAAAATCTGGCAGTTTTGTAAACACACTAAGATGTTTTGGCTTAAGAGGAAATAGTGAAAAAATGAGGCAATAATTAGAGATGATTCAGGGTTTTCTAATCCCCAAAGCACTCCACATGGATCACTTTTCTTAAAGCAAAAAAAAAAAAAGCTAATCAAGGAAACTAGTATAGAACAAAAATATGAGGTGGATTAAGTGAAACAGGGTGCTTCATGCTTTCTTTCATTCATGCTCATTTGTTTTGTGGAGAATTTTGTTTGTATGAATATGAAGAGTGTACAGTCAAGACTGACTTCTATCCTCTACTTCCCTGTAACTTATTTCTGTGAAAAGTTATTAAATGCCTTCATGAAATTTAAGAATCTTTAGGTCCCCTCAAAATCATTTCCAAGAAAAACAAACAAAAAAAATAAAGTCTGTTTACAGCACAGCTTCATAAATCTCAGAAAATCCCCATCCACAAAATACTTACTACAAAATTTTGCTGCTATCATAAAATAAATAAATAATAATAAACAAACAAACAAACAAACAAATAAAATAATCCTACAATGGAATAGTTAAACATAAATCAAGATATTTCCTCACTGGTTCATTCTGGAAAGCTCCTCAGAGTATCATACACTGGAGAGACAAATTCTAGCATCCCATTAAACCAAATGAACTCACCTGATCTCTGTTGGCTTTACGTTCTTTTTTATCGGCATTGCATGATTTCACTGATTGAAATATCCCAGATTTGTAATTGAAATTATTTTTAAAGTAATCTGTAAATACAACCAGGGAATATAAATTAGTTCAAGTAAGTTGTATTTAAGAAGCTTGTTTATTCAGCTATTCTTTCTTACCCAAAATGTCACAAAAAATATCTCGTTATGTACTGAAGGTATTAAATATTTGGGTCACGTGCAGCCCAACTCATAGCCTTCTTTGTTTTCCTTAAACAGGACCTCAAAAATCACAAAAAATAATTTTATGAGTTCATTAGACCTTCTGGCAAAGTGTGGGATAGTTAGCAAGTAGGCATGACCATTTGGCCAAAAATTTAACCAGGTGACTATAATGTATATCTGTGAGACTGATTGGTGGCTGTCTTTACAGTCACTGGAGAGAAAGCAAACCAGAATATACATGTAGTTTCTCGCCCTAATGGAGATGTCTAAAGAGAACTCATGAATACTACCCTAAAAGTTGTTATTAGCTGCAAAAAATAGCGGAGGTTCCCTGGCTCAAATATTAGTCTTTATATATCTTCTTCATTGACTTATCTGAGATTAATTTCTGTCTAAAAGTTACAAAGGTGGTTGGGCTTACCATTCCATTTTCTTTACATTTTCTGTCACTCTGACATTTTTGACATTGTTTAAAATGCTTTGTCAGGATAGTCAATCCTTAAAGAAAAGATCCAGGTAGCCATTATTAGCCATCATTATGCCAATGGCATAAAAGAAATAGAGGAGAAGCAAACAAACAAACAAACAAACAAAAAACATTTTGAGACATACAAATAAATTCCGTAAGTAAAAGAGTAACCATGACTATATCCTAGCTTTCCATAATCTATATAGATCTGTTTAGAAAAGGAAATGTAAAGAAACCTCAGAAATCATTTCAAAAAACTGATTTGATTATTGCAATATTCTCTAAAATCGTACTAAATAGGGATTTACTGTATTGAGGGCTGGAAATAACATAAATAAAATTTGGTAAAGACTGCTTCCATAGCAACCTCATCTGCTATTCAACCAGTGTGTCATCTTGCTGCTAAATTTTCTTCTCCAACACTTTATTTGTGTCTGTATTAGTAAACTGAAGAGGGCCAGGGCCCAAGCTCTGCTCCAGAGTGTCAATTTGTCCATATTACTTCCATGTTACATATGACGAGCAGTCCTGGATTTGTGCTGGCTTCTGAACTGATCCTAGGCATTTGGCTGAGACATTGGCAATTGTTACGGGCTAAAACTGTCAGGAATGTTGTTAGCAGTTAAGCAGTGTGGACAATAATACACCAGTGCTTGGATCTGTGCTTTTAACCTGCTTGTTTTAGTATAGTCATAACTTTAATGTCTCAGACTCTTGTTCACATTCAACCTTTTTTACTTGACGAAGTAAAAGTAAAGGAAATGCAGAACATTTTTTATTATAATTATTTTTAATATAAATCATAAAGAAGTCCAAGAAACTGCAAATAGTACCCGTGGAAATATTACATGAAATATATAAATGATAATAATGATTGCAATAATAATAATAATAGTAATAGTAATAATAATAAATATAAACTGAAAAACAGGAATTATATTATTATCCCAAAGTTATCAGAAGTACTATAAAAGATATCACAAAAGCGAAGCCCAGTGTTTGTTAGTTCAATAGAAAAATGAGGTGCAATATTAAGCAACGTATGTGCAGTATACCTCTGCAATAATTTTTAATATATTAGTGTGTCAACTCACATTTATATATTTTACAAAATATCACTGTTCAATTTGCAGTTCATATCCATGCTAATAGTATTTAGATTTTTCAATAAATATATTAAAAAAAAAAAAAAAGACAGGAAAAAAACAACCATCACTTTTCCATTTCCCATTTTTCACATTTCAGATTTTGGAACATAACCTCAGTGATGAAGAAAATAGAGCCAAACTAGCTAATTTTTCCATTGCACAGAACACAATGCAAACCTGAATTTTTACCAGCTTGATTATTAAGGAAGTCCATAACACATCACAGACTTACGTTCAAACGATCTCATAAGGGATTGTCAATTTATATGCCCAGAGATAAACTAATAGTCCTTCCTCTGCAAAGCTAAATCTTTGAATCATAAAATTATTTTGGCATTTTCATCCTTGATATTATAAGATCTGAGGACATAAATGTTGCTTTTGATCTCTTCTTTTTCAGTCAGTCACACATGGATACTTCTGAGACATCATATCTTTCACTTCATATGTCTTAATTCTGCCAATAAAGTTTTGAAGATTGTAGAATGTTTTTTGCTAGGATAGTCTGCCTCACCGTGTGAGTATACAGTAAGCTACTGACTTAGAAATGTATGTTTTTCTTGCAACATTATTGGCTTTTGAGTATATAAAAAATGAATGCAATTGTAATACAGCCGCATATGCATACAAATATTCCAAATGTTCTAAAAGATAACATGCTAACGGTGATCACTGTGAAATTTGGACATAAGATGGTCATATGGGCCTTTAAAAACTAATTAAGGCCACCTGCTGATAATAAATAAATAAATAAATAAATAAATAATCAAACTAACAAAATATCCCCAATACTACTACTACTAATAATAATAATAATAATTGCAGTTAGGGTATGTGAAAGGCAAACAGAATGTGACAGGAATCTAAGTGTGTTCAACTGACAACTTGGCTGTGTTTATAACTAGCAAAAAAAAAATGAACATGACAAATATTTTGTTATTGATGCAAAATGCAAAGCAACACTAAAGATTTACTTCATGGAACAATACCAGGATTTTTAAATGGACATCAGCTCACAAAAAATCTTAAAATGATAAATAAAATCTGATGACATAAAAGCCAGGAGTATGATTTAGCAATTAAAACAGAAAAAGACAACTATAGAAAGTTAAAGATACTCCACCTCTCTTACAGACTTCTCTGAGAGAGAAATAGCTTCTTTAGAAAATTCCCACTGCTCTCAGTAGGTGAGAAAAGCTTTGCTGTGGCAGACAGAAATTAGCCACATCACATCCAATTGCTGGGAGCATCCATATTGGAAGCACTTCAAGAAAGAAAATGTAAATAAGTAAAATAGGATTTCCACTTCTGCCTGAGCCACAAAAAGCAGTGGTAGCATACCTAGAGATAAAAATGACCTGTATGGCATGCTAGTGAACAACATGAAAAAAATGATAATGGAACTGCAACAGTGGATGAAGAGAGAAAATAAGTTGTACATGCACATTTACACTCTATGAACATTTACACTCATGGAAAACAAAACAAAACATCAACAACAAAATCCCAGCATATTGTCAAGCCTTTCTACTGCCTTAAAATAACTCATTCTCCAAAAATGGTTATAACAACAATTACCAATTCAGATAGCAAACAAGATTATCCATATGCAATGTCAAATGGAACAAAGAGCTTTCCTATCTCTCTGAGGAAATTAAAACCAGTTGAAGATACTGAGTTGGCTGACTCCTCATTGGCAGGATGTGTTTTATGGTATAGTGGCTGCCACTCCTGCAACAATATGAAGGAAAATGTCTTTTGTACCACGGTTGTAATGAAGGTTTATCACAGACAGAAGAACATGAAGGAAAATGTGATATAGCGACTCTTCTACATTTTTTTTTTATTAAAATCTCTATTATAGTACAAAGAAATAAGAGTTTAGAAACCCAGTGCTGCCAGTGGTCATGTCTGATCCAACAAAGAAATATCCAGTGCCAGATATTCTAGATGGGTATATTACTAAAGGGGTAGTTTTACTATGATACCAATAAAAGCTACCCTATGGGGTAAAAAGGACTTAAATATAATTTATTTATTTATTTATTTATTTATTTCTACCTGTGTAATGTCTGTCTCCTTTTTACAGTAGCTCATGCTAAGAGTTTGGTTTAAATACTGTTTCCGTACAGTTCATTGTAAAACTGTCTTTTGCATGAGTTCTTTCAAATGTTTCTAATTCTATCTGTTTAAGCTACAATCACAACTTTCTAACTTTGTAATTTTACGAAGAAATGCCCCAGCACCATCTAGTAAAATCAAGATTGACAGAAATCAAGATTGACAAAAAAAATCATATGGAAGTCATTTAGAACAAATTCAAGGGGGAGGAAACCACATCCCAAATACATGCTACTGCAACTCCTAAAAATCCAGTGATTAATACCCATCACCCAGCTCACTCAATCCGATTTCCATAGGATAAACTTCAACTCTTTGGTTCCACAAAATTGTGCAAGGATATCAGTTTGTCTCTCTTTTCCACTGTCTCATCTACAGACCAAATCATTACCGTTTTCATGCTGTTGTGCCAGTTCTCCCACACACATTCTGCCCTGTTAACATACACTACCACCTTAATAAACTTTAACATGGCTGACCTATTTGGCAATCTTTTTTACCC